>NC_134137.1:110906136-111209166 GCF_033958435.1 Carettochelys insculpta | reverse complement strand
CGACCCTCGGCAGGTACGGCTCATGATGCGCCCCCCAGTGTTCGTGGTCCCCGGCGTGGCCAGCTGGGGGCTGGGAGGAGCTTGCAGGTGGTGAGGCGGGTGGGGCAGTAGGTGGGGCAGCAGGCGGTGAGGTGGGTGGGGTGGCAGGTGGGGCAGCAGGTGGCAAGGCAAGGGGGGCAACAGGTGGAGTGGTGGGGAGGGCGGCCCGGGAGGCAGTGGGGGGGGCGGATGAAGCCAGCTATGTCCCAGAAGACCCCCATGAAGTCCTCCCACGTTGCCCACTGCCAGGTGGACTCCTCCCTCTCGAAACGGAGTCTCTCCTCCGCCACGTCCGTCTGCCGCTGGAGAGCTGCCAGGAGCTGGGGGTCCACAGGGGCCATCCCCAGGGTCCAGCGATGGTGGGACTGGCCCACTGGCCTTGGGGGTGTCTCCGGGCACTGGTGGTGGCTGACCTCCGGCGGGCTGTTGGGGACGATCGAGGGTGCGTGGCTGCCAGGGGCGTCGGATGCTGCAGCTGCAGAGAGGGAGGGGAAGGCTGTTAGTACCGTGCCCTGGCCCATGGCCCGTTTCCCCCACCCACCCTGGGTGCTGGGTTTCTGTCCCCGTCGGTGGGTGTGATGTCCCTGTTGGCAGTCCTCATAGCATTGTCCCCCACCGCCAGGGTTAGGGCACAGCGCTGTCCATGGGTGCGTGTGCTGACAGGCCGTGATGGCCGTGCCGCCGTCCTGGCACCGTGCTGTGGCTGGGCGGCTGCGGGTTGGGGCCTGCTGGGGTGTGTGAGGCTCCTGGTTGTGTCTGCTGCCCCCGTCCTGTGGGTGTGTGCCCTGCGGGGTACGTACCTGACCATCCATTGCCGCGGTCGGGGGAAGCCCGGTGGGCAGACACCCGGCTGATGCTCCGGGAGGGGAGGTCGATGAGGAGGCCCCCTCCCCCCCCGCTGGACTCCTCCTCCGCTGTCCCGAGCGGGGGCTCCTCGGGTGGGCCCTGGGATGCGGGGCTGGCATCTGGGCCAGACTCCAGCTCCGAGGCCTGCTGGGGCTCCTCGGCCGTGGTGTCAAGGGTGGCCGGGGGGGGGAGGAGGTGTCCCGGGAGTCCAGGAAGGTCCTGAGCTCCCTGTAATAGGGGCAAGTGGCGGGGGCAGCCCCAGACCGGCTGGCCAAGTCCCGGGCCCGGGCGTACCCCTGCCGCAGCTCCTTCACCTTACTCTGGACGTGATCCGGAGTGTGGGCAGGGTGACTCCGGGCAGACAGGCCCTCAGCCAGTCGGGCGAACACTTCTGTGTGCCGCTGCTTGCTCCCCTCCACGTGGAGCACCTCCTCTTCACCCCAGAGTCCCAGCAGGTCTCAGAGCTTGGCCTCCAACCAGGAATAGCCCCGCCTCTTTTTGGCCCCCCCGTTTGGCTGCCGGGGGTGCCTGTGTCCCCTCAGGAGGGGAGCCCTGGGGGTGCTCATGGGGCTGCCTCGATGCCATGGGTGGTTAGTGGATGGGTCAGGGCCTGTAGAGGGCATGCAGCGCTAGCACATGCGTGTGCTGCTGCCTGCATACTCTCAGCTTCCTGCCACAGGAAATCCGGGTCCGTGGTGCTTTAAAGGCTGCTGCGCGCAGGGACCATAGAGCCCCACAGGGGCTGGAGAGAGCGTCTCAACCCCTCAGCTGATGGCCGCCACGGAGGACCCCGCTATTTCAAAGTAGCAGGATGCGGATCGTCTACACACACCCTACTTCGACGTTCAATGTCGAAGTAGGGCTTTATTCCCATCTTTGGATGGGAATAGCAATTTCGACGTCTCGCCGCCTAACGTCGATTTCAACATCGAAATAGTACACAGTGTGTGTAGATGCGACGGGTGCTATTTCGACGTTGTGCCGGCTACTTTGAAGTAGCCGGCTAGTGTAGATGCACCCTTAGTGATTTAGTATCTAAACTGACTGGGGCAAGGCCAGTCTCCTAATATATTTAATTTGCGCAACAGTGACCTGGTCTCTGTTAGGGATGCTAGATGCTATAGTAGTACAAATAATAATTCATCACAAGGCCAGAAGTCTGATAATGGATATATATATTTTTCACCTTTGTCTTATTAGTTCAAATCCCACACAGATCCACAGTGAACAAAGCTCTTATTCTTGGGTTTGACTAATTAGTTCTTACTCCAGTTCCTAAGTAGGTCTGCATGTAAAACTATCAGAGTATCTGATATATTTGATAATAAATTAAAAGAAGCAAAGGACTGACTGGATGTGGATAACTGATATGGTGACTGATGTACATCTAAAAAAAAGGTTAATTATGGATTTTGTTTTAAAGAAGCATTTTCTTCCTATGTTATCATTTGGGTACCTTATGTGACTCTTCCAGTAAAGGCTCACAGTACAGGCAATGGTAATGTAATGAAAACAGAACTTCAGTTTCTAATCACTAGACCCATCAACGTAGAAGCATCAAAAATACTAAGACAGCAAAACTGCTCAAGAAAAAAAGGCTATTTAAAACAAACTCTGGGCTATATTGTAAGAGTCCTGAAGGTTTGCTTCATTGTTATTTATGTTTCATTATGTCACTTCTGTTGACCGTGTTATACCTCAAATTTTTAAGAGATAATTCTGTCAAGGCAAAAGCAGAGTTCTGTCGAGACTCTGTTGACAGAAGGCTTTATAAGTGTCGATGCTCCGAGTTCTGTCAACAGAACTCTCCAGTGTAGACACAGCCGTAGAGTATATTACTGCTCTTTAAGAGTGATAGTCTAATTATTTTAGTATTAGAAAATTATTCTATACACTAGTATTTCAGATGCTCCAAGAAAATAAATTGTACCTCATTAAAGTAGTATTTCCAGTAAAGGGACCAAACCTAATCTCCTCAAATGGGGGTTGAAAGCCCAAAATATGCAAGGCTTCTTCTTGAGTAATAGGTGATAAGCTGAAAATGAAATTGATAATCATATTTAACTGTAATTAATAAAACATTAGATAGCCATTTTAGGTTCTTTGAATTTGAAATGGAATAGAAAACCCTTACTTTCCAGCTCCCAGTGTACTATATAAGTAATTCCAGCAAGACACTAGAGAGGAAATTCCACAGGAAGTCTTGTATTGTGGTCGGCTAATGCAGTACCTGAGAAGAGAGAGAGTAAAATTGTCTTTATTCAAATATATGCAGCTTAGTGCATTTTCACTTGTGCCAACTCACCCAAAGGTCAAATTGTGTTTTTTAAAGAGATTTTGTCTTGCTTAGTCTTTAAAATAAGTCACTGGTAAGTCAACATTCACATATGAATTTAAAAATCTGAAGTAAGTATGCCAATTTCTCCTTCATGGTACTTCATGCATGAAAAGTAAATAAAATTGAAACCTGACATATTTTACAAGCACATTTATTTGCTTACAACTTCAAAAGGTAGGTGGTAATACGGGTCCCACTCCAAAAAGATCTGTGCTGAGACCACCAACTTAATTCAGAAGGGCCTAATAACTGGTATAAAATTTGCAGGAAAGAACTGAAATAGGTCAAATTTACACTAATGATCTTGTGGAAAAGATTGTGCATCCCAGCAGCAATAACTTAGCCAGCCAGTCTTTCAAGGCAATAGTATTTTAATACTCAATTCCTTACATGCAATCCTGTGGAAGTTTACCAATGGAGGTGCATTAGGTCACACTCTCCCTGTACTAAGCTTTCTTTCCTATGCCACAGAAACCTTTAGAATTGTTAAAATTAGCTGGGGGCTTCAACACAGTTCTTAGTGAACATTCTTCAGTATATTCACTGTTTTATATGACTGCTGATTTTGCTCAAGTAGCCCTGACCACAAAAGAAGGGCAGAGAGCCAGTTAAGGTACACTTCTTTGTGTGAGTAAATTTATACATTGTCTATTCATACTGCCAGGTCTCATTATTAGTACCAACTTTTGCTCCTAATTGAACGTAGAGATTTCCTAATATTCAAACTAAAGGACGACACACAGTATGTTGACAGCAATAAGAAAAAATACCAAAGTCACTACAAGTCCCAGATGCCCTTGTAGTATCAGGTCTAGTATACCATCCTTAATAGACACCATATATCCTCCAATCCAACTATTACATACTAAAGGTTAAAATTAGACATCCAGCAACAACATCTACAAACAAGTTCTGCATATTATAGTAATCTTAATTATGACTTTCAAATACTACCATCTCCTGAGGTCAAGCACTTTCCGCTGCTTTATTTCTTCAATGGCAGAATGCAGAGGACACTCCCTGTACTGTTTGCTTTTTTGATCCAAAGATTTTTTCTTTGTTGCTTGTTTCTTCATGTTGTCTGCAAGATAAATTTTAGAAGCAGTTAATGAAAACTGAACATGCAAACTAAATGTTTCCACTACAATTCCCTTACAGAAGGCATTCAATGTAAGGCTACCAAAAAGACATAGATGTGTACTGCAGCTATGTCCACTGAAATGAAAAGTTAGCTTGTGAAATGGGACTAGTAACAACTTTGAGACAAATGAGTAAACTGGTACGTATCTTTTACATAACAGCAAATTTTACTAAACAGTGTTTGTACTCTCTATAATCACCTACTGAACAGACTTCAAAAACATTTTGGGCCTCCCTCACCCTTTCCATTTATGATACTCAGTGACTTCTCCAAAGCCATCTTGGTATACTGGGAGGGCAGACCACTTACAATAGTCTAAAATCATTCATCTAATTCTCATGTCTAATATTTTTACTGCTAATCTGCAGGGTGATCAACCATCCCATATTTGGCAGGACGGTCTTGTATTTGGGAAGCCAAAAAGGCATCCCTACTTATTTTTTTAAAAGGGATTAATTGTCCCATATTTAGGCCCTCCGGGGCTTTCCGGGGCTCCGAGTGGGGAGTACTGTGGCTGCCACTTCCCCGGGGCTCCAGGCTGGGAGTGCCCGTGGCTACCACTTCCCCAGGGCTCTGGGTAGGGAGGGCCCACGGTGGCCCCTTACGCAGGACCCGGGGGGGGGACAGCTCCCCAGGGCTTGGTGCACCAGGAGGAGCCACGCCTCCCTGCCCCATATCTCTCTGCCTGTATTTGGGACAGGGAGATATGGTTGCTCTACCACATTTTCTGATTGCAGTGCCTAGGTACATGCAGAGGGGAATATATCCCCAGGAACTTTCCTTTATTGCAAGTCACTCTACAGAAAGAAGAATAAAAACAAGCGAGAGGGAATATTTTCCAAATATGTAGTTTTGCAACTACATATTTTGACAATGAAATCTATTTTAGCAGATAAACCATACCTGTAAAATGTATATTATCTCTACATCTTTGAAAACAGCACTATAGGCACACACAAAGACAAAGCCAATATCATTTTATATTTAAAATAAAAGATGTAAGAGATGCAAAGGCTGTTTTATAATTGCTGAGCTAAATGAGAACCTGCCTAGTCAGTCAACTCACAAGAAAAATCTAAAGTAATGGTTCTGGGCATGCACAATGATTATAGGTGAAACATAAGACTCAGTTGTGTACATGTGTGTGGTCAATAAACCATTAAAATCTAAAGTAAAAGGCTAAGTAGGAACAAGAGGAATACAAAACAGTGGAAAGCACAGTGTCTTTCACACCACAGAGATACACAATTCAAAGTACTTGAACGGTGTTTGGGAAATTTTGGCGTCCTCTGTGCATAATTAATTTAACTGTATAAAAGATAACATTTGTTTTTTCAGTATTCTCACAGGGGCCTTTGGGAAGTTTTTCAAAGTTGCTGGATCAAAGCTTACAGTCAGAAGACAAGCAATTTCTTCCCTTTTAAAAACACACTTTGGTTCTTTCAGTCATCTCTAGTTTTATTTTTCAAACAGAGACAAAATGCCATATCGAGAGAACACAACGATATTCATTTTCTACCCCCCTTAGGGGGAAAACAGGTTCTATAGGAGTCACACCAGCTTGCGTTATTCCTACATAACTTGCAGATGTATGCCATATCTAACAAATTGCTGAGTTCTATAGAGAAGCCCAAGTACAGCCACTAGGTTGGGTACGCTGCGGCCACTACTCCTCTGGCCTGACCATGCCTATCTTAGGCCCATCCCGCCAATACCTCCTCCTCTCCCGCTGCCTCCTGGCAGATCAGCATCTATGAAGCCAGCACAAAGACTATTTCTACAACACACAGATGACATGCATGTAGGGGAGGGCCTTACATTGGCCCTCCATGTCACTCATGCAGGATTTTTCTGAGTGGTTCACTGCTGTAATGCCATACCTGTTCTGTTTTTCAGATTTGGGGTCACTCCATTGAACTCTGATTTGTCAATTTCCCATGCCAATGGAACCTTTCCAAGATTACTAGATAAATTTTCCAAGTTAGTGTCTTCATTGTAGATTATCTCGGAAGCTCCACTCTGTATGCCAATGAAGTTAGGTGTATTATTTCCCCCATTTAAGGCAGCACTATCTGGTAGGCAGGCATTAACTGTAGCACTTGGACTTTTACGAACAGATGTTACCTGATTTAAGAAAGCATAGTCTGAGCAAATGGTATAAATTTTTTCTCGAGTGTGAGTCACACGACATCCCCAGGGATAATGTCCATCTCCACTAGGACCCAATGATGGAGCAGAGGCACTTGAAGTACAATATGGCTTTACATCATCATGAAGAGTAGCTTCTGGAGATTTTTTTTCAGGTCTGTTTTCATTGTGTCCGGAACCATTCTCCCTTTCACCTTCTGCAATGTTAGGCATTGAATGATACGAAAAAGTTCTGTCTAGTTAAGAAGTTTTCAGCAATTTTTCTATAAACAAGAATTCAGCCTACATCATTGCCTGCAGATTTGCAAGCTACCAATGAGGTACCTGTAAGAAAGGAAAAGTGATAGTTACCACAGCATGCCTCAGTTGATAAACATACAGAATACAAAATTTAAATAAAGGCTTTTATTTTAAAAACTGTAAACAAACAATGATAATTGCAATATAGTTTCAGGATAAGTGAGAATACAGAAAGCTCTACACTGCTGTTCAGACATCTTCTTTCTGTAAGTACTGCTAGAATGCTGCTACATACAGCGCTTCCATCATTTGTGAAGTGTCAAGAGCAAGAGGCAAGAACTGCCATACTCTGTGTTGACAGCATACTTAAGTAAAACCTCGGTAATTTATTTTTTAAACAATTTAGGATAATAAACAGCTTTTCCACAGAGGAATCTAGCAGATTCATGACCACTGCAATTCATTATTTCTACCACACACATTTGGAACAATAAGCATACAGGTCAAAATGCACTTTCCAATCATTACTGAGTTAAAGTGATAACAAAAAAAACACACTTCTCACTGAAAATCTTACCTATTTTTACTATTAGATAAACTCAAATTTACTGTAACTAAAAGTGCAGAAACATTTTCATTTTCATGTATGTACTTTGCATACAGTGCATTCCACTGGCTTTCCTACATAGTTACTCAGTCTTCCCTTTTGTTTGTGTGGGTCTTTCACATAGCAACAAGGGAAGAAAAAGTCGGGGGGGTTGTTTGTTTGTGTGCCTATTTTACACAGACAAGAAAATAAGGCATGTGTACTTAAAATTACTTTTGATCAAAGATTTAAAATCAAGATGATAGCATCCTTGAAATCATCCATACTGCCACAACATGGATAATTATGAAGAAACACACACACAGAAATTAATATGCAGTGTTGTAGCTGTGTCAGTCCCAGGATATGAGAGATACAAGATGGGTGAGGTAATATCTTCCACTCTGCATTTAGCTGTGACACTCCAAGCACCTTTCCCACAACGGAAGAAGAGCTCTTTATGGGTCTCTCTTCCACAGAAACTGATCCTATAAAAACAGATATGCCTCACCTCCATTGTCTCATGGAAGAGGTAACAGGTAAGAACTAGAAACAGAACCTGGCAATGCTGGATACCTGTACTATCAATACGCAGCCAATAAACCATAACCCCATCCATTACATTACTTCATATTTATGCACAGTAGCCAATGCTGAGCAAGGCTGTAGTCATGTGTGTAGTCAAAGGACAGACCCTGCCAGCACTTGTAAAATGTATGTGTGTATTTTCCACCATTTCAGATCCCAATCCTGCACCTACTCTGCATAGGCAGGTCCATCTAATGTCACCATAAATTACACTGCAGACAAGGCACGGCCATGTGGTTACAACCCCACTTCTTGTACACATTCACACACCATTTCCTAAGGCAGCTCAAGTTACAGTGGTTTGTACCAAAGGTATCAGGAACCAGTGAGTAATAGGAACTACTAAAACTCCCCTAGGATGCTCTAGTGAGCCTTTATCTGTCAGCACCACACACAAAGCAACATTGCCCCACGTTGGTATGCAACCGAGAGCAACAGCATTAGAAACCCTCCATTCGGTTGGGGCCAGGGCAGGCAGCTGTCTGAATTCCACCCATTCATGACACCAAGATAACAGCAGCTCTTCAGAATGTGAATGGCCCTCCTGGACAAAGGGCTAGACCAGTGGCTCATACCATGGGCAGAAGTTTCTAGAGTTAATGTTCCCATGGGAGGAGCCAGAGAAGACCTGGCAGAGGGTGGACCAACAGAAGCTAGCAGCTTCTGCAGCCCAGCCCAGCCCAGCCCAGTCCGGCCCAAAGGGCAGTGACCACCAGAAGCTGTGACAGACCCACCCCACTTCACTTGAGGGTGGGATACATGGGGAGGCCTTCCTGATCTCTAGCCTTCCACGGGGACAGACACTGAAAGTCGAGGCCAGTGGGAGTAGGTGTCCCTGGTGGAAGGGACTGACGGACTCCTGGGATGGTGGGGAACTGAGGGCAGATTAAAGTAAGCGCTTGAGGAAATGGGCAAGCCACAGTGCCTGACTGTGGCCATGGAGCAAACAGACCCTCCGCCAGAGAGAATGGGAAGGCTGGCATAGAGCACAGCTAGAAAGAACTCCAACAGTCAGCGTAATTTAAAAATCTGCTATTGCAGCATTACCAATGCTCATGATTTTGTCCTACATCTCAGGGTATCACTGTCCTTAAAGCCCCAACTCCTGCATTCCAGTAACTATGTGAGATCAGCCTTCATTCTTAAAGGAAAAATAAATTCTAGCTGACTTGTCATTACACTGGGAATGTTCGACTCCTTCTCTGCTCAAGGCCTTGCCCCCACTTCTCCCCTTCCTCCAACGCCCCACCCCCACCCTTTCCTGCCCCACCTCGTCCCATTGCCACACATTCCTACCCTACCTCTTCCTACCCCCGCTGAGCATCTTCATGCCCTATCATCCCCTTCCTCTAGCGCATCCCTACCTTGTTTCGCCCCACCTCCAAGCGCCTCCTGCCTACTCCAGAATGGTGGGCGGGTGAGTGGGTGGGTGGTGAAGGGGAGAAGCTAAACAGCAGAGCTTTCAATGGGTGCTCAGCACCCACTATTTTATTTCAATGGGCACGCCAGAAAATCTATAGAGTCTGTGCTTATGATTCTAGCCCTCATGGCAGTGGAGAAAGCTTCAAAACGTGGTCCCCAGTGCACCTAAAGGCTCCAAACCCAAAAATCAAATAAACACCAAGTATACTATTTTCACATCATTTTATAATTTTAAAGCCATTGGCATGATTTTTGAACATTTAGGGTTTGCGCCACTATTGCTGTCAGCAGCTGTCTGCCATGGGGCAGCTCTTCGCATGGCTGCTAGGATCGATGTAGCAAAGCTATTTCCCTACAGTTACCCTAGCTTAGCTGACATGGTCCTCTACACCAGTGGTGCTTCTGAAACGAATGGAGAAAATGCGTACTCCCATCAGCTTCATGACAGCTAACTTGTTTTCAAATTTAGCTGAAACAGTGACATTGAGAGACTCTTATGGCAATCTTGAGAAGCACCTTCAGACATACCAAAAAATAAATAGTGAATATTCCTTTATAAATTTATTCATTCATTGATATTAATTTATATATGAATTTATCTATCACAATACATAAAAAAGCTACCCACCTGCAACTTTGGGTGTTTCTGATATCAAAAATAAAATAAAGAAGGGATTAAAAGTTACTACCTTCTAACATAAAAGATGACTACTGTACTACAAATGATCTACTACAGTAAGGTCTCAGAGTACGTGAATCCAGAGCACGCAACCCCGCTTTTAGATGGCCAACCTGCAATTCATATAGTAATTCCTCGCGTTACGTGGCTTCATGTTGCACGAAACTCGTTTTAATGCGAGTTTCACACAATGTGAAGCTGCTGGGCTCTCAGCCTGTCTAGCTTGCCACAGCTGCAGGCAGCTGGGTGGGCTAAGATGTCCTCCCCCCTGCTTCCCAGAGTGACACCGCTTGACAGTCACGCCGGTTCACCGCTGCTAATCTCCCCACCAACTCCCCTGCCCCAGTGGACCCAGATCACCCACCCCGTGCACTCTGGATCACCTCCCCCACACATGTGGGGCTGCACTCCAACACCCCCAGACATGGCTCCAACCCCTGTGCTCCAACCCTCCACCCCCCCGCACGCCCAGGCCCCAACTTCCTCTTACCCTAACTTAAACCAAGGTCAGGGTTTGCTTGTGCCCGGAAAGTAGGACATGCCTGAAACCCCACGATTTCCCAGAACATGGAAAGTGGGGGGTGCCAACAGGACGAATGACACACTTCAGACTCACCACTGCGGGGGCAGCAAGCGCAGGGGACAGAGATGCTGCAGAGTGACCGCTAGGGGCAGCCATAGCAGAAAAACTATGGCCACATGGAGACCAGAATCTCCCCCGCTGAGAGAGGTAAGTGGCCCTCTACCCCAACCCCCATTTCTAGGTCACAGTGTTTGCAGGGGGAGCCCTACTGCCTCTCTGCAACTCCTGCACGCAATAAGCCTCCAATCAACAAATTGTATCTTTTTTCCTTTCACTTTCCAAACAGGGAAAAATATATCTCACTTAAATACCTGAGCAACGCCAGATCAATATGCCAGTATTACATAACTAAGCTTTATAATGCACAGAGCAGTCCCTAGCTACAGAGGCAATACAACCAGTGGAAAGGGGCCTATGCTGCATAGAATGAATACTCAAACTAGGGATTTTGCGGCCCGTGGTAAAAGGTATGGCAATCTCACTCAGTCCACAAATGTCTGGAGGTCCAGTCAGGTTTGCAACTCAGCAGTAATGGGGGTGAGAGCAGGGTAGGAAAAAAGACAGGTCCAATACCTAAGCCAGAATTTTATGTGACTACTTCTTTCTTAGAACGGAGAGTGTCTGCCCAGGTTTCCCTCTTTGGAAGGCTTGTACAGCCACAGTTGGCCAGAAATCTCGGAGACAATTATGCAACAATTTTGCTTCCAACACATTTTTCTTGGAGCCAAATTACTGTCACGAGGATGACAATAGTACTGGTTTGGCCAGCCAGGCCTAAAAATAGAATAAATTATTTACATTTATTTTAGAAGTCTGTTTGGCACTGACAGGCTGTACCAGATTGTGCTCCGCAAATCCGTTAACAGATACCCCCTTGTGGGGGAGATATTGACTGAGAAGCTCAGCACCTTTGTTGATGTTTCCCCATGTCGTAAAAAGTAGAGGGAAATATTTTGCTCTGTCTGGTCTCCGAGATTAAGGCCAGTAAGTACCATCAAATCATCTAGTCTGGCCTCCTGTATATCACAGGCCGACAGCACCTGCACAATAAACCCAAACACTGACATGAAATTCAAGCATGACGGCTCGCAGGAGGCTAGACTATTCGGTGGCACAGGAGCATGGGAGGGACTAAGGTGCACTTGTACCTGAAGCCCCCCACGTCCCAAATAGCAGGGAAATGATTCCCTGGGTAATCCTGTCTAGTGACTTGAACCCACACACCGCAGAAAGCAAATACTGCTAAGGGCGCTACCAGTCCGATGGGGGGAACCTTCCATACGGTACTTCCAGCCCCCAGAGCCCAGCTGCGGGGATCCCCGGGCCCAGACACCCGCACCCCCTTATCCCCAGAGCCCAGCTGCGGGGCTCCCCGGGCCCAGACACCCGCACCCCTCTCCGGCAGGAAGTCAATCATGGGGTCCCCCCAGTCCCCTCCTCCTCCCCCCCCCCCGAGCCCACTGGCGGGGCAGACCCCCCACCCGTGACACTAACACCCTCACCCCGCTCCCAAGCTATGGTACAGGCCAGACACCCCACACACACACACACGGGGCCGTGGTGCAGCCCAGCGCCGCCTCACCCTTTCCCAGCGCCTCCCAGACCCGCTCCAGTCCCCGGGCGAATGCGGCTCAAAGAGCGGCCGCCTCCGGCCCCGCCAGGCTGGGCGCTCCGCTCCCTGCAGCCGGGCTCTGCAGCCTCCAGCGGCGCTTAGCGGCGGCCACAACTTCTGCAGGGAGCGCTGCGGAGCGCCCCTCCCGCTGGAGCGCAGCACCATCCCTAGCGCCCTTCCGCAGCCCAGCACCTGTGCCTGCACCCCCTGGCGGGGGGCCGGCCCCTTCGCCCCGGGCGTCCTCCAGTCCGCAGGCTCACGCTGCTCACTACCGCCTGGCACAGCCCGCGGGGACTGGCTGCAGGAGCCCATACCCCGCTACTAGGGTGCCCCGAAATTTGAGGCAATGTTGTGCCCCAGACGTGATGGTGTGTTACGCAGCTGCACACTTGCAACACAAAAGTAACGATAAAATGAAAAAAAGACTTTTCTCTCTACCCAGGGAAGGAACATTTTGTGATGTGATTATTTTAGATACTATTATTGGAAATAAGGGGAAAAAGGCATCAGTGCTTGATATTCTACAGCTGATTCTATTTTTCTATCCCTTCAGCGATGTACACAAAGTAATAGGGTTGTAAGCTGCCTTCTCAAAACCCTGTAACCAAGGCTGGTTTCAGGACTATGTCTACAGTCCCTTTTTAAAATAAACATATGTGACTCAAGCCCCTATTAAACTTAGTCCCCTTCTCCCACCGACCTTGCCCTCAGGTGTTAGGAACTTAAAACCTAAATACCCTAGTTACCTTTCCATAATGATCAAAACTACAAAGGGAGAGGAAAGTACATCACTCTTAGTCATGTATTATTCAGCTTACAGTATTGAAGACCCAGAGAGTGTAAAATACAATCTTACCACTCCTGTAACCTCACTCAGAAATTTAGATAGGCCTACTACTGTTAAAGCAGTCAGTAGACTCAGTATAGCTGATTCTTCAGTGTTTCTTTAAAGTCACTATTAAACTTATCACAAATCAATAAACCTTATAGAGCTTAAGATTTCAGGGAGAAATATGATGCAGTAAATTACATTACAGTGAACTTGAAAACAAACATTGAAAGTAACTACAAATACTGTGCCAGCTTTAGCCAGTTTTTTACAATCTTGTTTTCCTATTTTTTAAATGTTGATTTCTTCCATTATTGCTATCTAAAAGACACACACAAACAAACACAGAACCTAAGAGCTGCAGCTTCAAAGAGATTTAGGTACCTTATTGCCACTTTTGGTGCCTATATCAAATATTTAGACCCCAATAACCCTACTCAGCTTCCCCAAACTTTGTAGCTGCCTAAAATTGTTTGGCATCTAAGTTTCTGCTAAAGGTTCCCATGGCATCCAGCTCGCCAATGGGAGCAGGGAGGCAAAGGGGGCAGCTGCCCCTGGGCCCAGAGTTTCAAAGGGGCCTGGAACTCCAGCTGCTATTTGAGCAGCAGTGAGAGCTCCAGGCCCATTTGAAATGCTGTGACAGCACTGTTCTACCATGCTGCGCAGCTTGTGGGGGCAGCACAATTATATGAGTGGAGCTAAGGGCCAACTGCCTTTGGACCCACTGTTTCTGGGGGCGCAGAGCCAGGTCCCCCCATCCCACCTTGCCCTGGGGCCCACGGTGGCTGTCAGCTGTGTGCATGGCACCTAAAAGTCTGGTCGTGGTCATGCAAACAGACACTTAATCCTGCCATTAGAAGCCTATTTCATACCTAAATCCCAGCAGAATCCTCAGACAAGGCATTTGCCCTTCTGTCTTGCTTGTGGGGCATGCTCAAGTAGGTATTCTCAGAAGCTGACCAACAGATCAAATCCTGCACAAAACATAAGGCATCACCCCCACCTCATAATTCTGACTCTAGAAGCTAAACCAGTCACCCAGAACATGGGAGACCCAGATTCATGTTGGATTGTTTCTCAGACAAGTGTTATAACTTCAGAGCTATGGGCATTCTAGGCCAAATTTTTCTCAGTTCTGCTCTCTATTCTACTGTCTTTAATAAAGTATACATTGAGCAGGGACTTGACAGTGAGTGCCTGAAGCTGGGCTATTCAATCATTTGCATGCTCTTTCCTGCCCAATGAATGCTGATTATTTATACCCATTCTGGGTCAGTTTCAAAAGCACCTACTGAGAAGGCCCCATCCTAATAGGCCCACAGCCCAGTGGCCAGGGAACTCTATTGAAAGACAAAAGTTTAAATTCTTATTTCCCCAGCAGGCAGAATGTGAGAAAAAGAATGCGCTGGCCATTAAAGCAAAAGTGAGATGTGGGGCTTGGGGGCGGGGGAAGAAAGAAGTGCTGCATACAATAATCTCATTTTTGGATCAATTACACGTTGATCCAAAGCAGCGACCACAGTTAGGCTCAGTTAGAGAGATACCAGGCCTGGCATCTAAGTTCCCATCCACTAGGATGCAATTGGACCATGCTGACTGATTGCACCTCAATGCTTAGGTTTAGGAGCCTGAGTTACTAAGTGGCTGCAAGTTTAGGAGTATTTTTAATTGCTCACCACAAAGTGACACTCCTCTTGCACCTATTTAAGCTGCTGTCCCACAGAACCCTGCACTGTCTAGCACATAAATCTCTGGTTATTTCCATAATTACCACAACTAACAGGTGTTTGCATCTGTTCCCAAGTATCTGAAAGAAATCTCGAGACCCATGGATAAAGTTTCAGTGCTGACTCCATTAGTGAAAAAGAGAATGTTCCTAATAGAATACGATGCTGGATTTGCCACCAGTGGGATTGAGGACTTTGTTGTGTGTGTGTGTGAGGACTTAGCCGTGGCCCAAGTCTGGGCTCATGATCATCTATCTTGGGGCTTGGCTCTTCTTTCCCAAGATCTCTCTTCTCGATTCTGTCTTCCATCTGTGGATTGTTTTCTGCAACTTTCAGTTCTTCAGTTCAGTGCTTTATGTCTCTGACACCCAGGCTGGGGGCTTTATAAACATGTATCTGCAGCACTGCTTCTTTTCTGCAAAAAGGGCTTAAGCACTCAGCTGCAGGAAGGGATTCACAGTTTTGAATCTCAGCCAGAAAGGCACCTAAGCCCTTTTGGGAAGATGGAGCACAGGAAAAACTCCTCAGCATTTCCTAGTGCCTAGCTTGGGTGGCTCCCTGCTCATATTTGACAGTTTTTGTGGAGCCCATTTTTAACCACCTGATTCTCCTTCTGCATCCTGTCCTCAGAGCTCTGGAGTCTCCGTTAGATAGCACAGCCCCTAACATCAGTGGATCTAGTCCTAACTATCGATATAAAAGAAACAGAGGAATCAGGTACATACAAGCTGATGTTAAATTAAAAAGTAAAACTGGTAAAGTAGGTTTTAAAAATCTTTCTCTTGTAGCCTTGTGCATTACACACAGAAGTAATAAGGGCAACATTTTCAGTAAAGTATGTTTTAACATGACCGTGTCCCATTTAAACTTCACATTGCAGTAAACTGCAAACGTGTGCTCTCCTGTTTGAAATAGGTTGAAGGCCCCCGGGTTGGGCGTGTGAATGTGGTGAGGCAGGAGGTGGCTGTGATTCTTGTAGCTGGACTACATTTCCCAGCATTACTGCTCAGCCTGGGAAGTGAGACGGTACTATTATTCATTCGGAAGAAGTTTTCTTGGGCCAATGAAACAAGCCCCTTTCCTTTCACCTACCCGGCTGAGATTGACGATAGGGTTAACCCGAAGATGCTGTTCCAGCTGCAGGGTTAAGGCTAAGGGACCGCGCTACAGACAAAGGAATAGGGAGACGGACGCGGCAGCAGCTCCTGGCTGAGTCTATTGGGTGATAACTAAGACAGTTAACTAGTTGCTCCCTTGTGATTTGATTGAGGGAATGTGGAAATATTCAAGACTTCTCTAAGTCAAGGCAGATGTGTATTTGAGCAGATGTTCTTGCAGCAGTAATTGAAAACACGAGTTAACTTTAGTGCACGTTTTCTCCCCTTTCCCTGCAGCTTAGTCTGTCTTCTTCTTCGTGTTTTTCCTGAAGAGGAAATCTTGTAAATGTTCGGCATTTGGCTGCTTTGGTACTTAACTCTTGGAACAATTCCGGTGTTCACTGTATCGACTGGAGGACGCCAGCTGAGTCCGGAGAAGAGTGTAGTATGGGGGCCTGGTCTGAAAGCAGATGTTGTGCTCCCTGCTCGGTATTTTTATGTGCAGGCTTTGGACACTGAAGGGCACAGGTAAGCATCACAGCTTCTTCTCACAGCAACTTTAAATTGTGGTTATGGCCAAAAAGATGTTCGAGTTTAAAATGGCATTTCCTTACTTCATAAGGCTAAATACTCATATGAGGCTCCCATCCCCACAGTATCTGAAGGCATGAAAGAATTTAAAATTAGAAATCACTGTTTCCGTGCTGCCATTCCCAAGATCCTTGCCCCAGAAGTATTTAAGCATTGTGCAACTTTACTCAAATTACACAAATATTTAAGCCTTTTGAGTCCAAGTCATACTTTACAGGATTTTTTTTTTGTTGACAAAATAAGTTTTACTTCTTCTCCAGTTACACTGAAGAACCAGACTCCTCACTTCTATATTCAATTCCATTGTAGAATTGTCCCTACTTTCTCTTCAGAGCCACCTGGGTGCCTGCATGTACTGGCTCTCTTGTTATTTAATTAAGAAAACTGCCTAATTTGCCTTTCTTGAAGAAAGGGCTATTTACACTGAATGCCCCAAATCTCACATTTTATGCATTATATCTCTTTGTAAACTTTGTCATGTGTAAACTGCTCTAATGTTCTTTTAATTAATGAATTTTAGCAGGCCTTTCATCCTGAAAATAATCAGAAATTAGTGTAATTGTACAATGCATTAAGAAAAAATATTCAATAAAAATTAAATAATCCCTTTTCGCATACGAAGCAGTGATTCCATAGATGCCATCCAGGTTGCGCCACTGCCTTCCCCTCCCATCCACCAGCAGTTAATTTGACCCAGATTTTTATATTTAAGCTTCCCTTTGGGATATTATCCACAGTCAGAAAAATAATATACATTTAAAAAATATACAACAATCTTTTCAAACTCTCGTGTTCCATTTGCCATTTACCTCAAGGTTCACAGGCATCATACAGGATGTGAGATGGGGAAAGGAATGGAAAATTCTATTACAGACAAAATAGAAGTATTTTGGCTCAACAAAAAGTTATTGCTAATTCTCCTGTGTCAAGATTATACCTTATAAAAAAACTGGTCAGAATAAGTTATGATGTGCCTTCTAAACTTTCCTGCTTCTTTCAGTTATAACACAAACCAGTAATCCCCATAGACATATAGGTAGTAAATCTGTGAAGCCATTTAATATAGTTACCTATTAAATATTGTACGTAACAAGGATGAACAAACTTTTTACGTTGGGCCCCGCTTTTCATCCCTGCAGTTAGCAGAGCCTTCCCAACCTGTCTAGTGTAATCCACACCTACTGAAATGTCAGTTATGTTCATATGAAAAATAGTCCCTTTCAGCATGTGTAAGACAATAAATATGTATAATGTAAAAACTTTATTATTCAGTATATAGACGTAAATACAGTAAAAACAGTAACATTTCAACATTTTAATCAAATGGATGAGCCTGAGACCTAGCAGTCGATAGTGCCAAGCCCTCCTTATAAAATGTCACGACCCCCTGAGGGGGCCCACTCCCCACTTTGTGCATCCCTGGTATAGAAAATTAAGCAAACCTAGTAACATTTTGAGACAACCTAAAGCTTAATTCAAGGATTGAAATTAGTGAGCAAGATCATCTCTAGACAGGAAGTACACAGCAAGGAATAGGAAACTCACCACTTGCCACGTGTGGCATTTTTATCAAAATATTCCATGAGAGGTAGGGCTTGTGGGTCTTACCCACAAAACTTCATTATCTAATAAATAAAATTGTTAGTCTTTGAGGTGCTACAGGACTGCTTGGTTTTTTGTGTGGCTGTAAATGAAAACACTCCCTTTTGCAATGCTGTGGCTGTGTGAATGCGATTTTCTGACATTACTTACTTAGACATTAGAACATTGAAATAACATTGAAAAAAGCCTGCAGTGTAGACATAGCCTCAATGTCATTTATTCCTTTGAAAATTTCCTCAGCTCCTTAAACCTGCAAATTCCCTAAAATCTGAGGAGGCCAGATCCATTTGAACAGAGTGTCTGTATGCACTGGCATTGTTTCCTAGCACCTCCCCCCACCTTAACAGTAGCATAACTCCAAGAAGGCTGCTAGCCGGTTGTTATCTACATTTCCCTTCCCAAGGAGGAATGTGCAGTTTCATTCAACCGAGTGGGAAATGCATGTAAAGTAACAACAGTGAGATTATCAGAGAGGTAGCCGTGTTAGTTTGTAGCTTCGAGAACAACAGGAAGTCTTGTGGCACCTTATACACTAACAGATATTTTGGAGCATAAGCTTTCGTGGGCAAAGACCTGCTTCATCAGATGCATGAGTGGAGGGGGTGGTTTCAGAGGGGTATTTAAAGAGTGGGGTCCCAGTAAGAGGGAGGGCCAGAGCAGACAAGGTCTATTCAGTCAGGGTGGAAATGGCCCATTATCAGTAGTATACATTAAGACAGGAGAAAAAACAAGTCAGATCAGACAGGGGGATGTGAGCCTTTGTCAGAGTCTAATGGGGAGATATTAGCACCCAGAGCAGAGAAACTGCCTTTGTAAACTGCAAGCCACGCCCAGTCTCTGTTTAATCCATGGTTAATGGAGTCAAATTTACAAATAAATTGCAGCTCAGAGATTTCTCTCTCCATTTGATTTTTGAAATTTTTTTTGTTTCAGGACTGTCACCCTTAAATGTGCCACCGAGGCTACGTCTACACTAGCAAACTACGTTGAAGTAGCCTATTTCGAAGTAAGAACATCGAAATAGGCTACTTCGACGCGTATTGTCTGCACATCCTCCAGGGCTGCTGCTGTTGACGTTCAACGTCAAAGGAGCGACGGGGAACGTTGAAAGGAGCTGCCCCGGAAGGAAATGCGGAGCGTCCACACACACAAGCGCTCGCCGTTGACATAAGGGGCCAGCAAATCCTGCAGACTGGGTCACGGGCTGGACTAGCCCTTCTGGGGCAAGAGCAAGCTGCTCCCTTAAAGGGCCCCTCCCAGACACACTCGGCCTGCACAGCATGAGGTCCACAGAGCCAACAACTAATTGCAGACCCTGTGCACACAGCATGGACCCCCAGCTGCAGCAGCTGCAGCCAGAAGCCCTGGGCTAAGGGCTGCTGCACGCGGCAACCATAGAGCCCTGCAGGGGCTGGACAGAGTGTCTCTCAACCCCTCAGCTGATGGCTGCCATGGAGGACCATGCTTTTTCAATGTAGTGGGACGCAGATCGTCTACACACGCCCTACTTCTGTGTTGAACGTCAAAGTAGGGCGCTATTCCCATCTTCAAATAGGAATAGCGATTTCGACGTCTCGCTGCCTAATGTCGATTTCAACGTGGAAATAGCGCATGGCATGTGTAGATGCAACATGTGCTATTTCGACATTGTGCCATCTACTTCGAAGTAGCTGGCTAGTGTAGATGCACCCTGAGTGTCCAGGGAGATTAAAGTGTCCCCCCACAGGCTTTGGTACATTACAGTTTCTGATGTCTAATTTATGTCCATTTATTCTTTTACCGAGAGACTGTCCAGTTTGGCCAATGTAAATTGCAGTGGGGCATTGCTGGCACATGATGGCATATATTATATTAGTAGATGTGCAGGTAAAAGAGCCACTGATGGTATAGGTGGTGTTAGGTCCTGTGATGATGTCACTGGTGTAGATATGTGAGCAGAGTTGGCAGTGAGGACTGTTGCAGTGGCTGGTTCCAGGCTTAGAGTCACTGGTTTGTGATTTGTAGTGGCTGGTGAGGATTTGTTTAAGGTTGGCAGGCCGTAGTTTGAGGAAAGGTTGGTAAAGGTCTTGTAGATGTTTGTCTCTGTCTGATGGATCAGAGCAAATACCTTAGTGCCTGGCTGTAAACAATGGATCATGTAGTATGCCCTGGATGAAAGCTGGAGGCGTGTAGATAAGCATAGCAGTCCATGGGTTTTCAGTATAGGGTGGTATTTATGTGACCGTCACTTATCTGCACTGTAGTGTCCAGGAAGTGAATTTGTGGTGTGGACTGGTCCAGGCTAAGGTTGATGGTGGGATGGAAACTGTTGAAATCACGGTGGAACTCTTCAAGAGCTTCCTTCCCATGGGTATAGATGATGAAAATGTCATCAATGTAGCACAGGTAGAGAAGGGGTGCTAGGGGATGAGAACTGAGAAAGCATTGTTCCAGGTCAGCCATAAAAATGTTGGCATACTGTGGGGCTATGCTCCAAAATATCTGTTAGTCTGTAAGGTGCCACAAGACTTCTTGTTGTTCTTGAAACAGTGAGATTAGCATTATCTTACGTGATGATTCTTACTAAGTTGCCAGGTTGAACAATGCCATCTTGTAGCAAACGGCAGATACATCCTGGCCAACAGGGCACATTCTGTAGACAGCCTTCTTAGTCGGGTATTGGGAAGAGTTGCTGCAAGAAACCTGTCCTTTTTTATTTCTGGTAACTCAGATCTTTCATACAGAGCATATTTGATCAAAGAAATGGAGGTGCACAGTTTGCTTTAATACCTAGTAGCACATACCAATTTAACAGTTGTAAACCTTTTCCCTATATTCAAAACACTCCAAGATTTTTACTTTTTAGGCTGAATTTGTTCCAGATTTGTGAATTTTTTGAGCAAAATCCCCTAAATATTTTTTTAAATGTGCAACACTCTTAAAATTTGCCTGTTTCTACTCTGAGATTTATATTTGAGATATTTTGACTTCCTGTATAGGCAACAGGCTATCTTCAAAGAACCATGCTAGTGTCAATTGAATTCAGCCCACTGGTGTTACGGTAGGTGCTGCTGACTGCTGACCACTTTTGAAAATGTAGACCTTATTTAGATGTCTAAATTGTCATTGAATTCTTTGGAAAGTCTGGGCACTGAATACTAGGAAATCTTCCACTTCCACAATCTCTCTCTCTCTCTCTCTCTCACTAAAGTCATTGGCAATCTCTTCAGGGAGTTTAACTGGCATTAGCTTAGACCCTAAGCAAACTGTTATATAGTCACTTCTTAATCACGATTCTGCTTCTTCCCTATTTAGGTTTACTTTCTCTCCAGGCGCAAATGCATTCCAGGTGAAGATCACTGCTCCTGAAGAGCAGTTCACTCGGGTAGGAGTGCAGATATTAGACAGAAAAGATGGCTCCTTCATTGTGAGGTACAGAATGTATGCCAGCTACAAAAACCTGAAGATAGAAGTCAAAGTCAATGACAAACATGTTGCCAAGTCTCCATATACTTTAAAAGGTATAAAATGGTTTAAAGGTTTAAAATGTTAGAGCTACATGAAGCCCCTTTATTTTACATAGCACTTTTTTCATACTAACCATAGTCCAAAATACTCTATGGTACCAGGACCTGACCCTGCAAGTTGCTGAGACAGGGGTTCACAAAGATATTTAGCCACCCAAGTCCCTGTTTTAGGTTCTGCTGCAGACCTCAAACTCCACTCAGCTATCCCTGAATCCTGTAGATGCCTAAACTCAGGCTGTGTCTACATGGAGATAAAAGCCTGCAGCATGACCACGACTAGCCCAGATCAGTGCGCTCATGGGGCTCAGGTTCTGCAACTGAAAATATCGCTGTGTAGACAATCAGTCTCCAGCTGGAGCCCAAGCTCCTGGTTTCTGCAAAGGTGAAGGATCCCGGTGCCGTGGGACTCCAAGTTCAAATGTCTATTCTGTGTTTTTTCAGCCCCAGAGGCTGAGCCCGATGAGCCCAAGTCAGCTGCCCCTGCCAGCCATGTTTGTTTGTTTGTCTGAAATCTCTGTAGAGATGTACTCTCAGCACCTAAACTTTTGTGTAAACATTCCATAGCTGCCTGTTTCTGTCTCTGCTCATGCATACTGCTGCCTCACTGTGGGTATCCGGACATCATTCTCGCACCAGA
Organism: Carettochelys insculpta; assembly: GCF_033958435.1. Taxonomy (NCBI): domain Eukaryota; kingdom Metazoa; phylum Chordata; order Testudines; family Carettochelyidae; genus Carettochelys; species Carettochelys insculpta. The sequence goes on along the minus strand of NC_134137.1, from coordinate 111,186,955 downwards.
ACGATTCACGGATTGGCAAGATAGAATGGGAAGGAATGGCAATCTGGTAGACATGCTCACAGGCTCCCTAACTTCACACAAAATGAGAGGACTAAGTCCTCCTCTATAACCATTAGCCCAATAGGCAGGCTGTTCAACTGGGATGAGATGCCACTAGTTCAACTCCCCATCAGCACGGTAAAGAGAAGGGACTGAAAAGGGACCTGCCATCTGTTCAGTACGTTCAGTACACATCACTTCTGCCCAGGAAAAACCAGCAGGCAAGCACCTGTTTTTCCCTAGTTTGACCATCACTCTGGGGCTTAGGCAGGAAATAGATTCTTTTATTCTGGAACAGAGTTATCTACATGGGACAGTGATTCCAAACTAATGATAGCTAAACTACACCAGAAACATTATGCAGGTCCATTTGCCCTTTGTAGGCAAGGGCCTAAGACTCTTAGTCTGTGTCTACACTAACCTTCCCTTTTGGAAGGGGCATGTAAATGCAGCCAATCGAACATGCAAATAAGGCACATTTAAATATCTCACACCTCATTTGCATACTCCCATAGGATCTTGCTTCCGAAAGGGGCTGCTTTTGAAACACAAACAGCTGTGTAGATGCGGTTCCTTTGAAAGGAAACCCAATTTCGAAAGCACCTTTCTTCCACAAAAAAATTGGGAGTGTAGGCTCAGTGTAGTGTAGATGCAGTCTGAGGGTATATCTACACAGCAGCTTTATTTTGAAATAATTTATTCTGGAAGAGCGAGTCAGAAGGGCTTATTTCGAAATAACCCAACTACACACAAGGCTTTTTGAAATAGCACTTATTTGTGTCAAAATATAGCTTCTACACACATAAGCTGGGTCTACATGTGCCTTCTCCTTTTGGAGGGGGCACGTTAATGAGGCACTTTGGAAGATGTTAATGAGGCACTGACATGAATATGCAGCACCTCATTAGCATAATGACAGCCATGCACAATTTGAAAGTGCCACTTTCAGAACGCACGTGACCCATGGAGACGGGGGCCTTTCGAAAGGACCCCCTGACTTCAAAAGCCCCTTCTTCCTAAAACCAATTAGGAAGAAGAGGCTTTTGAAGTCAGGGGGTCCTTTCGAAAGGCACCCATCTATACAGGCAGCTGTGTTCCAAAAGCGGCACTTTTGAATTGCATGCAGCTGCCATTATGCTAATGAGGCACTACATATTCCTGGCAGTGCCTTATTAGCATCTTCCAAACTCCCTCTTTAGCAGACCCAGCTATAGAGCCATTGGATGCACTATGGCTTATTTCAAAATAGGTGCTGTCAAGACAGGGAATAGAGCCTATTTCGAAATAGCTATTTCAAAATAGGCATTATTCCTCTTAGAAAGAGATTTACCAGTTTCAAAATAAGCCAACTGCTATTTCGAAATTATTTGAAATAGCTGTTGCATTGTGTAGATGGTAGGATAGTTATTTTGAAATAATGGCTGTTATTTCAAAATAAATTTGCTGTGTAGACATACCCTATGTTAGAGTAACATACACACAAAAGGTGCAAGAACAAAGTGTAACATATTACACTAAAGGATTTACCCAGCTTTGCTTGGGTCTTTAAGTCGATTAATTTTTGTTTTTCTGGCAAATAAACTGAAAATGTCCATGCTTCATTTGAATCATTGCTCTGGCGTGGGGCTGGGGATGAGCGGTTCAGTGTGCAGGCTGCCCCCATGGGAGAGAGGACTACCCAAGCCCTCTCTCACCACAGCATCTTGGGGGCAAGTGGGAAGCACCTCTCCATGGCTGCTCCAGGTCCCACAGGCTCAGCTGGGGAAGGGGTGCCTGTCACCCAGCTGGGGTAAGTCCAGGTTTGTCTGCCCACTGTGCTCCTAGCCAGAGCGAGGAATGGAGTAAAACTGTGCACTATCCTTGCACTCCCTGATGAAGGGGAATAGCCAGCAAGGTTCCTGTACAAATGGGAGGGGTGGAAGCTTCACACCCCCTCCCCCCAGGTTCATCCCCAAAAGGGCACCTGGAGAGATGGGAGGTTCGAGGCTAGGGCAGTCCCAATCATGGGGAAACACACCCAGCCAGTCCCTTCCACCATCCTGGTGATTCTGTCTCTTCTGTATGGTTTATAAGAAGCAATCCCAATCCTCACCTTGCTTTGTTTCACTAGGAAGTTGTATACTGAATTTGTTGGCCCTAACTCTTACCGTTTAGGAGGAGTTCTTGAACACACAAACAGGCTCTCTCAAATATATAGTAGATTATATGGATTCTTTCTGAATTTGGCTCAGAGTTCAGTGTAAGTAACTTCTGAATTTGAAGTCTTGTCTGCGTTGCATATAAAAATAATGTAAAAATCTGTGTCTTGTGCAATAGGTCCTGTATACCACGAGCATTGTGACTGCCCTCGTGCAGACAGCACTGCATGGCTGGAAGATATGAGCTGCCCACAAGCCATTCCACAGATTCAAAGAGACCTAGCACATTTTCCCACTGTTGATCCAGATAAGATCGCAAAGGAAATTCCACAAAGGTTTGGACAAAGACAGAGCTTGTGCCACTACGTCATAAAAGATAACAAGGTACAGTATGTGATTTCGCTGGAGTATTAATGGGAGGCTCCTAGCTACTCGTATATTTAGGCTTGTTCAAACTTTCAATTATAAATTATCCTTTTGACTTTTTTTTGAGAAGCTCTCTCACTGCCATTATTTGCTTCATTACCCTCGTATATAATATTTAGTTCTTTAACTAGTCGTTTTCATTGCAGAACTCAATACTTACCTTCCTTTGTAAGGAGTTTTATCTCCATGGTACAGAAGGAGCAGTTGAAATGCAGAGAGGCAAATGACTTTCCCCATAGTTATGCAACAGATGTATGGTGGAGTTGGGTGTAGACCCAAGTGTACTGACTCCCAGCTAAGTTTCCTGTCCATAGGGTTTTACAAGAGTTTTGAATATTCATCAATTTTGTATGGTGTGATGGTCTAAGAATCCTAAACTCTTGCTAACAGAACTCTTCTAACTTCAGCAGAATTTGACGTTATTGGAAGCTATGCCTGAATTACAAGCTAGCAGTTTAAATAAGGGTTTTCTAGTCCTGCTTGTACAGGCCCGGGCTTTTCAGGAAAGCATGCAATCTTGTGCAGTAAGGCACCAGCCAAGCACCAAGTAGGTGTGAGTTGTGCCTCTCTACTGCAGGGAGCAGCCTACCTTCCTTCTGTTTTCAGTTCTTGTCTGCATGGTGAAGTTTTGGATTCCTAGAAATTTAACAGTGTTACACCGAACCCTTCCAGAGAGCATATTTTGTTTTTGTATATATTTTCTGTATGCAATGAATGTAATCTGGGAACATAAGAACGGCCATACTGGGTCACCCAGTAGCCTGTCTGCCGACAATGGCCAGTGCCATGTGCCCCAGAGCGGGGTGGACCAAAGACAATGATCAAGCAATTTGTCTCCTGCCATCCATCTCCAGCCTCTGACAATTAGAGGCCAGGGACACCATTCCTGACCTTGGCTAATAGCCTTTTATGGACCTAAGCTCCATGAATTTATATAGCTCTTTCTTAAATTCTGTTATAGTCCTAGGCTTCACAGTCTCCTCTGACAAGGAGTTCCACAGGTTAACTATGTGCTGAGTGAAGAACTTTCTTTTATTAGTTTTCAACCTGCTACCCATTAATTTCATTTGGTCTCCTCTACTTCTTGTATTATGGGCACAAATAAATCACTTCTCCTTATTCACCCTCTGCACACCTGTCATAATTTTATATACCTCTATCCTATCCCCACTCAGCCTCCTCTTTTCTAAACTGAAAATTCCCAATCTTTTTAGCCTCTCCTCATACGGGACCTGTTCCAAGCCCCTAATCAGTCTAGTTGCCCTTTTCTAAATCTTTTCCAGTGCAAGGCTATCTTTTTTTAAGTGATGAGACCACATCTGTACACATTATTCACGATGTGGGCATACCATAGATTTATATAGGGGCACTATATGGAAAAGAGTGCAGTAAATTCAGGCTTGACAGCAATGCATTTCTGATTACAGGGTATCATTTTTAAAAGTGACTGCAAAGGACAAAAAAAGAAAGTGTGTCCCTTTTCTGACTTCATCAGAGAGATAGGATATTCTAAGGCCTCCCAAAAATGACTTAGTTATATAAAGGAGAAACCATACAATCTGTCTGATTAAAGAAAACAGCAGAAATGTAGCACTTTAAAGACTAATAAAACAATTTATTTAGTGATGAGCTTTGATGGAACAGACCCACTTCATGAGATTGGCATCTGTAAGTACAGAGGTCCCAAAAAAATTGCAATAAAAACTGGCAAATCAAGTACATAGAGAAAGTGGTGAGTTGGAGTTCATATTCAAATTTGACTCATTAACACTTGGTGTGAACTGAGACAGTAATTACCTCACGCATTATAAGGACTGCTTCCCTTCCTTTGACGCTTGTAATTATCTCAGGCAAGACGCTTAACGTCCCCCACGCCTCACCCCCCTCCTACTTGATTTATCAGTTTGTACAGCCATTTATTTTAGATCTCTGTACTTATAGATTCCAGTCTGTACTGGAAATGCAATTGATCTGATGAAGTGGGTCTGTCCCACAAAAGCTCATCACCAAATAAATCATTTTGTTAGTCTTTAACATGCTACATTTCTGCTAGGTTTTTTGTAGAGTACAGACTAACATGGCTACCTCTCTGTTACTATTCAATTTGTCTGACTGTTTACTATGAAATGGGAAAGCTCCAATAATATATTTTTTCATGAAGCAAAAACACCAATGCAATAAATTTTGGATTATTTTTAGGTTTATATAAGGACCTTTGGTGAGCATGTAGGTTTCAGGATTTTCATGGATGCCATACTACTTTCTTTGACAAGAAAAGTGAGTATTTCTCAGTAATATGTTGTATATGTTAGTGTTTAAATATAAACAGTCTCTGAAATCTTCTTTACAGTTTTGTTGAGACCCCTGAAACAATAAAGAACCTCTACCACTGTTCTTGTTCTTATTTTTATTACTTTCACATTAAGAAATAATAAGCTAGCAGGATTGGTCCAGATGAAGTTGGATGGTCTGGTATGACTTGATTAATTTGTAGAATGTAACTTACAAATTTTAATTATCTGCAATGTTGTAGCTGAGCTAGTCCAGGAACATTAAAAAGACAAAATGGGTGAGGTAAATACCTTATGGCTACGTCTGCACTAGGGGGAAAACTTCGAAATGGCCATGCTAATGGCCAAATTGGAGAACACTAATGAGGAGCTGAAATGAATATTCAGGACCTCATTAGCATGCTGCCAGTGCCGCATTTCACTGACATACGGCTTGTCTACATGGGGATCATTTTCGAAGACCCTGCAAACATCGAAATCCCCTTATTCATATCAGCTGATTTCAGTGTTCACAGGGTCCTTTCGAAAAGGACCCCCATGTAGATGAACCGTGCAAGAGCGAAACAGGGCACTTTCAAAGTGCTGCGGCCGGCAGCATGCTAATGAGGTGCTGACTATTCATTTCAGGGCTTCATTAGTATTCTCTGATTTGGCCATTAGCATGGCCATTTCAAAGTTTTCCCCTAGTGTAGATGTAGCCTATATTGGACCAACTTCTACTGGGGAAAGAGACAAGCTTTCAAGCTTATGCAGAGTATGTTAAGGTATGTATTCTCTACCTTCTCCTCAGAGCAACCTGTGGGTAAACATTATTCACAAAGACTACGTCTACATATTCAGGTCTACACATGCAGGCTCCTTTTCGAAAGGACCCTGGCTACTTCGAAGTCCCCTTATTCCTATCTGCTCATGGGAATAAGGGGACTTCGAAGTAACTGGGGTCTTTTCAAAAAGGAGCCCCGTCTGGACGCGCCACGCAGCGGCGAGTCGCGTCAATTTCAAAGTGCCGCGGCCGCCCGCATGCTAATGAGGTGCTGAATATGTATTTCAGCGCTTCATTAGTAAACTGCAAAGTGGCCGTTTGCATGGCCATTTCGAAGTTTTTGGCTAGTGTAGACACGGCCAAAGAGAGCACTCTGTGTCTGACCTCAGGCCTCATCCTCAAAGAAAACACACACAGCATTTAAAAGGTGAGCTAGGGCGCTTACATTGTTCGTTAAACACTGAAAATCATGTAATAAATACACTGGATACATAGCTTATTATAACAATCTGTAACTCAGTAATCCCCCATTTTTGTCATACAACTGCTGAGATGTTAAGATGTCACTTCACCTTGAATGGTCTCTTACAATGCATGTAAACTACTTATACTGAATTTATCTTTTCCTCTTTGTAGTTAGTTTTGACACCCCTTTGTACATTTCCCAGACCTGAAGATGAACTCTGTATAAGTTCAAAACTCTCCGTCTCACAAGCAGAAGTTAGTCCAATAAAAGATATAACCTCACCTATCCTGTCTCTTCAATATTTATTAGGAAGCTACACCTTATAACAAAGGCCTATAGAATTTAATAGAAAACAATTTTCCATAGGCTTGGTGAACCATCCTGTAGGATTTAATAAAGAATTATATCACTGCTAATACATTTGGTGGGATGATTTAAACAAACATTAGGACATTTATAAAATTATCTATTAAATGCTGTAGACTGTGGACAGAGGTCAGAGGCAAAAAGATGCTGTGGCACAAAGCACTACCACACACTATCCTTTGAGGATTCCCTGATATTAAGCCCTTGCATATGGGGCATGGATGGGGAAGCAGGACTGGGGCTGACAGCACATAGTACATACTGTGGAGATCTGAGCTTCACTACAGTTCATAAGGTAGTTTAGAAAGGCTGCCATAATTTAAACAGGTGCCTATGATTTCCTATGTTAGAGCAGATGTTCTCTGGCCACAACTATAGTCAAAATTAAATATCTAGAGAACCTTATTTGTGTTATCACCATTCAGTTCTATATACATTTTCCATTAGGTAACATGATTGTAGAACAAAAACATCTGTTGTGTTGAAGGAGAAAATCAGCCCCCACATGAGTCTTCGGTCTGCAAGTAAACATTGATATGTAGTTCATAGCTTGTCCATTATTGAATAGAACCAGTAGATGGCACTAAAGACCACAGGCCTTTCCAGAATCTCTGTAAAGTGAGAACTCTTTGTTTTATGAGATAGATAGAACCTGTGGCCATGTCTACGCTACAAAAATAACTTCGAAGTTGCTTACTTTGAAGTACAACTTCGGAGCAAGCAACTTTGAAGTTGAATGTCCACACACACCCTGGATTGAAGTTAAACTCGGAAGTAGGGCACTACTCCATTCCTGGGAATGGTGTAAGGACTTCGAAGTTAACTTTGGAGTAAAGGAAAATGTGGTAGGCTCTCTACTGGCTACTTCGATGTAGTGCCTAACTTCAAAGTTAACTTCAAAGTTAGTTCCTAGTGTAGACGCACCCTGTCTGTCTGTATACAAGCTGGAGATAAGAAAGGGCCTTTTATTTCACTAACTCTGGAACTTCCACACCTTTCTGCCTGTTCTGAACAGGGAATGCTTGCCAGCTGTCATCAAGAGAAAACAGACTTTGCTGTCCTTTCTCAACCATATGCAAAAGTGTGTACAAAACATTATTGATATCTGGCAGAGATTAGTTTCTGTCTTTGTCTATGAATGTAAACTGGGTCAGAAACCTAATGTTTCTAATGCATGAGCAGCGAAGGACCAAAGATGTTGCAATGTGAGGAGTCACAATGAAATTAATTACCTGCTGCTCTGAACAAGTGTTTAAAAAGAGAAAAGTTTCACAGATGCATATGCTACGAAGAGAAAGTTATGTACTTAAAACTTCATGTTATGTATATATAGGGATGTGGTCAATATAGACAATTAATGTGTGTGTAAATAATTATCCATTTTTCGGAAGATATTTTTGTTCATATTTTGTGACCATTTGTGAAGGACTAGTAGTTTCTCAGAATTAACATTACAGTACACTGATGGACTCGATGCATCTTATTTACTAAAGCTTATGTGATTTTCTTATTATGTAGACGGTGTAAGATTGTGTATTTAAGCTTTAATTGCCCTCTAAGATTTTGTGTATGGCATTGTATACTGTTGCCACTTAGCAACCTTAATAGCTTTTGAAATGGAGATTTTGATTTTTCAATAGATATTTTGGATGCTCTGTTAAATCAAGAAGAGTCGTGTTTATCTGTCTGACTCCTTTTGAAAACCGGTATATAATATTGCTTTGTTTTCTGACCTGATAGTAGAGATATTTAAAACACAGGTTTCTAAGAACAGCATTCCTGAAGTGTGATGATGAGTTGCTACAGTTTTTCAATATATTATGTCTCTGAACCTAACCTTAGATTTCTCTTACTGTACCTAATTTCAGATACCATAGTGATCAAGGAAAAAAGAGTATTCCTATGTATTAAACACATTCAATATGCCATCAACATAACTTGTCTTCATACAGGTGCAAATGCCAGATGTAGAGTTTTTTGTTAATTTAGGGGATTGGCCTTTAGAAAAAAAGAAATCTACTCAGAACCTACATCCCATCTTCTCATGGTGTGGCTCCATGGATTCGAAAGACATTGTGATGCCAACCTATGACTTGACAGACTCAGTCTTAGAAACTATGGGCCGGTAAGACACTATGTAACTTTTTCACAAAGCACTACATTTGAGCGAACAGTCTTTCAACAGAATCTTATATTACCAATATGTCAGTAAATTTTTGGACTATGTATTTATTTAAATTTCTATGTTAACATTGAGACACTGTATGTCTGAGTTTAGTTACTTTATACTTTTATATAACTGTATTCCTAAAATGTCCCATTTCAAAAACCAGAGACCACATGTAGTCCAATTAAAACCACTAATATATATAGTCACTGAAGACAGGTTCTCTCCATAACATTTTTAAGATACTCCTCCTCTTAAAATACAGATAGCCAACACTTTCATGTAGTCCTTCCTCTCTCATGTTGATTACTATAAGTGCCTCTTCTCAAGCTCCCTAACAGCTGTGTTTCCTCTTCAGAGCCGTAGAAAACCAGAATCAAAGACGGTCTTTCTTGTCTCTATGACTCTGCATCCATTTGAAACCTTGTACTGGCTCACCCTATTTTACTGCATTCAGTTCAGCTTTCTTGTCCTCATCAAAGACTTTCAGAGGTCTGTTCTTTATTTGTGCATTCTAATCTCTTCCTCTCCCTGCCTCCTTCACTCTGACAAAGATAGCACCCTCGCCCACCTTTTGGCAGCCTCTCCCACAGCCATCTCCACACTTTCCTTCCATACCATCCCAAGAATATGGAATGCTCTCTCTGCACTGATCCACAAAGCCACTATTGTCGTACCCCTTCCGATCTCTCCTCAAGACCCATTTCTTCCATACTGCCTGTTAGATATCAACTAATGAATGCTGGATTGAGTGTCAGATAGCATTGTTTGCAATCATTTTATCTATTACAATCATAAAAACTTTACAAACATCTATTTGATTGTATCTCTGCTGTCATGTCATCTGTCTTCTAAGATTGTAAGCTTTTGTGAGTAACACCAGTAGAAATGTGGAGTATAATTGTTGAGGCAGAACCAGGTCCAGAAGTGTATGACAGTAATATTTTAAAGATTAGTGTATGAAAACTGCAAGAGTCCTCTTTTCTGAAATCACTTGTTCCCTCCTGACATCTAGAGTCAGCCTGGACATGATGTCCGTCCAGGCCAACACGGGGCCACCCTGGGAAGACAAGAATACCACAGCAATTTGGAGGGGACGTGACAGCCGCAAAGAGAGACTTGAACTTGTAAAACTCAGTAGAAAATACCCAGATATTATAGATGCTGCTTTCACAAACTTTTTCTTTTTCAAACATGATGAAAGCCTCTATGGTCCCATTGTGAAGCATATTTCATTTTTTGATTTTTTCAAGGTAGGACATGAAACTGCTATTTAGACCTTCTTGCAGACTTAGCTCACCAATGTTTGAGAATTTTCCTCCCCCGCTACCCGCCATGTCTCTGCACATATTATACATCTATATTTAAAAAGTGCTTTAACTTTTCATACACAACCCTTTTATGATGATTAGATTTGACTTTAGAGCTTTTGTAGAAATCTTCTGTCCAATCTAATCTCACTAGCTTCCATTTTATTTTTCTTCTGCCCTGATTAGTGCTCATAGCTCCTCCCAATACAAGTCAGTGGAACTAATCTAACGAGTAAAAATATACATCTTTTAGAAATAAAGATTACTTACAATGTCAGACATAATTTGCATGTCTTAAAAGGGGCAAACTGTCTGTATTAAATAGTCTCAGAATAAAAAAAAACCTCCCACTACCCCAATCCTGGCTATCCTTTTTTTTTTAAAAAAAAAAATAACTATTTATGTTTTTTGCAGTATAAATATCAAATTAATATTGATGGCACAGTGGCTGCATACCGATTGCCTTACCTATTAGCAGGAAACAGTGTAGTGCTGAAGCAAGACTCCATCTACTATGAACATTTTTATAATGAGCTGGAGCCCTGGAAACACTACATTCCATTTAAAAGTGACCTGAGTGACCTCCTGGAGAAGCTACAGTGGGCAAAAGATAATGATGAAGAGGTAAATCTATATTAAAACACTTAGAAACATTTCCTGATAAATTAAAAGTAAGTGAATCCAAGTTAATTTGTTTAAAACAAACATATGAACAGGTCTTAAGAATGAGAGTCATATTATAATGGGGAGGCAAAGTATATTTTGCTTGTGTGTTCTTCTACAGTCCTTAATATAACAATGGAGTTTCAGAAATTAAAAGGTGTATTTACAGAGTAAGAACACCTCTCAGCATTAAGAATGTACATTTTCATTCTGCCTCACATTATCAGTAATAAATGTTTATTTCATTATTTTAAGTAGCATTCACCATGGCAGCACCCTAGACACTTGTCTACAAAATTGGAAGACTCATTACTAAAACTACATATTGTTTTACATTTCAGAGTAACTACAGGTTGAAACTCTCTCATCTGGCACTCTCTTGTTACTGGTCCAGAGAGCGCCTGGAGAAAGAGGTCCAGCTGCGCAGCTGCAGTGGAGCCCTGCTGGTGGTGGAGCTTCCTGGCAGCCCACACTGGGGAGCCCCTGGTGGGGAACTGGGGTTGGAAGCCCCATGGCGGGGAACCAGCTGAGGAGTCCAGCTAGGTCACAGAGCTCAGGCCAGGGCAGCCGGAGGGGATCCCAGCTGAGGCATGGAGCCCTGTCTGCAGCCCCAAAGCAGTGAGGAGACTGGCAGGGACTGGGGAGCCCCACAGCCTGGCCACTGGGAAGCCAGCTAGGGAGCCTGCTGGGGCCTAGATGCCTCTGGCACCCCTGCGGCAGCAGGGAACCCAGCCAGGCAGGAGACTGGCTGAGGCAGGGAGCCCTGCTGATAGCCCCACAGCTGGGAGTCCCGCAGGGAGCCCTAGCCAGCAGCCCGGTTGCAGGGAGCTGGAGTGGAGCCCCCCAGGCAGCCAGGAGGACAGCCCAGCCAGCAGGGAGCCAGGAGGACAGCCCAGCCAGGAGACCTGTCTTCCCCTGGTGCAGCAAATCCCACTCTGGTCCTGAGGGTGCTGGATGAGAAAGGTGCAACCTGTGCTACCATTTCCAGAAATGTTTCTATGTCAGGATTTTCCTTTTTTTTCTTTTTGACAGGCAAGAAATATTGCAAAATCAGGGCAGGAATTTGCACGAAATAACCTCATGGGAGATCATGTATTCTGTTATTATTTCAAACTTTTCCAGGTCAGTACATCAGACTTCTAGGGGAAAAAATATGTAGCAAGCACGTAAGAATATACAGATACTGGAAATCAGCCAGTCACAAAACAAAGAATAACAATAGAAAATGTTAAACAAGTTGTGGACATCATGTGAAGCTTGTATTCTAAGAGTGGCAGTTTAAGGGAGGCATTCCAGCTCCCATAAATCTCAATCTAATCTACAAGAATATGTCCCCTCAAGCTAGCACTTAGCAGTGATCAAAGAGTGTAGTTTCATTCCCCCATCCCCAGCCACAGCTGAAAATGTCTGTGCATTAGCACTGAGGTTTTGACACTTCAGGGATGTACCAAATGGAATCTGACAGCAGTGAAGTATCCGCTTACTTTCTCTATGACATGAGGGGCTTTTCTGAGAGCAGTGGGAGATTCTTTGGCCACACTGTCCCTATATAATTATTCTTCTGAGTTGTTAGATGTTATAGGAATTAGAGTAATACCTTCCTCTTTTTTTGAATTAGGAATACGCCAAATTACAAGTGAGCGAACCAAAAATCAGAGATGGCATGGAGAAGGTGGAGCAGCCTGATGATGACCTGTTTCCATGTACTTGCCACAGAAAGAAGGTATGGGGTATACAACAAAAAGTCCGATCCTGCAAGATCTTGATTGTTCTCAATTCCTATTTAACTGAATAGGAACGATGTCCAGCACCCAACGTCATCAGGTCCCATGATAAGTTTCTTACAAATTCTGACAAGCAATGGACTTGCGGGTGGTTCTATAGTTGTATTTTGTCCTTTTAAAACTGTGCTTCTTGCAACAACTCAGCAGGTTTAAACTGATGCTGAAAACAGACTGACCTGAAAGTGAACCCTGTGAAATCACTGAGACAAAACTGTAAGGAAAAGAACAGCAATAGAACAGAACTGTTTTAGAAAAGCAGTACTTCTGTCCGTCAAAGTCAAAAAGAGCCAGAAGAGCCGGTTTCCATTTTTCATTTGAATTTTTTTTCTGAATTGTTTGTAGTATTATTTACTGGTTTGAAAACTGCTCATCACTAACCAATAAAAGGGTAGGGTTTAGAGCATTTTTTTTTTAAATAATGCTTTTAGAATAAATAAGTCCCCAAGCAGTGAGAATAATTTTGTTGAAAATGCACAGCTTCAGTGATTATATGCTTTCAGAATTAAATAAGTATTTGTTAGAGTAAATTGAAAGGCTCTAAAAATTACTAGCTAATTTATACTAAGTGGTTCGGGAGCATCTCTCAAATCATTAACAGTCAGACCCACTCAGTTCTAGCAGGCATAGACAAGGAAGTCTGTCTCAGGTAGATCCTGTTGTGCAGGGGTGGGCAATAAAATAAGTGGTGACCCACCAGGGTTAGTCCCTGGCAGACTGCCACTACTTTATTTATCTGTGCCTTCACAGGCACTGGGCGATTACAGCTCTCGTTGGCCACAGGTCACTGTTTATGGCCAATGAGAGCAGCGTGAAGTGACGTGGACCAGAACACCACTTCCCACTGCTCTCATTAGCTGCAAATGGTGATCAGTGGACAATGAGAACTCCGATCACCCAACACCACTGGAGACAGAAGTAAATTTAGAGGTGGGGGCCCACCAAGAACTAACCCTGGCAGACTGGATCCAGCCCACAGGCCAGAATTTGTCCACCCTCCTGTTGTGAGTGGAGATTTGAGGACACAGCAGACATTCAGGACGCCCCCTCCAACTCCGCCCTACCACCTGCATACTTCAAAGAGTGCTTCTTAGACACAAATAAACCAGGACGGATTTAGGGAAAGAACCAACCTGCACTTACCTGGATACACTGGACCATAAAGGATGTGGAGAAGCTGTACTGTTTCAATCAGGCTGAAACAAGTGGTCAAAGAGGAAATGTTCCTGTCTGTCTATTTAGAAAGGGAAAAGATTGTTGAATTAAAGTAAGACATGCAAATACTATCTTGATTGTTAAAATGGCAATACTTAATATCTTTCCTTTTAAATTACAGGCCAAAGATGAACTCTGATATGAAGAAATAAAGTCATTTTTTTTAGAAACTTTACCTATCTTCAGAATCCCTTTACAAGAAAGTAAAAAGAACATTTTATTAACAATGTCAGTGGACAATACGAAGCAGCGTGCAAGAGTCTGAATGAGGAATATCTATTTTTGTTTTTATCATTAGTATCAACAGAATTTGCTGTTTTGAAATGTTTATTTTTGTTAATAAATTCACCTTCACTGCACTTACAGTTCTTTCACACACACTGATCTCAATGGATGCACCATATGTGCAGGGACAGCAGGCTCAGACCCAATTATGATACTAAGTCAGGTGTAAATTCTTCAAGCTCTAAAATTAGAATGTTTCCCAGCTAAAAATGAAAATTTTATTCATAGCTAACGAATTCTGAGGCTATATGGCTAGGAATAGGTTTAAGTCAAGTAGGGCTCTTTAAAGTGCTTCCAATACTGTATTTTCTGCTGAATAAAATGAATGCCAGCAGTAGCTCAATACTCACAAGCAATCCTGCAATAACTGGAGTAAACAGTATATGGATACAAACATACTTAAATTTTCAGCCTTCCAATGGATTATCATGAAGTAAAAATGATTTCACAAATGCTTTGGTAGTAGTAGCTTTTCAGATCCAGCACTGATAATACAGGGTTAGCTGCAATTTAATTTAACAGTGCCACCTCTTATCAAGCAAGTTCATCACCTGGCTTAACATCCTAAGTATGTTGAAACTATCGTCTTTCAAGTTTCTCTTTCACTGTCTCAGCTGTTTAAAAAAAAACCCAAAACACACCATTTCTATATGAACAAACAAGAGCTGCATCTACATGGCCCCTCCCTTTCAGAAGGGGCATGCAAATAAGGCACAGATTTAAATATCCCATGCCTCATTTGCATATTCCCATGTAATCTGGCTTCTGGAAGAGCCATTTCCAGACGCCAGTGCAGCCGTGTGGATGGGGTGCTTTCAAAAGGGGTGGCGTATCCTTTCAAATGAATCCTGTCCACACAGCTACTTTGGCTTCCAGAAATGGCTGTTCTAGAAGCCAGATCACATAGGAATATACAAACGAGGCACAAGATATTTAAATCCATGCCATATTTGCTTTTCTGATCAGCTGTATCTGCATGCCCTTTCTGAAAGGGAAGGGCCACGAGGACGCAGCTAAGTTGTATTAGGTTCCTTTTGTCCCAACAACACTGAAGCCTTAATGGGTGTTACACTTTTGCAGAAACATGGACAAAAACAAGAAATATCTGGCTAACTGGTTTTGCTGTAAAGGGTTGTGAAAAGAACGGTTTCATTGTATCATGCGGAAGCTTTCTCTTGCCAACCTTAACACACCCCCTTTCTGGCAACAGAGGCCAAGGGTTACTGCCCCACTCAGGTATGGTTTGCCTTCCCCTTTCTGTGCTCCCTTGGTCATATTTTCAGGGTACACCTGAGGGTCGGCCTGAGGGGTGATCCTCCACCAAACAAAAAAAGCCAAAAAAGAAACAGTCTCAAACAAAAGGAGGGGGGCGTACATTCCACTGCCTCCATGTTGCTGGGGCAACGTGTTTTCCTGTTGGCTGGCCTGGTTTGTCAGCCCTTCCCTAGCAGACACTAAGTCTGTATTAGGGAAATAAGTTGATTTCAGATATGCAATTCTACCTACGACATCTGCGTAGCTAAAAATGACATATCATAATTCATTTATTTCCCTAGTGAAGACCTAGTCTCTATACTCTGACGTCCACCTCCCCCACTCCATGTGATAGCGTGGAGTACAGGGATCAACTACCAAACCGGACAGATCGATTTTACCGCATCTTCACCAGATGTGCAAAATTGAACTCTGGAAGATCAACTCTGACTGCGTCGATCTTACGCTTAGCATAGACAAGTCCTGAGATTTATTTGGCTATCCTATGGGAAGGAGCATAGCAGAGGTAGGGAAACTTTTTGGGTGAATAGCCACTGAGCATCAAAACAACTAAGCCTCACTGACTTGGTCTCCAACTGAAAAACAAACACAAAAAAGACACCCCCCCTCATTCCCCTTGCACACCAGCCTCAGAGCCTGGGGGGGGCAGGGTTAGTACATTTTGTGGGCTCCCCCAAGACCTAGGGTGGGGCCAAGAATTAGGGCTTCAGTGTGGGAAGGGGCTGCCAGGAAGCGGGCTTGAGGTGTGGTATCTGGACAGGAGGGAGGGTACAGAAAGCAGGCTGAGAGTTGTGGCACTGTTAGGGTGCAGGTGCAGGATCGAAGGTCTGGGCAAGAGGAGGGAATGCAGGAGTACAGTGGGGTCTGGGTAGAGGGGGATGCAGGAATGGGCTGGGGTGAGGTATCTGGGCAATTGTTTGGGGGGAACATTTACATAGCACAGCTCCCCGGGGCCCTTGTGGCTACCTGTCCCCCACTGCTCCCAGGCACTGCCCTCCATTGCTCTGATTGGCCAGAATTGTGGCCAATCAGACCAGCCGGGAAAACACATCCCTAGGCAATGCTGCCCTTCCACCAGCCGTTGCTGGAGTAGAGGCAGCGGTTGTGCATATAGCTGCTACAGGCCACTACCAGGCAGAACCCATCGGGTGGATGCCACCCTCGCTTGCCTGACTCCAGCCTATGAGGTTCTGGGTTCCACACCCCGCACTGCACACCAGGCCGGATGCTTGAGAGGCAACCCCGAGCCCTCAGGGGCCAGATCCAGGGAACCCAGGGGCCAGATTCAGACTGCAGATTTTGCACTGCTGAAGTACAGCCTCACCCTGGAAGAGCTTATTTCCTTGCTGCCACTTGCCACCTAATAGCTTTCCTCTCCTTGCTCTCCCCAGAGTGAGAGTTTGCAGCCCTCAATTGCTTTCAGGTGTTCCTAGCTGAGCTAAGATAACACCTTCTCAGCTTGTAGGTAAAAGGACCTTTAACATTCTAGGGCTAATATATAATAATTAGGATCTTCTTGCAGCTGTTGGGTCTGACTTTGTCACATTATTCATGCTAGTGATTCTGTCAGGGACTGAGCTGTGTCTCTGCAGTCACTCTAAATCAGTTTGTTGCATGTATTTAACCATAATAATCTTAGGCCAGTTCTACCTGGGAAACTTCTGACAGTATAGTATTATCAGTTTGGGGTGGGATTTTTGGTATTTCTATACCAGCAAAAGCTTTACTACAGATGCAATTATATCAGTATAAAACCACCTGGAAGTCCAAACAAACCAATCAAAATATAGCAGAAGTCTGTAGTGGATGTCAGCAAAGTTTCACCACAAGGGGTAAACTGGGCCTTCACTGATCTAACATCACACTCAGCAATCAAGCAGTTATAATGCACATGCACCAGCTAAAGCAAACTGGTACAGCTGAAATTTGTAAAACAATATTTTTAAACTGCACTAAGAATTTATTAAATACATAAAAGAAAAAGCACAATGGTGCCTTTCCAAATCCATAACACTAGAACTAGTATACGCCTCTATAAAATGGAAAGTATGTGCACACATTAGAACAAACTTCTGATATCTAATGGCTTTCTATTTTTCATTTCTCCACCAGACTTTACACAGAAAATAATTAAGCCTAACTAAATGTCATGCTTTGTTATTTTCAGTTGTTTGAGCAATTTTGATATGAAAACTTTTGAACTTTTAAGTTTACCTTGTGCCTTTTTAAAAAGACAAAGTTTTTTTTGCTGACCAAATAATTCAAAAGTGGCAGATTAGACCCTTCTGGGGTTTTTTTCACTTTCCCAAAGAAACTAAACATACATTCCCTAATTCTCTACTGCTTCCCACTTTGTGTAATTACTGCACAAAGAAGGTGTAAAAAGCAGCCAAATCAGAATAGCCTGTTTCCAAAAGAGTAAATGTGCACACAAAGTATAAGGAAACAGAGACTAACCCCTGAAATTTCAGCCATAAATGGGTTCTTCCCCTCAAAAATGAGTGCAAGGGTGGCTGAATGTGACTTTTTCAAATTAACCATGGTGTCTGCAATACAGCTGGGAATAAATCAGTCTAAAGTTTCAATTCCAGTAAAAAAATTAATTTATTTTGCAGTAATCTTTGAAAAACATTAACTAAATTAGTACAAAAAAGAGGATGGGAATATTTCTTCATCACACAGACCAACAAATGCTATAAATTCCACTAACATTGAGATATAGTTGTGCCACCACAGCATGCCCCTGCTACCTCTCTTCCCACCGGCTGGTGAAATGGGAAGTGCTGCTTAAAGATATAGTTTATAGTTTGCATATTTTGTGATCTTTGCCTTTAACAAAAAAGGTAATACTACCCTGTTTACACTGCACAGATGTTTTGGATTCACAAAATACTTGTGTTTAACTTAATATTTGCAGAATGACCTGTAATGAATAAATTGGCCTCATATAGGAATAGCTCTTTTCTAGTACATTCTTTAACAAGTCAAACAAGCCCTTTACATTTAGGAAAACAGTGTAACAGATGTTTAACTTTGGGAGTTATTTTTCTTCCTGTTCAATTATTTCTTTGATCCAAGAAAAAACCTGTGTGCTAATTTCCATTATAACATCATCTTCTGTTCGTCCTTTCACTGCCATGCCATGGTTTGCTTTTTCGATCCAATGAATTTTCCTAGGGGCCTTCATTTTGCTTGCCACACCTTCTAATAATTTCTATACAAATCAAGAGGAAAAATAGTTACATGCATAACAGGCAGCATTTGAAAATGCAAATAGAATTCTGAGTGCATTTAAATGGTTATGATATTGTAATCCAACAGTCTAATTTCTTCAGAGTATTTAATGCCTCACATGAAAAGGTCAGAAAACAAAAAGAGAACAACGTATCTATCTGAAGTCACTTCCCATAAGCCACTCTAAAACCACCCATTCCTCCTGTCAATGTGTAAAACCACTTGCAAAAAATGTAGGGGACTTTACAGACATGTGGAGGCCAGTCTCATAGGTCACAGCAAAGAATGGAATATCAATATAATTGTTTCAGACTAGCTCCTACCCTATTGGATTTGGGGGAAGGATTGTGGTTTATCAAGGTTAGTTGCTGGTGCGCTGCCAGACACTTTGTTTACCTGAGCCTCTACAGGCATGGAGCCCCCAAGCTCCCAGTGGCTGGAATTCACCAATCCCACACCACCTCCTGCAGCTCCCACTGGCGAGGAATGGCAAACCCGGCCATGGGGATCTTGGAGCAGACATGTCTGCGGACACTCAGATAAATAAAGTATTTGGCAGCTAGGAGCTACCACCCTGATGAAGTGGGTGGCCAGCGTATGGGAGGTTCCCCATCCCTGTTAGAGGACTTGCCAAATACCTAAATTACTCAGAATATGTCTAAACAGAAACCTTATTTCAAAATAAGCTACTCTAGAAGAGATTTTCCAGAATAGTTTATTTCAAAATAACATGCTACACACGAATCACATTTCAAAATAGCCCTTAGCTATTTTAGAATAGTGTGTCTACACACAATACAGCCTACTTTGAAATATAGCCATTGGGCAAACAATGGCTTATTTCAAAATAGACTATTCCCTATTTCAAAATAGGTATTTTATCTCATGGAATGAGGTTTACCTATTTCAAAATAAGCCAAACGCTATTTCAAAATTATTGCGAAATAGTGTTGCATTGTGTAGATACTAGCAAAGTTATTTCGAAATAAGAGCTGTTATTTTGAAATAATTTTTCTGTGTAGACCTACTCGCAGAGAATAAATGGAACTACTACACAGGAGTGTGCACTCCAAGCACACTGTATGCTTGCTAATAATTTTCATTCATTTCATTCATTCATTCATTTGTAATTTAAATGTTCTGAAATGCCAGAAACACTTCCCAAGTCTGGACTGCTAAATTCAGAGAGTCCTAAGCCCTAGCAGGAGGATCCTGTAAACGCAAATCTGACTTACACATATATTTACTTCACGTGATAAAGAGAGAGGATAAATTCCAGACCCTGCTGAAAATAGCATCTTGACGGTAACTAGCACTTTGATATTTTTATGGAATTTGGTTGCATAACCCTTTCCACCACAGGCAGAGAGAGCACCAATGAGCAAGTAAACTTTGCTGAAAATATTTATATTTGCTCTGAAAAATATACTGAATAAATTTAGAGTATAACGCAGTATACACTTTCTGCAATCTGAAATGGGATGGGAGCTAAGATTTCTTTAGAGCCACATATATTCTCCTCAAAGCCTTTTTAAAAAGAATATTTGCCGTTTGGTGCTATCTGGTCCATTCAGAAGGCAACTAAATTCTGTTCAAATGCCAAAGGATAAACTGTCTGTAGCAGAGATGATCAGGCTATACCCAGAGAAGATATGGTATCCATCAGAAAAGCATCCCAATTCGATGATAGAATTCTCTGCCTGGAGCACCCTGCAGAACATCAGTGGTTAGAAGATTAACAATTATCACCATTGTCTTTGGGTACTAACACTAAGCACAGTTTCCTATTTCCTCCCCCTTTATAACTGCACTCACACAGGAACTCACTTTTTCACACATCTCATCTTCTGTTCCTGAGACAAACAGCACAGGGCATTTAATAAAAAACAAATCTTCATCCCGGAGTTTGGACTGAAGCTTTGGTCGATGCAGTGGATAAGACAAGCATATCAGTCCACAAATGAAATCTTCACTGTCATCTTCACTAATCTGACGTATCACAGAGGCAGCAGCTCGTGAACCCATCGAACGACCTACCTCCCATTTAAAAATAAGGAATACAAATGTTTACTCTCACATCATTTAAATTTACACTGAAAACCATCATTCCTAAAAATTATCCAATTTACTGTATGTTGTTATACTAACATGACATATACTCTTCAAAACAAATATGGAGGGACAATAGGGATTTTTGTTTACCAAATCATTGGAGGCCACCACACAGAATTTTGGTGCTATCAGATAACTGAACTGGGGCCATCTGCCCGTTGGGGGGGGGGTTAAGGTTGGCGGGGGAGGAAGCAGGGTACAATAGCTCATATTTAAGCAAAATGAAGAACACAGAAACAAACTGTATCTCCTGGTCCTTAAATGCTATATTACAGTTACTAATATATTCTTGTATCACAAGGACACTATACTGGTTATTTCCATGCTGCCTAGTCTGCTATGAGTAAAACTAAAGTTCCTGTGACCCACATTTCAAATCAGGCACAGGCATACACCAGATTCATCTCAAGTGAGTACTATACCAGAAGTACATAGATACAATCTGGGAAAAAAGAAATCTGCATGAGGTCATCCTACAAAGGACAATACGAGGTCATCAAGGTATCTACCCCAAAAGAAGCCACATGAGCTGGTGGATCAAGTTTTTCAGTTGAGGTTCTCGAGATGGCAGGATTAAAGTTTATGAGGTCTGTTGCACTCAAACAGGATTTGATTTTGTCTTTAGCTCAGAGGTTGGCAATCTGCAGCCATATGCAGCCCATTGTGCCCCACCTGTAGCCTGTGAACCCTCTGGCTGCTCCTCTCATGTCCTGGGACGCTGGAGCTCTGAACTTCCTTGCTTGTTCCCCTCCTCCCAGCACTTTTGCAGGGCCACAAATCTACTGATTTGCATGCTGTCCTCGAGCTGGAGGAGCCACAAACAACTGACTTGCAGCATTCCAGATCAGGAAAGGAGAGGAAAAAAGCAGGGAAAGCATGAATCAAGAGATTGGTGTGCTTCAAAAGTGCTGGGAGAGAAGGGGAGGAACAAGTACGTGTGGGACTCCAGTGCACAGGGAAGGGGTAACCATGGAGCTGGGGGTGCAACCCTTGTGGTCTGCAGGCTGCTGCAGCCCACTTAGGTGAAGGATGGCTAGTGATGCAGCCCATTCACCATTCATGGCTTCCCATCACTGCTTTTGCTTAATAGGAGAACTAGAAATCCTGGAATCATGTAAATCCTATTAACCAGTGCAGTAACCTAGAAGATGACCTAGGCTATGTTCAGACTAGCCCCTGCCTTCAAAACGCACACCGCCCGCGTAGACGGGAGCCTTTCAAAAGGATCCCCTGATTTCGAAAGTCCCTTCTTCCCAAAGCCAAAGGGGTAAAAAGGGACTTTTGAAATAGGGGGTTCTTTCGAAAGGCCCCCAGGTACAGGGGCGGCATGCTTTCCAAAAGCGACACATGTGAATCACACGTGGCTGCCCTTATGCTAATGAGGTGCTGCATATTCATGGAAGCACCTAATTAACATCTTCTGAAATCCCTCATTAGCATGCCCCCTCCAAAAGGAGCAGGCTAGTGTAGACACGGCCCTACAGAAAAGGTCTGAGGACTGAATAGGAAGAAGAGGAGCTGAAGTACCAGTATACAAGCATTTCCACTATTCAGACATACATATTTAAGTGTGCAAGTTGAACCTCTCTAGCCTGGCACTCTCTTGTCTGGCAACAACCATAATCTGGCATGATTTTAGTTAGCTGAATAATCATTTATCATGGGTGTGGCCACGTTTCCTGTGGTCCCATAAAATTTGTTCACAGCCTCTGTTCCTGGCTTTCAGTGTTCTGTGCTGTTATTGAGATGTAATTTACCCCTAAATGTCTTCTAAGAGCCCAGTAAGCAGTGGAAGTATTGGTAACGCTGCTAGACAATATTGACCTTCCTGTGATCCAGCAAATTCTCCTGGGTTCAGCACTGATCAGGTCCCGAGGGTGCCAGACAAGAGGGGTTCAATCTGTATTTTTTTTAGATACTCAATATTTTGCTAGTCTTTAAAGTGCTAATTGACTGCTTTTTGTTTTCATATTAAAGAAATTTGTTTATTAGAGATCCAATTTCTTTTTAGGTTTCCTTTTTACAAGGAAGCAAATTTAGAACAAGTACAGTAGAATCTTGACATTCACAAGTGCCACATTTGCAAATTCAATTATTCGCAAGTGGCCTCACTTTCCCAGGGCTCCAGGCAGGGAGCGCCAGCAGCCACCACTTCCCCGCGGCCAGAGCACCACAGCAGCTGCTGCTTCCCTGGGGTACCAAGCCTCCCCAGATTCATGAAAATCAATATTCATGAGGGTTCTGAACACAAAACCCTCATGAATGTTGAGACCCTACTGTATAAGCAAGTACAATTCCACTCATCTACTCCACGTGTGAATTCCTTTTCCTTTGATAACACGCGGGGGTGGCTATGTAAGTAAACCCATCTCTTCTATTGTTCTGCTACAGCATGCAGACCTGGGTCTGTACAGATGGGTTGAATAATTAAATTATGTTCCATTTATCATGCAGTATATGTTTTATTAAATAAAACTGCAGTTTGTATACTGATGCAGCTTGCCACAGCCTTTTACTGCAAGTCCAGAATTTAATGTGTGTTTCAGCTGACAAATATAATGTCCACAAAACATTAAACACTATAAAGTGACAAATGGTAACTTTTACCCAAGAAATGAATCTTGTTACTCTATTATACGTTTTCTAAACTACACACTTTGTATTGAAACAATTTAAAATAAAGAAAAAAACTAGTATCTTTCTAGATACTCTGGAATTAGATGGCTGGAGAGAAAACATACCAGAAAAAAATTATTGTTAAAACATAGATTATAAAATATTACTAAGTATTTCTGTACTGTTTACTATATATGTTATTTACTACTACTACTACTACTACTACTACTACTGAGTGTCATGGTTCCATATCGAGAACCTTCACAAATGTTGAATTTTGCAAATATGGCAGCTGCTTCTTAACCAGAGTTCCAGGGAAGTGGTGGTTGCCGGCACTCTCCGCACCAGAGCACCGAGAAGTCATGGTCACCAACACTCCCCACCCCAGAGCAACGGGAAGTGGCAGCTGCCAGTGCTCCGTACTCAGGAGTCCCAGGAAAGCAGCCGTTCAAAGCCACTTGCGAATAATTGAATTTGTGAACCTTAAGTTTGTGAATGTTGAGACCTTACTGTATAAAAGACAGACACTATCAATGAAGTACTTAATTGGAAGTATATGGAAATCACAACTGGGCACCTGATTTCGGTTTCCCCTAATTTCATATCCATCCATATATTCCCTCAGTTATATTTGTATAATATTATGGGTCAAGCAATAGATGTAGACACAACTGCAGAGCCTCAGGAGCTACAGGCTTCATAGCCTTTTGAATCAACGATAAGGACTTCCAATTTCCCAACCCCTCAGGAATGGAATAATTATACAATGTACTCTTAAACCACCATTAGGGCTAGGATTGTAAACAGAGACCCACACTTCACCACTTACCTCCAAGAAAGACACCAGAAAGTTTATATTCACCAGAGGACCTTAAATATTCCTAAGGAAATGAAACATTTTTAATTACTTTAAAACAGCATTTTAAGATACACAGTAAAAATTATTGTAACTAGAGAATCTGAAAATGGACACTTTCCTTATTTCTCCCACCCCGAATAAAAGTTATCTTATCTATATTTGATGTCTTCAGCTCACTTTCTTACACCCACACACAACTATTTCTGCAATACCTTTAAAGCAAAAACATCATAACAAACCCAATATTCATAATTTTCCAAATATTCATAAGCTACCTTACAATAATACACCAATGTGTTCAAGGGAAAAGCAATAAGTGTAGTGAGGGAATGTTTCAGTTTCAAGTTTCCAGAAGATTATGAATTATAAATATTTTTAAAAATTGAAAAGTATTCTTCCAGTGTTCTCTAAATAACTTTCAATACAATACATTTTGAATTCTTAACCGCGGATCTGTTTTGAAAAACAATATTGTGCGTTTTTAAAGAAACTCCAACATAAAGCTCCTTGTATGGTCTTCATTAAAATTAGTGAGCTCTAATCTCAGTAAAATACTGTGTTAAAAAACAACATAAAACAACTGCAATGTCAAAGTGTGAATAGAATCTCATATGGCTGGACTCTGTTCTTCTTTTACTAAGCCAAGTAAATGAGTACTGCTCTCTGACTCACTAGGCTTATCTAAGGCTAGAGCCACACTACAGCAGAAGATTCACCCGCCCAGGGTCAATCTTCCAGGGTTTCATTTTGTGCATGCGCAAAATGATGCTCCCAGGGAGTCAACATAGACCCTTGTACTCCTCGCAAGAGGCGAGGAATAAGGAAGGTCGACCTTCTCCCATTGTAGACAGACATGAAAGTTGACCATTGATTAATCAATTTTAGTCATGCAACTGGCATAGCTAAAATTGCATATCGGGGTTTGACTTCTATGTCTACTGTAGACACCACCTGAATTTTGGGTGTGAGTGTGACACAGAGTGCAGCACCTGCTCTCCAGTTACTAGGTGTGGACAAAGTCCTGGGACTATCTCCTATCCCAGCCAGAACAAGCTGCACCCTTTCAGAGGCTGTACTCCCTCCCATCTGTCCCAGCACTGAAAAAGCTCTGAGAGATCTTTGAGAGTGTTCCGAAAAGCTCAATGTAGTCCTGATTACAGCAGAAGGATATCAAATACAATAAAAACTAGTTACACAAGAAAAGGAGGAAACTAAAAGAGTTGAGCTTTGTTTTGCTAGGCTAAACAAGCCAAGAGGGGATATTACCACTCTCTGTCAATATGCTGTAGGGAACCACAATGGGTAAAGAGCTAGACAACTTAAAGGAAAATGTTGGTATAAACTGGCCATAAGCATAGGCTGGAAATAAGATTTTTAAACATCAAAAGCAGTGAGGTTTAGGAACAGCCTCCCAATAGAAGCAGAAAGGGAACACAATTTAGTTAGTTAAGATAGAGCTGAGTAAGTTTTTGAGAGAGATTTATGATTTTTGCTTATTGTGATTGGGGGGGGCCAGTATTAGCAGCCCTAAAGGTCAGTTCTGGCCCTCATGTCTTCTGTTCCTAAAATCTCATGCTATTAGAACTTCAGCCAGTAACCAGTGGGAGTCAAAAAGGAAATTCTTCTGACACCTCTTCTCTGGGCTTAAGGCTTAAATACACCATTTTTCATGATGGGGAAGAGTTTTTCCCCAGGTCAAACTGAGGTTCTTGAGGTTACTTATCTTCCTCTATAACATGCAACGGGGTCGCTTGCGAGGATCATCTGGTATATCTAATCAAATCAATTCCCTGCATTAGTCATACCCCAGTCCCTCCTGTTTTGGGCCCAAAGCACACAACAGTTTAGTCTCCTGACAATTACTTATATGTAATTCTGGTTCTTGGGATTGGTGCTGAAGTGGGTGGATGGTGTGTGATATACAGAAAAGACTAGATAATTTGTTTGTCCCTCTTGACCCTAAACTCTACAACAAAACACTTTAATGCTTAGTTGTGACAACAAACACAACATGCAAAAAAGCATATGAGAGTTTCAATGAATTTTGATAAAATTAAATTAACAAGTATTCTCGAGTGTTGCTATGACTCTAAACTTTCCAGAATTTAAAATACGAATCTGGTCTTTTCTTACCACAACTGTTTTATATGCTTTAGTCCTATAAGCAATGTTAAGACCTTTACAAGTAAATCTCATGCACAGAACTCCACTGGAAGCAAGATAGGCTACCAGAGAAACTAAATGAGAGAAATTCATATCTCCTCCAGCTCCATGAGTAAGAATCACTCCATGTGTTAATATCTTGTCTGGAACTGAAAAAATAGCATCCAGGTATTTATTTCCAAAAGGTATTTTCACTTTAACCTATAAATAAAAATAAAGATCGTAAAGTACACAAGAAATATTTCCAGTTTGCACATTCAGGATATTATGCCATAAATAATTTGCAGTTATCACACCATTCTGGGCTCTTATTCAAAAGGAATGAAGGATGGCCTTGCTAGTAAGACAATGCACTAGCAGTCAAGAGATCTGTTTTCCTGTTCTTGTTTCAATCAATCACTTCCTGGGGCCCCCGGGAAAAGCCAGTAATCATTCTAGGGAAACTGAGACATAGCTGTAAAATGAAGATAACAATGCTCCCCTGAGTTACAGGGGAGTGGTGAGGGTACATGCAGAAAGACTATCAATTTAAATATAGTGTGTATATCTATACAGGCGATAAATATATTTATCAGGTACCATAACAGTCCAGTCCCTCAATTTTTTTAAAAAATAACAAGTTTCCTATTTATAGAAATTCTCTCACACCCAGTTGGAACCACTTGCGGAATCCAGGCAGGTGAAACAGTGTAAGTGACCAGGGTACATTAAGATTTTGGGGGTGAAAAATGAATCTGGCTTCTTTCAATACATTAATTTTAGGTATTACATGTAACTACAGTAGGAAAAAATGTTTTAAATTGACAGTGTTCCTTTAATTTGAATTTCTGTGTTCAGATATTATGATAGTGAGTGCTATACAAAGATATATAATTCAATTTCAAAGAAACACAAAGAAGGCTCCTACTATGTGCTCTAAGTGTCTTTTGCAGATATGTAAAACAATGGGACATGGAAGAGGAAAAAAGACAGCAAGTAATACACAGCAATAAGTGATTATACACCATAGAAAAAGATAAATGCACGAGAGGGGAAAATGCATCACTCTTCCTACTTATAATCCCTGAAGTAACACCTCCTTTCCCCCTTGCATCATCAAAGATCCAAATATTTCAGCTACAGGTTGAACCTCTCTAACTGGGAACTCTCTTGTCCAGCAACATCCATAATCCAGCATTTTAGTTGGCTGAATGACCATTTATCATGGGTGTGGCCAAGTCTCCTGTCCCATAAAGCTTGCTTCCAGCCACCAATTCTGGCTATTAGGCTGTGTCTAGATTGTGGAGAACTGCTGACAAAAGAGATGTAAATTTGTGCAACGTATTTACATATCTCTTGCCAACAGTTCTGTCAGGAGAGGCTTTTCCAACATTTGGCCTGTCCACACGTGTCCAAATCCTGGAAAAAACCGCTCTGCTGAGAACAAGAAGTCTTGTAGCACCTGATAGACTCACAGATATTTTGGAGCATAAGGTTTTGTGGGCAAAGACCCACTTCATCAGACGCATGGGTGGGGGGGGTGGTTTCAGAGGGGTATTTAAAGAGTGGGGCCCAAGTAAAGGGGAGGGCCAGAACTGACAAGGTCTATTCAGCAAGGTGGAAATGGCCCAGTATCAATAGTACTTATCAAAAGAGGAAAAAACAAGTTAGATCAGACAGGGGGATGTGATCCTTTGTCAGAGTCTAATGAGGAGATATTAACGCCCAGGGCAGAGAAGCTGCTTTTGTAAGCTGCAAGCCACTCCCAGTCTCTATTTAATCCTTGGTTAATGGAGTCAAATTTGCAAATGAATTGCAGCTCAGAGATTTCTCTCTCCATTTGATTTTTGAAATTTCTTTGTTTCAGAACTGTCACCCTTTTTGCCAAGTACTATTGATGCTGGGCCATTTCTACCTTGCTGAATAGACCTTGTCAGTTCCAGCCCTCCCCTTTACTGGGACTCCCCTCTTTAAATACCCCTCTGAAACCACCCCACCCCCACTCATGCATCTGATGAAGTGGGTCTTTGACCACGAAAGCTTATGCTCCAAAATATCTGTTAGTCTATAAGGTGCCACAAAACTTCTTGTTGTTCTTAAAGCCACAGACTAACACAGCTACCTCTCTGATATCCCTGTCGAGATATCCCTTCTTCCTTATGGAATGAGGTGTACAGCAACGTCGACAGAACGCTCCCAACTGGCAGATCTCTTCTGAGATCTGCAGTCTGGATGCACACTCTAACAAAACTTCTGTTGACAGAAGCCTGCAATCCAGACACAGCCATAGCATTCTGTGCTGTTATTTAGGTGTAATTTGCCCATAAATATCTTCTAAGAGCCCAGTACACAGGGTAGTGCTGGCAATGCTGCTAGACAATATTGACCTCTCATGGGCCGGCAAATTCTCTCCTCTGGCACCCGTCAGGTCCTGAGTGTGACAGATCAGAGAGGTTCAACCTGCATTTTGGACCAGGAGAGTGGGCAGGGTGCAATTCCAAAACCCAGGAAATATGTTCTGACAGTAGCTCCCACTCTTTACACAGCTGCCAAGTTCGATTCTGCTTCATGTATGACATTTTATGCAAATTTGTTAACAAGCTAACTTGCATATTATATGCAAATTATTTGCATAAACTATAATCTTGATCTTATGTTCATTACTGCCCTGAGTACTGTTTGAAATAAGGCATGTAGCTGAACACAACCTGGCCTTCTGGCAGGCGAGGAGCGCTCGTTTGCGGGTGACTGGCGGATAGCTGGGCAACAGTAGAGGAGTCTAAAGTATGAAGGTTGGTGGGCAATTGTTGGCACGGCTGGAAAATGAAAGTACAATGGGGTTTGGGGAAAGGCTGAGGGTGCAGACGCTCAAAGAGAGCAAGGGATACTGTGGCGTGGAGGGAGGACGAGGAGGCTGGTGTACGGGTGGGGAATCTTGTGTAGTTGCTGTACAAACACCTCCTACAGCTGCTTATTCCGGGTCAAACAGAGGGACCAGCAAACAGGAAACGCACTGCCGCAGCCCCCTGATTTTTTAAGTTTGCTGTGAACTTAACAGTCAAAATTAATCAATTTCCTCCTAGTCTCTTTAAAGATTAACAAACAGGGCAACCAAACCCCTCCTGCCCTTGGGCGTCGGAACAGTTCCGCGGCAATTAGGTGTACAGAGCTGGCTTCCACTTCGTCCAAGCGCCTCACAAACCCGACCAGGGGTATTTCCACAGACGCACCTCCGTATACTCAGCCATGGCCGCTGCCGGGCCGGGGCGCCCGCCTGCCCGAAAACTCCGCGCCACCGCCCTGCAAGAAAAGGGACTTTGGTTTGTGTCGCCTCCGGACGCCAGCCGCGCCCCGCGGGACGCAGCCCCTGTGCGCAGGGCAGGCGGGGGCACGGGCTGGGAACTGGCGCGCACAGCAGCGCGGGGAGGCGGGGGTTAGAGCCAGCTGCTCCGGCTGCAACCCCCAGGTTGAGAGCGCTCTGGCGCTGCCGTTCCAAGCCCCGCCCCCGCCGGCGCAGCGCTGGCTCCCCAAGGGCGCGGCACGCAAAGCGCCAGGATAGCCGCCTACCCCTCCCTCTCCGCCCCCGCCACCCCAGCAAACCTACCGCAAAACCGGCTTCCGTACCCCCCCCTCCCGTACTCCGCCCGTGCGCGGCCGCATGAGGGCGGGCGCGAGGCATGCTGGGAGTTGTAGTTCGCTCTCCGAACCTAGTCGGTGCGCGCGCTCTGGCGCCGCATACGCCTCCCTTGGAAGCGCGGCCAGCGGGCGGTGCGTGGCGGGCGCGCGCGCGCGCGCATATAGAAGCGCCGACCCTGCAAGGAGCCGGGGGTATGTGCTTCACCTGTCTGCGCTCTAGCCTGCTTCCGCGCAGCCTGGAGCCTGCCCCAGAGCCCCTTCCCATGCCCCAGCGCCCTCCCCCAGACTAGAGCCCCCTCCCCGACCACCTTACCCAGCCTGGAGCCCCCTCCCACCCCTGTGCCTCATGTTGCTAAAAGCAGTTCCGTGCTCGGCAGGAGCAACCTGGTAGCTGTGCGGCGGCTTTCTAGCGATGTCAGGATTGGGCTTCTCTGCTCTCCTCATTGTGCGAAGCACTTTCTCCCTTGGTTTACTGCACCTGCCACTTTGCGCCCGCCCCGTGCGGGGCCAAACCCTTAATGTGGCCAAAATCTGCTGGGCCCAGCTAAGGCAAAGTTGCAAGGAAGGTGCGTTTGGGAATGCCCATGATCATTGTATGGGGTAGGGCAAATTATGGGATTGTTTTCTTCAGGTTTATCCTCCTCAGGGTTAATGTGTTGCCCTACGTTTCTCTCCATTCATCAAGGAAACCATTCATAAATCTTACACCATCAAGGTCTCTTCTAAAGGTAGGCCACTTTAGAAAGTGAG
Organism: Carettochelys insculpta; assembly: GCF_033958435.1. Taxonomy (NCBI): domain Eukaryota; kingdom Metazoa; phylum Chordata; order Testudines; family Carettochelyidae; genus Carettochelys; species Carettochelys insculpta. The sequence continues at coordinate 111,156,421 of NC_134137.1, read as the reverse complement.
TTCCATTATCACCCCATAGGGGAGAGAGAATGAGTCTTATGGCATGTGCAGAGTCTGTGTTCATATGCAAAAGGGGGAGCTCAGGATCAGTGGATGCTGCTTATTAGGGTTGCCAGGTAGATGGGCATAGTCAGTGCTGTCCTCACATCTCTGTGCACGCTGCTAGGTAGCCCCAAGAAAGTGCCTGTACACTGCAGATTCTGCAGAATAATGCTACACTTGAAGTCCAGAGCATCACCTATGCCTCTTGTGCCAGGGCCACAGAGCTCCTGTGTCAGATCTTAGGCAGTGTAGGTATTTCCCCACTTTCAGGAGTTAATTTAATTAGAACGGGGGGGGGGGAGGGATAATTAGAAATAGTTTAAGAACTCTTCACTAAATGCCAAAAAAGCCACAACAGAAGAAGGAGACCCTATTGGTTTAAAAAATCAACCTAGTGTAGGGAATGTGGCAGAAGGAATGCAGTGCTGCTGAAGGCTGGGAGGAATGAGTCTCCCAGAGGTCATCTGCATGAGAATGCAAAAGGTGTGCATGTGTGATACCTTTTCAGGCAAAGCCTAATGGGTAGCAAGTAAGCCATGAGATTTGGTCTATTGTAAACATGTAGTTGTAAAATCACAATTTAAGCTGACACTTAATGCAGGAGTTGTGAGATCTCACCAATGCTCTGGGTTGTTGTGGGGGACAGGGCAGTCGCCTTAGCTGTGTAAGACTGATTACACAGGGCTCCCTGGTTTAAAGCATTGTGGGAGAGGAGAGGAGAGGAGAGGAGAGGAGACTATACTGCTTGAGCCAGCTTGCTTAGTGCCTTGGCCCTGTGTATGCCTTGGCCATATAGCTATAAGCTTGGCTTGACTAACTGTCCCCACCTGTTGAAAGATAGAGCTGATACTAGGGTGTTTGTGAAATCCCACACTAGAGATACCAAGAGCTAAAATCACAGAGTGGCAGCTGAGGCCACACAGAGCTGAAATCACTGGGTTCTGCCTTAGGGCAGTCCCAAGCAGTGGGGTTAGGACCAGCAGACAACAGGACCAGCGGGCGGCCGGTAGGAGGAGTGGCGGACGATGGCAACTGGCGGGCGGCCGGTAGGAGCGGGAGCGGCGGCAGACGATGGTGACTGGCGGGCGGCCGGTAGGAGCGGCGGCAGACGACGGCGACTGGTGGGCGGCCGGTAGGAGCGGCGGTAGACGATGGCGACTGGCAGACGGCTGGTGATAGCAAGGGGAGGCTACAGACAAGTGGACAGCTAGTATTGCCCTGGTGATGTATCTGTGGGCTTTGAGTTTGGGACTGCTCCGCAGAGGGTACACCCTGTAACTGTGTGTGTGTGGAAAAGGGCCAAGAGCCCCAGCAAGAGACTGGGTTCTACTGCATATGGGGATGGTATCTGGGTAAAAGGGGTTTTGTCTCTTCTGTGCTGAGATATACTGCATCTGTCGCTGTAACCTTGGGGTAGGTTACGACCATTAAACAAGCCATTTCTATCTCAGACTCTGTGCTTGTGAGGAGGGGGGAGAACCGCCTTACAGGCACCCAGCACGGGGGTGAAATTGTCCCAGGCCACTGGGTGGGGGCTCGAGCCGGTTGGTTGTATCCTTGATAGGAAAACCCCACAAGAGTTGAACCCGGCCCTTCTGGCAGGCATCTGGCGTTAACAGAAGGGTTACAGTAGTTTGCAGAAGAGGTGAGAGCAGTTGTAAAACATTGTATATAAAACAAGTGGAAGAAAGGTGAAGTGGACGGTAATAAACATAAATAATATGCTAAGTCATAGCATCTTCCAGAGGTGATGATAAGATGGAAGGATTACTCTAATACAGTAGCTCTTAAGTTAGAGAGAATTTGGGTTCAAGAGTTGTAAAAGAGCTGGACACAGAGTATTAATTTCAGTAAGTCCTGGAATGCTGGGGCTGTTAAGAACATAAGAACCATAGGTCCATCAAGCCCAGTATCCTGTCTTCCAACAGCGGCCAATACCAGGTGCCCCAGAGGGAATGAACAGAATGGGTAATCACCAAGGCTATGTATACCCTAGGACACTACATCAAAGTAGTCTATTTCAAAGTAACAACATCGAAATAGGCTACTTCGACACCTATCGTCCACCCATACCCCAGGGCTGGTGCTGTCGATGTTCAGCGTCGAAGTAGTGACAGGAAATGTCGAAAGGGGCCGCCCTGGATGGAAAAGCAGAGCATCCACACACACAAGCACCCTCCTTCGAAATAAGGGGCCAGGATGTCCTGCGGATGGTGTCACAGGCTTGACTAGCCCTTCCAGGGCAACAGGAAGCCGCTCCTTTTAAAGAGCCCCTCCCAAACACACCTGGCCTGCACAGCACGAGGTCTGCAGAGCACTAGCCACACTCTCACAGACCGACGAGTCGCAGCAGCCATGGACCCTCAGCAGCAGCAGCAGCAGCTCCTGAAAGCCTTCCAGGATGTCACCCAGGGAGAAAGCGCCCTGCTAAGTGTTGCATGGGAGGCCACCCAGCAGCTCCTGGCATGGGAGCCCTCCCCAGGGGCAGACGGGGATGCCCCTGACCACTGGGCTCCCCTGTTCCTCCCTCACCGGGTGCTCCGCCACCTCTGGAGCTACTCCACAAGCTCCAAGTGGTGGGAGCAGCTGGTAATGAGGGAGTGGAACGACGACCAGCAGCTGAGGAACGTCCGCATGTGGCAGCAGAGCTTCCTAGAGCTTTGCCAGTGGTTCACCCCACGCTGAAGGTCCAGGGCACATGGATGCGGCGCGCCCTCCCCGTGGAGAAGAGGGTCGCAGTAGCAGTGTGGAAGCTGGCCACTCCAGACAGCTACTGCTCCGTGGGCCACCAGTTTGGAATGGGAAAGGCCATGGGTGAGGCCATCGTCGTGGAGGTAAGGAGGCCTGGGCATGCACCCACTGGGGGGTGAGGTGCCAGGGAGTGGGGCCTGGGTAGAGGCCTGGGGAGGGAGTGGTGCCGGGGAGGGAGGGAGGGCTGGGCGGGGGAGGTGCCCAGGAGGGAGGGGCTGGGAGGGAGGGGCCTGGGGCACCCTGCACACCCTCATGTGTGCTCATGTTCCCTCCCACAGGTGGTCCGTGCGCTCAGTGCCTTGCTGCTCTGGAGGGTCGTCCAAGTCAGACGCGGCCATCACAGGATTTGCTGCCATGGGGTTCCTGAACTGCTTTGGGGTCCTAGTTGGGACCCATATCCCCATCCGCACCCCGGACCACAGCAGGGGATGATACATAAACCAGAGGGGCTACCACTCCATGGTCCAGCAGACAATGGTGGAGAGCTGGATCCGCTTCCAGGATGTCTACGTCGGCTGGCCCAGCTGTACACGTGACACCTGCGTCTTCTGGAACTTGGGTCTGTGCCACTGACTGGAGGCAGGGACCTACATCCCCCAGAGGGAGATACGTCTGGAGGACACCACCGTGCCCCTCTGCCTCGTGGCAGATGGCCTACCCACTCCAGCTCTGGCTCATGCGCCCAGACACTGGCCACCTCAATGCCAGCCAGGAGTGGTTCAACGGTCTCCTGAACCATGTCCACCAGGTGGTGGAGAGGACCTTCAACCACCTGAAGGGCTGGTGGCAGTCCCTCTTCGCGTGCCTGGACGTCGGCCTCCAAAGCATCCCCCAGGTTGTGGGCGCACACTGCACACTCCACAACATCGTCAAGAGCAAGGAGGAGGCCTTCGTCCAGGGGTGGGCAGTTGACACCAGCACGGGCTTCCCCCAGCTGGCCACCGCACCCAGTCACCAGGTCCACTATGAGGGGGTACAGGTCTGCAAGACCCTGCGGGCCCATTTTGATCAGGGAGACCCCTGAGCACCTCCCTGGCAATCCCTGGCAGGCCTCCGCACACCGCCCCCACCGCCCTTACACCGCCCCCACCAGCTGCACACTATCCCCCGCCCCCCGCCCCCGACAAGCACACGTCTCACAGGGTTCTTTGAAAAATAAAACTGTGGATTACTGAATAACTGATGAAACTGTCTGGTATGGTATGTGAACAACAAAAACTGGATCTTAGTATACAAATGGCGGGACAACTATATACAAATGGCAGGGCCAGCAGACGGCTTGGCCATCGGCCCGTCACTCTGGGGTGGGGGTAGAGGGGCGTGACCCCTGGTGGGTTTGGGTCGTGGGCCCCCCACTTTGTCTGGGAGCGGGACAACTGGCAAGTAGGGGTGGGATGGCTCCCCCAGCCGCTCTTCAGCCCCAGTGGGCTCCAGTCCTGGTGGGCTGGCAGGTGGGGCAGGCAGGGCATCGAGTGGAGTAGCAGGGAGGGTGGCGGGGGCGGGTAGCAGGAGGTGGGAGCTGAGCCACGGCCTCCTGGAACAACCCGGCTATGTCCCAGAAAACCCCCATGAACTCCTGCCATGCTGGCCGGCACCAGGTGGACTCCTTGCGGTCGAAGCACAGCCTCTCCTCAGCCACCTCTGCCTGCCATGGGAGAGCCGCCAGGAGCTGGGAGTCCATGGGGGCCATCCCCTGGGACCGGCGGTGGCGTGCCCATCCTGGCATTGGTGGGGTCTGACCTCCGGCAGGCTGTCCTGCACGATGGAGGGTGCCTGGCTGTTTGGGGCCTCGGATGGTGCTGTTGCAGAAAGAGGGAGAGAGGGAGGGGAAGGCTGTTGGTACTGTGCCCTGACCCAAGGCCCATGCCCCCCATCCTCCCTTGGGTGCTGTGTCTCCATCACCCATCCGTGAGTGTGGTGTCCCTGTCGGTGGCCCCATTGCATGGTCCCCACCTTCCCCAGGATTAGGGCACAGCGCTGTCCATGGGTGTGGGTGCTGACAGGCGCTGATGGCCATGCCGCCATCCTGGGACCATGCTGTGGCTGGGCAGTTGTGGGTCAGGGTCCGCTGGGGGTGGGTCAAGCTCCCAGTCATGTCTGGTGCCCCTGCCCTGTGGTTCAGGGGTGTGTGCCCTGTGGCGTACGTACCTGACCATTCACTGCCGCGGTAGGGGGAACCCCAGTGGGCAGACGCCCAGCTGGTGCTCTGGGAGGAGAGGTCTATGAGGAGCCCCCCCCTCGCCGCTGGACCCCTCCTCCACCATCCTGAAGGGTGGCTCCTCAGGTGGGCCCCAAGGTGCAGGGCTGGCCTCCGGGCTGGACTACGGCTCCGAGGCCTGCTGAGGCTCCTTGGTCATGGTGTCAAGGGAAGCTGGGGGCAGGAGGTGTCCCAGGGACCCAGGATGGCCCTGAGCTCCCAAAATAGGGGCAGTCAGCGGAGGTGGCCCCAGACCATCTGGTTGAGTCCTGGGCCCAGGTGTAACCCTGCCGCAGCTCCTTCACCTTGCTCTGGACGTGATCCAGAGTGTGGGCAGGGTGACTCTGGGTGGCCAGACCCTCAGCCAGTCAGGCTTCTACGTTTCACTGCTTGCTCCCCATCATGTTGAGCACCTCCTCTTCACCCCAGAGCCCCAGCAGGTCTCAGAGCTCAGCCTCCATCCAGGAAGGGCCCTGCCCCTTTTTGGCCCCCTGTTTGGCTGCCAGAGGGCACTGGGTCCCCTCGGGGGGGGAGCCCTGGGGGTGCTCAGGGGGCTGGCTGGCTGCCGTGGGTGCTGGTTGGGCGGTTCAGGGCCTCTGAGGGTGTGCAGGACTGGTATGTGCATGTGCTGCTGCCTGCACGCTCTCAACTTCCTGCCACTGGAAATCTGTGTCCGTAGTGCTTTAAGGGCTGCCACGCGCAGTGATCATAGAGCCCCATAGGGGCTGGACAGCACGTCTCAACCACTCAGGTGATTGCTGCCGTGGAGGACTCCACTATTTCGAAATAGCAGGATGCGGATCATCTACATGCGCTCTACGTCGATGTTGAACGTTGACATAGGGTGCTATTCTTATCTTCTCATAGGAATAGCGATTCCAATGTCTCACCACCTAATGTTGATTTCAATGTGGAAGCAGCGCTCGGTGTGTGTAGACACGACGTGCTATTTTGATGTTGTGCTGGCTACTTCGAAGAAGCTGCCTAGTGTAGGCACGGCCCAAGTGATCAATTCCCTGTTGCCCATTTCCAGCCTCCAGCAAACAGAGGCTAGGAACAACCTCCATGCCCATCCTGGCTAATAGCCACTGATGGACCTATCCTCCATGAATTTATCTAGTTCTTTTTTTAAACTCTGCTATAGTCTTGGCTTTCACAACATCCTCCAGCAAGGAGTTCCACAGGTTAACGGTGCATCGTGTGAAAAAATATTTCCTATTGTTTGTTTTAAACCTGCTGCCTATTATATTCATTTGGCGACCCCCTAGATCCTGTGTTGTGAGAAGGAGTAAGTAGCATTTCCTTATTTACTTTCTCCACACCAGTCATGATTTTATATACCTCTATCACATCCCCCCTCAATCATCTTTTTTTCCAAGCTAAAACGTCCGAGTCTTATTAATCTCTCCTCATATGGCAAACGTTCCATGTCCTTAATAATTTTTGTTGCCCTTTTCTGAACCTTTCCTAATTCCAATATATCGGTTTTGAGATGACGTGACCACATTTGCACACAGTATTCCAGATGTGGATGTACCATGGATTTATATAGAGGTAATATGACATTTTCTGTCTTGTTATCTATTCCTTTCTTAATGATTCCCAACATTTTGTTAGCTTTTTTGACTGCCAGTTCATTGAGTGGATGTTTTCAGAGAACTATTCACAATGACTCTAACATCTCTTTTTTGAGTGGTAACAGCTAAGTCCGACCCCATCATTTTATATATATAATTGGCATTATATTTTCCAATGTACATCACTTTGCATTTATCAACAATGAGCTTCATCTGCCATTTTGTTGAACAAACACACAATTTATTAAGATCCTTTTATAGCACCTCACATTCTGCTTGGGATTTAACTTTTTTGTTCCAGAAGACTGGAAGAAAGCTGCTGTTCTAATGTTTAATAAGGGTAAAAAGTCTGTCCTGGATGGGACAGTCACTCTAACATCAGTTCCCTCAAGAGACTGTTATGGCTGTTATGGGGCCCAATTAATGAAGAATTAAAGAAGAGGAATGTAGTGAATGCCAATCAACAAGGGTTTATGAAAAATAGATATCAGACTACATTAATACCTTTTTGGGAAGGTTGTAAGTTTGATTATTGTTAAAAGAAATAGTGTTAATGTAATACAGTTAGACATCTGTCAGCCTTTTTTATTAAAAATCTAGAAAGATAAAATCCACATGGCACATTAAAAGCTGGGTAACTGATACGGTGTTATTTGCACCTTCTGAGCTCCTCAGGGTGCATGACTGATGAGCAGGGTAGGGCTGCTATTTAATCTAGATGTTATCTTCACCCTAGAGTGCCCTCAAATCTGACTTTTCCCACTGTTTGTCACCTGCTGTGGCCCAAGCGCTGAGGTCTGAGCCCCAAGATAGGATATCCTCCAGCAGTGAGTGTTTCCCGAGGACCATTGAATGAGCTCTTTACTGTTTGCTGCCCTGTAACATATGGGCTAATGTGCCTCTGCCCTCTATAATTAGAACTGCTTGACTGTGTGTTAGAGGCCTCAGCCTGTAACCAGCAACTGGAGATGCTCCTTACAATATGTTGAAAACACCTGAGATTTTTACAGTCAAGTGTTTGAATTCAGTGGATGCTCTTGTTATGAATTGCCTAGTGGCTATGCTGGGCAGGGCAGTGACTACTGACTCTTTTGCTCCATTTGCTTCCTTTGAAGCTTGCAAGTGCCATCTCCCATAAAAGCTGGGTTCTGAACACCAGCAGCACTGCCAGCCCCAAGCCCTCTATCTTTTCATTTGCTTGCAGCCTGAGGCTGAAGCATGCAGCTGCTGCATTAAGAAGCTGGTGGTATTTAAATCATGCCTGCACCTGGTCTCATACATTACTGATTCCCTTCAGCACCCTCAGTCCCAGGGAGTGATCCCTGCAGAATTTATAATGTAGGTCTAAATGCAGCTTGGGACTGGGCCTTTGTCTAGACATCCTGAGAAGCCAGTTAGACAACACAGAGGTGAAAACTGGAGTGAGGCTGAATTACAGACAGTGTACTTACCAATGTTCTGTCTATTTTTTCCATCCATGTGTGGAATAAGTTTTGTTGTGTGCACTGAGGCAAGGGTGAATATGCAATGCCAGTGGAAACATGTGCTGCCAGTTGTGGATGCTTGGCTAATCTGCTGGTTGGTATTTGAATCTCTCCCGGGCAGCTGCCCAAGCACACATCTTACAGGGAACATTGGCACTTACTAATGTTACAGTTTTGCTAGAGGATCGGGGACACAATGTGTTAGATGCTGAACAAACAGAATAAAAAATGTGCTCTGACACAAACTTTAGTGGAAAGGCTCCATGCTGTTTCTGGGAATGCCTGCCAGGCCACTTGGCAAAGTCCTGAGCGCTTGAGAGCTGATCACCCTGCCCCAGACGTGACAGGAGACAGAATCACATAACACTTACCTTTTGTCCTTTTAATCTTAATCTTTGGTAACAAAACTTGGAGTTCTTTTCATTATTAATCTACTTCAGTGCTGTGAGGCTGTCTGGGAGCTGGGCCTGAGGTTGATCAGACAAGCCAGGGAGCGGTGTTCCTTTTGGAGTAGTGGGCCTGGTATTGCTGTGGGTGTTCAGTGGAGCAGAGGCTGGACGTGACAAAGGAACACAGAGACTGGGGTGACCTTGTTTTTGCCCTGCCTGGGCAGAGGAAGGAGTTCAGTCTCCACGCTCAAGACCTGGCTTCAAGCTACTGCTCTGCAAAACTCCCTGAAGCTGCGTCTACACGTGCACGCTACTTCGAAGTAGCGGCACCAACTTCGAAATAGCGCCCGTCGCGTCTACACGCGTCGGGCGCTATTTCGAAGTTAACTTCGACGTTAGGCGGCGAGACGTCGAAGTCGCTAACCTCATGAGGAGATAGGAATAGTGCCCTACTTCAACGTTGAACGTCGAAGTAGGGACCGTGTAGACGATCCGCGTCCCGCAATGTTGAAATTGCTGGGTCCTCCATGGCGGCCATCAGCTGGGGGGTTGAGAGATGCTCTCTCTCCAGCCCCTGCGGGGCTCTATGGTCACCGTGGGCAGCAGCCCTTAGCCCAGGGCTTCTGGCTGCTTCTGCAGCAGCTGGGGATCTATGCTGCAGGCACAGGGTCTGCAACCAGTTGTCAGCTCTGTGGATCTTGTGTTGTTTAGTGCAACTGTGTCTGGGAGGGGCCCTTTAAGGGAGCGGCTTGCTGTTGAGTCCGCCCTGTGACCCTGTCTGCAGCTGTGCCTGGCATCCCTATTTCGATGTGTGCTACTTTGACGTGTAGACGTTCCCTTGCTGCGCCTATTTCGATGTTGGGCTGAGCAACGTCGAAGTTGAACATCGACGTTGCCGGCCCTGGAGGACGTGTAGACGTTATTCATCGAAATAGCCTATTTCGATGTCGCAACATCGAAATAAGCTATTTCGATGTTGTCTGCACGTGTAGACGTAGCCACAATGACCTAATCCTTCCACTCCAGATCTGTGTAGTGGAGATGGAACATCTCCCAAGTGATTTCAGGAGGATTGTTTAGTATTCTAAAAGAAGGGGGAGGTGTTCATCTGCACAGCCTTTGGGGGGCAGGAGGTCTCCCATCCCCACCTCCTGCATGGCATTCATTCTCTGCCTCATGCAGGAATAGCCCAGCCCTGGAATGCCCAAGAGCACAGATGGACTTATCTTAGCCACAGCCTTTGAAGCTCCGGAGCAAAGCTAAGAACAATGGGCTAATTAACAGCCGGGCCTCGGACTGCCCTTGGCCAATTACCATTAGTTGATTCACCAGGACACTAGTCCCAGACACGAGGAGGAAAAATCTCTGGCCCATTAAGACACAAATGCCCCTAATTGTCTCTACCTCACAGGTGTGAACTGCACCCTTGAACTCTCTGTGAGAACCAGTATCAGACAGTTTAATTCAATTAAACCAAGGAAGAAGCCTACGTGACCCAAAGGGTATAAAGAGGGGTCCAGCAGACCCCCTATTTGAGCTCCAATCATCTTTCCTGCTGGACAGGAGTGGGGGGTCTCCCCAGGTCCCCGAGGATGCTCGACTCCTGGAAAAACAAGGACAAAGAACTTCTTCCCAAGGGATTGAGGGAAACGGGCCAAGCCAGGTTGGTAATGCAGGGGTGAGGATAAGACCTCCTAGGTATTTTATCTTTTTATTTCTTTTGTGCACATTTAACAAGTATAGATCTTTGAACTAGAGTGCATGCTAGCTATTTGTAATCAGTTAGGTTAGGTTATAATTTGTAACCTTGTAACAATTGTAACCACAAGAGCTTAACTCCCTAGGTAACAAATAAAGCAACATTAAGAGATTAACTTGTTAGGTAAATAAACAAAGTAATTGATTAAGTGGTAACCTGACTCCTCCTGTTACTGTGCTAACCCGAACACAAAAAGAAAAGAACCTGGCTGCTTTTCAGCAGCTCTTAGCCTGGTCACTGGTGAGCTCTGCTCTAGCAGTTAATATCTCATGTTAATACAAGGGCATAGTGGCATCTCACCTGACCATTGGCAAACACATGCTCCGGGTGCGAGGAAAGACAAGTGCAGTGGCAGCAATGAGAAACCAGATCTGGCACTAGTTGAAATGCAGCGCCAGACCCCAAAGTTGAACAAACCACCATGACAGAGGGCACCAGTCATGCCACAAGGAGGGTCAGGCTCAGAGTGTTCTGCTTATCTCTATTCCCAGGACTGGGATCACCTCTCTTTTGGCAGGCTAAAGAGGGCCCTGAAAGGCCAGCACTTGGGGTGGAGTGTCCCAGTGTACTCCAAGAAAGGGACAGTCTCATATTTGGCCTGTGTCCCTAGTTTTTTTTTTTTTTAAAAACATGTCTGATTGTCCTGTATTTTCTGTCTTTTTTTTCTTCCATCAGTGTCGGTGGGTCCTACTCCTGGCTGGATCTTTGCTGGCCAGTTGTCCTCACTCCAGTAGTGAGTGGGGAGGATTCTAATGGCTGGTGATGGAGGTGAGTTTGCAAGGCTGGTGGCTGGACTGACTGCACCCTGTGACAGTCCATCAGTTCAGTCCCTGCTGGTGACTGTAGTGGATGATGGGTCTGGGCAAGTGGGGCTGGTTACATGCCTCTTCTACTGGCTACCCATTGGCCCTTTACATGCTTCCCCTCTCACTGAACTCATCCTGCTGTGCTCATTCACTCTTTCCCCCCTCCCACAGTCCCACTGCTCCTCCATGTCCCTCCGAGTGGGGGGTGTCTTGCTCCTGGAGGTATACAGAGAACCAGACACAGGTTGGGTCATTCAGCTCACTAACAGCCTGGTTGGCAGGCTCCTTCCTTCCCCCACTGCCTTGAGATAGGCTGGCACCAGTGGAAGCTCAAGTTCTCTGGCCCAAGACACGGGCTAGGAGGAGCCAAATCTTGCATGTGTCAACCCCACCCCCACCCCACAGCATTGGCAAAGGGATGTTTCTCCATCTCTGAGCTAGGCTCTGCAGTTGTGGGGAGGAAGCTATTTCCATTTTGTTTGTGATCCAACCTGCAGGCCTGCAGCAGAGGCCCTCTTTGCATGTTGTCCGCCACCCAAGATCTGGCCTCCCAGGGAGCTGGAGACTGCTCTGTCCCTTAGGCACCCTTCCCCTGATGAGCCACTTCTCTGGTTGGGTTGGCTGAAGCCCCTACAGTCAGGTTCTCTGGACCCTGGTGCTGAGTGCATCCTTACAGCTTAACCCTTTCCTGCCCATGCTTTAGCCATGGCATAGGAAGCCACTGGGTTATGTTTGCGGCCAGCAGCTGGTTAGAAATGGTAGGCTGCCTTTCTACACTTGGTGGGCAGGAAGGGACAAGTTGCTTCTAGCCATAGGGGAGCAGGGGATGGGAGGGAAGAGATGACCTCTGGAAAACCATGGGCCTCACTTCCACTCTCACCTTCACTCTGCTGGAAGCAGCTCCCATCCTTTGCCTTTGGCACAGGGCTGAAAGGCTGCTGCTTGCCACATTCTGGTGCACACCGCAACAAATATCTGGAGAGGAGTCATGTGACCCTAAGCATCCCCTCACGTGTCTCCTTGAAAAGATGTGGCATCAGGTATTAGCAGAGGTGGATCCATTTCAGGGGGGACAGCCAGGCATGGAGAGTGGAGAGCACTGGGCAGGGAAGACTGGGTCAGGTCAGTCGGTCACCCCCAGACCTGTGTGAGAGACCAGCTCAGTCAACTTGATGTTAATTTGAACATTTGTACTGCGTAGTTTCTGACTGCCATTGAACTTGCTTGAACAAAAGTAATTTCACCAGGTGTCGTATTCATCTTAGAAAAATATGGTCACCCGACATTTTATGAGGTCTATTTCCATGGTTTTGATTTAATTTAAGAGATTATTTGCACTGAATTTGCATTAAGGGCTATGGTGTCACACACGTACTCCTTTATCTTTGAACTGCCTCAGACCACGAGCACACTATAAAATTGTCAATCTAACAACCGGTATAGAGCCACTGTAGTAATTACTTCATGTGTACGCTTTGCTCCTTGTGTCAGCAGTGCAAGTCTTTGCCAGGTGTGCTTGTATCAATTGTACTGCCAATGTGGAACATTGTGGAATGATTCCTGAAAGCCATTAACACTTGACATAAGCAATAAAGTGTCTGCACTGACAGGCTACATCTACACAGCAAAATTTTCTAAATAATTTATGCAATTTGTGCTATGTGAATTGCACACATTATTTCAAAATACCTTATTCCAAGTTTGGGGCCTTCCAAACAGCACCACATTTCAAAAGAAGGGGCTAATCCAGACTTTCTGTTTCTCCTTGTATGATGAGGGACCAGAACTGTAACAGTAGCCTGCCCGAAAGGGCAATGCTATTTCAGGCACTGTGAAAAGCCACAGAGTTGCTATTTCAGGATAGTTTTGTATCCTGAAATACCACCCACTGTGTAGACATAGCCATATTGTTCTGACTTAATGACATTGACCATCACTCTATACTGCTCGTGGAGGTGGAGTTAAGATGGTATAGTGGGGCTATTATGTCAGCAGGAGCAATACTTAAATGTGGACATTTTGGCTGTGTCTATACTATGAGCTAAAATTGATTTTATTAAAATCAGTTTATTAACTGTGAGTTTTATCAATTCAGTTTTGAGCATCTTCACCTTCCCACAAAATCAACTTATTGCTGCCATACACAAGTTGCCAAAATTGACTGTTGCAGCAGTGTATTGTGGGAACCTAACCCATAGTTCCTGGAGCCCTGTAGCATTCTGGCTATTTTCACTGATACAGCATGACTGGTACAGCATGGGGATAAAACGTGCCCCACAAGTGGCTGTGCGTATCTGATAACATCTTTCCACATTTTATTTCCCTCATTTCCCTGCTGTGTTAACCAAACATCCTTTTTTCCAGGCAGGATCTGACTTGCCTGTGCAAGAGATGTGTTTTTTGTAACTGAGGGGAGGGATAGGTAGCAAAGCGCTTCAGAAAGGTTAGGAAAAAGATTTTGGGTTTCCCAGCCGACAGGTTTTCAAAACAGGATGCAAAAGCACTGGATCTTTGGAGGCTTGGATCTGAAGTTAGAGCTCCTGACAAAGTAGATCCTCACATCAATAATTTTGTCTCAAAGGCCAGCCAATCTAGTGGCAAATTTCGGAGTGTGCCCAATCAGCAAAGCTACAAGCTGCTGTACAAACACCCTTGCACTCATTCCTTTCCAACCAGCATTCTACATGGCACACCAGGAGGGAGCCTGAGACTCCCTGGGCCCTCAAGGAATCATGCAGAGGAGTCCCAAGAACCAGCCAAGGTTACCAAGAGGTGGGTCTCTCCTGGACTGGATGAAAGGTGCAGACCATCCTGGACCTATGGGGCAAGGAGGATCTACTCTAAGACCCCAAGGTGAACAAACGTAATGCTCAAGCCTGCACTGGATGGCCACTACCTTGGTGGTATAAGGCCACCCTTCCCCTGCCCTGCCCTGCAGCACAGAGGAAGTCCAGATGAAGGTGAATGAGGTCTGGCAGTGCTACATCTGTGCCTCGGATGCTGGCCGACACTCTGGGGCAGGACCCACCACCTGCATCTGGATTTACACCTCTTCGCAAAGAAGACCCTCAGAACAAGAATTTGCACCTGAAATGTATGTGTAAGTGGAAACGGGTGCTATGCTGAAAATGCAATGGATCATTCAATCTGTTATGGCTGCTTTGGTTGGCCACCCAGTACCTGCCCCTATTACCAGTGTGCCCAGAGTTGGCTCTGGGTTTAGACCTCCTGGCAAAGGAGATCCTCAGAACAAGTTGGTGGTATCTGGTGGTGTCAGCACCACACACCAGAATACCAGCTTCACCACAGACGTGAAGCACCATAATGCCCAAGCCTACGCCTGATGGGCACCACCCTTCAGGAACAAGGCCACCCCCCACTGCTGCACGGAGGAAGTCCAGGTGAAGGTGAAGGAGCTCCAGCAGGGCTATGTCTGGGCCCAACACCTGCCCCTCTTACCAGTGGGCCCAGGTTTGGATCTAGGCTTAGACCTCCTGGCAAAGGAGACCATCAGAACAAGAATTTTCATCCTTGCAACCACTGCAAAACCTGGAAACGCCTGTGTTAGTAGTAGACACGAGCACAGCACTGGAAATGCAGTGTATCCTAAAACCAGTTATGGCACAGTTGGTTGCTGCAAGCCTCACTGGGAGAACTGTGGTAATTGTAGACTACGACATTGCCTTCAATGGCCTTTGGATAAACCCCATATAAAAATTTGCTCTCAAAGGACAGCTGCTCTTGTGACAAACTTTTTTCTCCTGTTGACAAAAATCATGTCTGCCGAGGGAGACTTCCACTGGGCAGACCCCCAACTATAGCCCTCTCCCCAAAAGCTTGTCCACTTCCCCAGACAGCTAAAAGACCCCTAACTATATCAGCCACCTGAGACTTTCGCCAGGCAGCTGCCAATCCCCCAAAATCATGGCTGCCGAGGGAGACTTTCCCCAGGCGGCTGAAAGACCCCCCTCTGTAGCCAGCCCCTGAAAATTGTGGCCACTGAGGGAGATTTCCCCCGGGTGGCTGCCAAGCCCCCCAGATAGCTGCCAGCCACCTATTATCCTATCTGCCGAGGGAGACTTCCTCCAGCTGGCTCCAGGACCCTCACTGTGTACAAGCTGCCTGGCACCTTGCACAATGCATCCTTTTATTGGTCCGGGGTCAAGCTACGGGATGCGGCTGGGCATGGGAAATTTCCAGAATGTGTGGTGCCTCTGGGGGGAGGGATGTGAGGCTCATGACAAAACGTAAATGTTTGAAAACAAGTTTCTCATCCTATCATACAAGCACGACCCCCACCCACAGCCTACCTGCTATGTGATGCAGGCGAGGGAAAATTCCAGAATGCGTGGCACCTCTCAGGGAGGGAAGGATGGGGGCGTTGGGGGCAGGACAAAATGTAAATGGCTGAAAAGAAGTTTCTTGGCCTCTAATACAAGCATGACACTCAACCACAGCTTAGCTGGCATGTGTTGCGGGGTGGGAGGTGGGGCACGGGTGGGTGGGCTGTGGCTGGTACTACACAGTGCAGAAAAAAAAAAGACAGCTAGCAGAGGTAGACAGAACCATAGACCCCACAGCTGCGCTAATGGAAACAAAAAGAAGATTTTTCAGACTCTCATATAAGCATGACCCTACAGCCATGGGCTTCCAGGTACCAAACTGAAATGGTCTTCCTATTGCCTAATTCCTTCACACCTGAGTATATTGGAGTTGGCAGGGCAGAGAACAGTGGAGTACATGTGGGACATCTCTGGAGGCTAATGAAGTCAATTTAAAGACATGATGCTTCCTCACTACCCTTCATTCAGAGTTTTAAATTTGAAGACAGGCACTTCGTAAAATCAGGCTAAATGCCATAAAATCAATATTATCTTGTAGTGCAGACATAGCCTTCCACAGTTACACTGATGAAAGGCAGCTTAAATCAACCTAAATCTGTAGTGTATATCAGACCTCAGGCAACTTGTCTGTTCTGGACTATTGTGTTGTACCCTGGATTACTCCTAAGACCAGAGATCTTTTCCTTAAAAGTCTCTCCACAAATCAGTTGCCTCTGCCCCGGCATCAATTTTAAATTTAACAGTAGTATGATAAATCTTGAGACTGACAGTCCAAACCTGCTCTTGAATGCTGCCTTTAATAACACATCCCAAGCATCCCCCCACTTACTCCTTTTCTCTCTCCGGTTTCAGTGCTCTCAATGTTCTTTTGTCTGACATTTCCCACTCATGCTTCACTGGCTAAGCAAATTTCCCTTGCTGAACTTGCCACATTTCTGCTCAGGGAACTCCTTGCTCTTACAAGAAATGTTTTAATGCTTCCCTTTTGCCTATGAGAACTGTATTTGATACTTCTTGCTTTATGCTTCCACTACTTTTCACTGAAAGTCAATGACATTCATGTGCATAAATCCTTTAGTTACACTTGAAAATATTACCCCAGGTGATTTGCATTTTCGTTAACTCAAATAACTGTTCTAACTGTTCTGCCTGTGCCACAGTTCAAATGTTAACTGTCTTTTTTCTGGAAATTGTTTGTATTATTGGCAAGTTACATTGCTTTGCCTGTGTGTGTATATATATATATATATAGCCCTGCCTGTGTGTGTATATATATATATATATGCTTTGCCTGTGTGTGTGTGTGTGTGTGTATATATATATATATATGCTTTGCCTGTGTGTGTGTGTGTATATATATATAAGGCATGCTTCCTTAGTGGGGCAGGGTGTCGGGGAGAAACAATTGTCCTCTGCTCCCTTTTGTAAAAGCATGCCTTCCCATATGTTTTAATTTTTTTAATGAAATGCTAACCAGACTTTTAACAGCAATATCATAGTTACCTTCTTCCTCAACAATGGAAAACAGCTGGCAGCTCTATTTTCCATTGTATAAATTAAAGTTCGCTAACCTGACACATGGACAAAAGGGTGTTGAAAGAAAATTGTTTGATCAACATGCAGCTCTTTCCCAGGGCTACTTATCCATGTGATAACTGCTGTCATATATTAATGTAAAAAGGCTTTCAAATACTCACATTTATCTTATTTTCCACCTACAGAATTTTGTTTTCCTAGAAATGGTATCAGAAAAACTACCAATAATTAGCTAACTACTGTATGCTCTCAGATATTATGGTGATGCATACAGCATTCATACCTAGTGAGATGGAAGTCTAAGACTGAAAGTAGGTTTTTAGCTTCCAACTTTCATCAGGAAAATCAATTTGGAACTATCCTAATGGAACATCCCCACACACTGAAATAGAAGGAAGGCGATGATCAGATGATATAGAGTGTTTTAGTAGCACAGCGGATGTATTAGGTTTGGAAGAATCATTCACTTCTTCACACTAAATAAGTAAAATGACCTTTCTCCCTCTCAATAAGAAAATATTGAGTGATATAATTCATATGTATCAAAATTGCTCTCTACTTGCCTGGGTATGGGTGCATGTTATTTTTTAAGACTAAGTCAGATAGATAATTATAATTTATTTCATCACATTAATTAGGCCAAGCAATGGCTGTATTACCACAATTTGTGCTGTCAGATAGAAACTTGCTGCTATATATTCTTTGTTTCTTTAATTGCGGGTGCTGCATTCCCTCAGTGGTATCTGATAAGAAGCATTTACCTTGTGCTCAAGTAGCAGCTGTTACAATTCATTAGTACTTTACACTGCCTGGGATTGTTGGCACATTATAACATAGTTTGTGGCTGTTTTCTTTCTTGACCTATCAGTGAGCTCATTAGGATAAAAGCCAATGGACAAACCTTTTCACACTCTGTTGCTGCTGCAAGAGGAGAGCGAGTGATTCAGGCACATCCACACAATACAATACTGAATTCCATGGACTTTGTTACTCTAAAGCTTCAGTATATATGTACATATTTTATAATGTGCACACTATTTCTATAAAATTAACATACGTAAGAGTAGCAACAAGCAGCATGGCCACTGTGAGTTTTACTCTTATTTTAAACAAGTACTTAATGCACTAAGGTATGAGAACCTTTAACATTTAACTGTGGGTCCAGAAAGTGATACCATTCATAGTCATGTACTTACTCATACTAGTAAGAGTTAGTTATCTGGAGGGATTATTGCAATTTATAATTATAAATGTCATGTTACAGCACTGAATCTGAGCTCAAACTATACTTTTTTCTGATTAGAAATGTTTAACAAATCCATTTAATCATTGGCTTCATTCCTAAAATGCAGCTGAAATTACTCTGAATTTAGTGCTCATGAAAATTAAAAAAACAAATTCCTTGGTTTATTCACATATCATGTATCATGAGCAACTGTAGTGTAATCCTCCCCACGCCTACCCCTCCAGTGTGCCTTGACCATGGATCTAGAGGGGCACATCTCTAGAAGCAGAAAGATGTGTAATACCCACACCAATTGAATCTTTGCAAACTGATTGAGAACCTCTTAACAGTTTTACTCAATAGTTCCAGTTCACTCATTTCAACAACAAGGAAGAGTCGCTCCTCTGTCAGGTGTTCAAACAACTCAGCTTCCAAGCTCAAATACATACAAAATACACACGTAAAAGTGTATCCTCTTAAACTGGTATTTTAGATGGAAATCCACTTTTTTTCCTCCTTCCCCTTCCAGTGGAGCAAGCCTTTTCATCTCTCTCCAACATATTAATAAACTACTTCAGTTCCTACATCTCCATTTGTCCACTGAAGGGGATGATTCTGTGACCCATACTTGCTTTTATTGAGACCAGATACAAGAAAGAGCACTATCAACTAGATTGCCTACAGATCTGTTACTGTAGCACATCCTGCCTCCAGGTAAGGCAAGAGAATAGCTATGACAGAATCATGTCTTTGTCATACTGCTCTTGTGACCGGTGAGCAGTATAAAAAGCACCTCATATTGTGTCACTCAGGCTATGTCTACACTGCACGGTTTTGTCAAAAGAAGCTTTTGTCGGAAGATATGTTCTGAAAAAACTTCTTTTTGCAGGGCGTGTCCAGATCCCAAAGCACATTGAAAGAAAGATTCACTTTCCTGGCAGAGAGCGGCCACACAGAAGGGATGCTCGCTCAGCAAAGCAGCCAACCAGAACCACATCAGCCAGGGTCACATCACCAGTACCTTCTAAGTGCTGGTGTTAGAGCCATGCAGAAACGTGCCCTTAAAGAGACCCCTTTGGACGGCTGTTCCCTGCCACTGCTGACTGCTTGCCCACCCTTGCTAGGGACAGCAAAGCTCTTGCTGTGCTCTCTGTGCTTGCCCTGTGTTTGTGGGCAACACATCTGGTCCCTGGGTACTGTGCAGCTGGAGCTGCCCCAGACTTGTGATGGCTGCACATAGACATGCTGTGGCTTGTCCTGCACTTTCTGGCAGCTGCCTTTTTGTTCCTTTGAGAGGTCAACCCTGAGCTCATCTTCGGGACTGTTGTCCTGGTTTCAGGAGCTACACCCTGGCAACCTCATGCCACGCTGGACAAGGCTGATCTGGAGGCACCACACCAGTTTGGACTGGTGGGATTGGCTGGTCATGAAGCAGTTGGATGACCAGCAGTGGCACCAAAACTTCTGCATAAGGAAGGCCTCCTTCTTGGAGCTCTGCCTGGCTCACCCCTGTCCTCCAGAGACCCAGTACCCAGCTGCAGCCCACCATCCCGAGGGAGAAGTGGGTTGCAATTGCCATCTGGAAGCTCGCCACTCCTGACAGCTACTGGTCAGTGGGCAACCAGTTTGTTGTGCGGAAGCCCGCTGCCAGGGTCCTCCTCCATGGATGTAACACAGTCTCAGTTCCCGCAGGGTGAATTGTCATGCTAAAGTGGGGCCCTCAGGAAGCAGAGCTAGGGGTGCAAGTGGTGGACTGGAAGGGTGGTGGTGTTGAGGGTCTTGGGACATGAGGTGGAGGCCTCAAAACTTGGTGATGTAGGGGTTGGAACAGGGGGTGAGGGTTTTTTTTGTCGACAAATCTCTCTCCAGAGGCATTCTTCCTCATGGCAAGCGGGTTATGGCTGTCTCTGTTTTGTCAATTTACCATCAAGAGAACGTGCTTTGCAATGTGGCTGTTCCTCTGGTTTTGTCAACAAAACAACCATTTTGTTGACAAAACTCTGCAGTGTAGACACAGCCTCAGGAATAATCTTTGAGTGTTGATAATGCTTCTTCCTTTATATAATAGTACTTTGATATTACAGTGCTCCTAGATTATAAAAAGATCGGCATGTTATGCTTTGTATTTGAACCTTTGTAAATGGAATCCTCATCAGAGGAAGGAAAATATGTATACTTTTAAGAAGTCTTATTTAAAGTTGTTTCTTTATATAAATAAATTTGATTTTCATGTAGTTTATCCATTATGTATCTATTTGTTAGTGCATTCATCCTGCATTTATTTAAGACAATCAGTTTCACAAAGCTCATCACCAAATTTACTGTTGTTTTGAATATTCATATGTAGGCTTGCATAAACATCTATACACACATTATATGAGTATTAGGCAAACAAAGAAATAAATCTGTGAATTGCTACAAGTTGACTGCCTAATGTAATAAGTACACTGTATATGCTAAGCACCTTCAACAGTCCCTGAAACCAAGGTGAACTGAATAGTTGCCAACTTTGTAATATTTTGAAACCAGCCATTCTTGGAAGAATGCCAGAACCTCCCCCCACCCACCTCTTCCCCCTAAGGCCCTGCACCTGCCCTGCTCCCCAAGGTCCTGCCCTACCCACTAAATAATGCTATCAGGGCCCTGTGGTCTGTTTCAACTTTCACTATGCTGCCATAAATGTAATGATTTCATTTCTCACAGGGAAATAATATTCCTAAAAGCTATTTCTAAGCTGTGTATGCCTTAGTCAGTGATTTGGATGCATATGTCACAGGTTGCCAACAATCCTCATGTCTGAATTAAACCCCTGTACTCTGAGTGGAGCATAGGTCATCTACAAGTATCCTCCACTTCACTCCATTTCCAGACAAAACTTCTAGCTGAGTCCAGGAGTACCCCAGATGTTCTCCTTCAGTCTCAGTAGATTTTCTCCATGTTATCTGAGGTCTTCCTCTTTTGCGTTTTCCTTGCAAGTTCCATGTGAGAGTTTGAAGAAATATTCTGGATGATGATATTCTGAGTGTGGCCTAGCCATCTCCACTTTCTTCTCTGAACATCTGAACATCAAATCCTCATACCTCTGAAAAATTACTGCACCTGACCCATACTGTACAACATCTGCTGAGACTTTAGTAAGCCTTCCTGGTACACAGAACTTCAGTTGGTTCTTGCATTAGTAATTTTAAACTGTCCCATGATTCCTCTTGTTCTGCACACCAAGGACATTAAGAATTTTCTTAAAGCTGTTGCTTTGATAGCTACGTTAGGTATGAGTTTTCTAGGATAACCATTCCTAAGAACTATATGACATCTTTCTTTGAGGCGGGTATATGACATCATTTCAGTGGCTGAAATCTTCCTCTTATCAGGGTTTACACCTTCATTTGGAAATAATGTCCCCAAGGTTTATAGCTCCAGTTAGATTCAGAACTGCCCAAAGTCTATGACCATGCTGTTCTGTTGTTGAGCACCGAATGATAATATAATCCATTGAGGTGTCAACACCATTAATGTTCATAACTGGTTTAAACTTGCATTGAAACTGCTCTTGTAGCTATTTTAAAACTTGATGAGTTTGAAGTTTGAAAGGTGAAAGAGAATTGTTGTTGCAGCTGAGAAAGAAGATGAAAAACAAAAACAAAACTCAGCAACAGTGGAAAAGCAATATCTCTTGTGTACCATAGCAATGTGCAACAACTACTATTACCACCAGGAGTGATAGGCTTGCAGATTCCTATGCTGGCAGACTATCAGAGCTGGGGATGTGCCTAAGGCTTCAGCTGCATGCACAGAATGTGGCTAGGAAGTGAGGAGGGGAAGGAGTGATGGGTAGCAAATTCCTTGTGTATTCTGAATTTAAGATTCCACATCAAATTAATTTTGACAATGATAAAAATTAGAGAAGGCAAACACTTTTTAGGTTATTTAATGCCACCACCTACCAATGAGAGATTGCTTTCTCTGTTAGCTATTACTTTGTGCAGTCTAGGTTGCAATTACTCAGAATTATGGGGCTTCCACCATTTTCCCCGAGAAGCTATGTAAAGGTGTAATATATCAATGTGACACATGGGCAGAAAGGGTTAAACATCCTGCATCATAAATGACCCAACCTTCAGGGACAGACTGGTAGATAATATATGTATTTTTGTGAGTTTATATATATACAATGTTGGAGGCTAACAGTGTAAACAGTTTCTGTCTATACTGCATTCATTTCTCTTGGAAGTGTATAACAAATCCTCTATGAATAATGGGCAATTACTTTGTGTTAATCCATATAGTTTATTAATGGTGATAACTATGAAATAGGTCCATTTGGATGTCTCTGTGATTACCTGTTATTCACCTAAAGACTGAATTGTGAAGAGATGCCAGGGACTATATAAAGACCATTGGGACCTGCTGCTTTTTATCTCAGATCTACTTGATGCTTTACCAGGGGAAACTCTAAATCATAACATTGAGATCTCCAGTCCCATCTGGATCACCCTGAATATAGACAATGGACTATAACTTATTAACTAATTCTACAAGTACTCTTTGCAACTACAAACATCAACATCTCTGCTAAGAAATTTTTCTCAGAACTGTATTCATGTGTGCATATGTGCTGATCTCTTTCAGCCAATACAGACTCTCACTTTCTTTTTTTTAATAAATTTTACTTTACTGAATAAGAATTGGCTGTAAACATGTATTTGAATAAGATCTGAAATATTCATTCATCTGGGAGATAATGTGTCAGATTTTTTGGGATTGGTAGTATATTCTCATATGGGGTGCGTCTAAACTAGCTGGCTACTTCGAAGTAGCCAGCACAGCATTGAAATAGCACCTGTCGCATCTACACATGCTGTGCGCTATTTTGACGTTGAGATTGACGTTAGGCAAGATGTCGAAATCACTATTCCTATCTGAAGATGGTAATAGTGCCCAACTTCGATGTTCAACATTGAAGTAGGGTGTGTGTAGATGATCCGCGTCCTGCTACTTTGAAATAGCAGGGTCCTCCATGGTGGCAATCAACTGAGGGGTTGAGACATTCTGTCCAGCCACTGCGGGGCTCTATGGTCCCTACACGCAACAGCCCTTAAAGAACCACCGACCTGGATTTCCTGTGGCAGGAAGCTGAGTGTGTGCAGGCAGTAGCACATGCCTGTGATAGCCCTGCAAGCCCTCCAGAGGCCCCGAACCACCACCCGCCACACATGGCAGCCAGCCAGCCCCCAGAATGCCCCCAGGACTCCCCCAAGGGGACCCAGGCACCCCCGGCAGCCAAAGGGGGGGCCAAAAAGAGGCAGGGCCCCTCCAGGTCAGAGGCTGAGCTCCGAGATCTGCTGGGGCTCTGGGGTGAGGAGGAGGTGCTCCACGTGATGGGGAGCAAGTGGCAGAATGCGGAAGCGTTCATCCAACTGGCTGAGGGCCTGGCCGCCCGGGGTCACCCCGCCTGCACTCCAGGGCCATGTCTACATGAGCCCCAAACTTCGAAATGGCCACACAAATGGCCATTTCGAAGTTTACTAATGAAGCGCTGAAATGCATATTCAGCGCCTCATTAGCATGCGGGCGGCAGTGGCACTTCAAAATTGATGTGGCTTGCCGCCGCGCGTCTCGTCCCGACGGGGCTCCTTTTCGAAAGGACCCCACCTACTTTGAAGTCCCCTTATTCCCATGAGCTCATGGGAATAAGGGGACTTCGAAGTAGGCGGGGTCCATTTGAAAAGGAGCCTTGTCTGGATGAGACGCGTGGCAGCAAGCCACGTCAATTTCGAAGTGCCGTGGCCGCCCGCATGCTAATGAAGCGCTGAATATGCATTTCAGTGCTTCATTAGTAAACTTCGAAATGGCCATTTGCATGGCCATTTCGAAGTTTGGGTCTCGTGTAGACGTAGCCCCGATCACATCCAGAGCAAGGTGAAGGAGTTGTGGCAGGGTTACGCCTGGTCCCGGGACTTGGCCAGCCAGTCTGGGGCTGCCTCCACTGCTTGCCCCTATTACAGGGAGCTCAGGGACATCCTGGGCCCCCAGGACACCTCCTCCCTCCCAGCCACCCTTGACACCATGGCCGAGGAGCCCCTTGTATATAGTTGTCCTCCTTTGTACATTGGGTCCAGTTTTTGTAGTGGACATAACACAGTTTATCGGGTTTCAATACCCACAGTTTATTTTGCAAAGAACCTGAGACGTGTGCTTGTTGGGGGATGGGGTGGGGGCGGTGTACGGGCAGTGCGGGCGGTGTGTGTGGGGCCCTCCGGGGAAGGCCAGGGAGGTGCTCAGAGGTCTCCCTGATCAAAATGGGCCTCGCGGACCCGTACCCCCTCACATGGGCCTGGCGACTGGGTGCAGCAGCCGGCTGGGGGAAGCCCGTGCCAGCTTCAACTGCCCATCCCTGGACGAAGGCCTGCCTCTTGTTTCCACAATGTTGTAGAGCATGCAGCACATGCCCACAACCTGGGGGATGTTCTGGAAGCTGACATCCAGGTGAGCAAGCAGGCACCACTAGCAGCCTTTCAGGCGGCCAAAGGTCCTCTCCGCAACCTGGCGGGTGTGGTTCAGTCAGGTGTTGAACCGCTCCTGGTTGGCAGTGTGGTGGCCGGTGTACTGGCACATGAGCCATGGCTGGATGGGGTAGGCCGCGTCCGCCACAAGGCAAAGAGGCACAGTGGTGTCCCCCCAGAGGGATCTTCCTCTCGGGGATGTAGGTCCCTGCCTCCAGCCGGAGGCACAGGCCCAAGTTTGGGAAGACACGGGCATCATGCGTACAGCCGGGCCAGCCCACATAGACATCCTGGAAGCGGCCCTGGCTGTGCACCATGGCCTGCAGGACCATGAAGTAGTAGCCCCTCCAGTTGATGTATCTTCCCCTGCTGTGGTCCGGGGCGTGAATGGGGATGTGGGTCCCGTCCAGAGACCCAAAGCAGTTTGGGAACTCCCTGGCAGCAAATCCGGAGATGGCTGCATCCAGGTCCCTGACTCAGACGACCCCCTGGAGCAGCATGGCATTGAGCACACGGACCACCTGTGGGGAGGGGACACAAGTGCCCATGAAGGTGTGTAGGGTGCCCCAGGCCCCTTCCCCCAGGCCCCTCTCCCAGGCACCTCCCCAGGTACACCCCCTCCCAGCCACTCCCTCCCCGGCACCCCTCCCTCCCCAGCCCCACAAACCGCCCCTTTCCTGGCCTCCCCGTCCCCCAGTGGGTGCGTGCCTGGGCCTCCTTACCTCCATGATGATGGCCCCAACTGTGGCCTTTCCCACTCCAAACTGGTGTCCCATGGATCAGTAGCTGTCTGGAATGGCCAGTTTCCAGACAGCTATTGCGACCCTCTTCTCCACAGGGAGGGCACGCCACATCCGGGTGTCCTGGTGCCTCAGTGTGGGGGTGAGCCACTGGAAGAGCTCCAGGAATCTCTGCTGGTGCATGCGGAAGTTCCGCAGTCACTGGTCATCGCCCACTCCCCCATGACCAGCTGCTCCCACCACTCGGAGCTGGTGGGGTAGCTCCAGAGTCGGCGGAGCACCTGGCAGGGGAGGAACACGGGAGCCTGGTGGTCAGGGGCATCTCCATCTGCCCCGGGGAGGGCTCCCATGCCAGAAGGCCTGCCATGCAGCACTTAGCAGGGTTCGTGCTCCCTGGGTGACAACCTGGAAGGCGTCCAGGTGCTGCTACTGCTGTTGCTGCTGCTGGAGGTCCATAGCTGCTGTGTGTTGGTCTGTGAGAGTGTGGCTAGCGCTCTGCAGACCTCATGCTGTGCAGGCCAGGTGTGTCTGGAAGGGGCCCTTTAAAGGAGCAGCTTGCTGTTGCCCTGGAAGGGCTAGTTCAGCCTGTGACCCCGTCCACAGGCTTTCCTGACCCCTTATTTCGACAGGGAGCACTTGTGTGTGTGGACGCTCCACATTTCCTTCTGGTGCAGCTACTTTCGACATTCCCTGTCACTACTTCGACATTGAACGTTGACGGCAGCAGCCCTGGAGGATATATGGACGATACAGATTGAAGTGGCCTATTTCAATGTTGCTACTTTGAAATAGGCTACTTCAGTGTAGTGTCCTAATGTAGACGTAGCCATGATGAATAACATTTTAGGTCATCCTCATCACAGAATCATAAAATTCTAGGGCTGGAAGGGACTTAGGAGGTCATCCAGTCCAGCCCCCTGCCTAAAGCAGGCGCAACCCCAACTAAATCATCCCAGCCGGGACTTAAAAACCTCTAGGGATGGTGACTCCACCACCTGTCTTGGTAACATATTCCAATGCTTCGCCACCCTCCTGTTGAAATAGTTTTTCCTAATACCCAACCTATACCTCTTCCTCTGTAACTTCAGACCATTGCTCCTTGTTCTGCCGTCTGCCTCCATTGAGAACAGTTTCTCTCTCCATCCCCTTTAGAGCCCCCTTTCAGGAGGTTGAAGGCTGCTATCAAATCTTCCCTCAGTCTTCTCTTCTGCAAACTAAATAAGCCCAAATATCTCAGCTTCTCCTCATAGGTCATGTGCTCCAGCCTCTTAATAATTTTCATTGCTTACATATTCCTTCATTGCTTTTGCACAATTGTTCCTAGATATACACCCTTGGATCACATTAAATCATCTCTCTTTTTGGTGTTTGCATTCTTAAAATATTTGTATGCTGCAGTCATATCTTGGCTTTGATATTTGACCAAGATAAACATATTTACGTCATCCCTCATAAATTAGGTCTCCATCCTGTCTCTAGATTGGAAGGCAAGGATTGTGTCTTTACCATGTTTGTATACCTTCCATCCTCACTCAGCCACCACATATTAGCCCCTATAGGAGCTACCATAATATCAAAGTTTACTGTTTGTAGTACTCAGAGGCATTGAGACCTCATCTGGGGTGGGTGAAGTCTCTGTTCTACAGCCTTAGCTGAGAGCTAGCTGGCCTTTAGCTCATGTGGTAGAATGCTGGACTTTAGACCCTCTACTTGCAGGTTCTATCCCTAGGACTAGCATGCCAGGTCTGTCAGAATTACACATTGCTACTATATTAATAACTTTACTGATTTCTCTGAATTTATCCAATTCATAATCTTTCTGTTATTAAAGTACCCCTAACTAGGTACCACAGTCTAGTTGCAGTGTCATCTACAGTCTGACGATCATTACTGATGCAATGCTTCTATTTGTAAAGTTTATATTGGCACAGATATTTTTCCTGTTAGAAAATTACAAGCTCATCTCCCCTACCTTTCTTGTGTCTCTTTGGCATTATAGCTTTCTGAGTACCCTCTTCCACTGAATCTGATCTCTGTTAGATTATCTTTCTTCCAATGCTCTAGTATGCATTTTTCCAACTTGAATTTAATTTCATTGGCTGCATCTGCACTAGCAAGTTCTTTCGAAAGATTTTTGAAAGAAGGGGGCTCTTCCGAAGGATTCCATGAAGCATCTACACACAAAAAGTGTTCTTTTGAAAGTAAATTGAAAGAATGCAGTGCTCCTTTCGAAATTGCTCTTCGTTTTTCATTTCAGGAAGAGTGCCCCCTCTCAAAAGCGTCTACGAAAGAAAATGTGTAAACCAGGGGTTCTTAACCTGTGGGGTGTGCCTCCCCAGGGGAGGTGCAGAAGGGATACAAGGGAGGTGTGAGGTGCCTCCCAGAAAAATTATTGCAATTGCTTTCTCACTGTATAAAATTCTAAAGTTTAGAATTATTTGTAATTAATATTATGAATTAAAATTATTAACATTAATTGCTTATTAATTAAATATAGGGGAACTTGGGGTGAGATCAGATACTTAAGAGAATAATGTCTACTTTCACCATTAGAGCTATTCGACTATATTCCACCAAACTGCTTTAAACTGGTTACGACAGAAACTAACATCTTGCTAACAGCATTACATTTTGATTGGCTGATGCAAAAAGAGGTGATATTTTTTTCCTCAAGGCTGACACTTTTAAAAAATTAGGGCAGACACAACATTGCACATTTATAGAATTCCTGCAATCTTCACACACATCCTGTGCCACGATTATGCCTGTTCAAGGTCAGGCATACCACTTTCTCTTGCATCGTGCCGTATTGTTGTGTACTTTGCCCACACGCACTGGTTCAGTTCGCAGTCTGTCTTCGGCACGGGTAGTTGTTTTTGCGTTTAACTCTACCACGATCAATAGTTTAGTTTACATTTTTGTGTCCCCTCCAGAAGACGAGAAAATGTCAAAGAAGATGAAATACAGTGAGGATTATGTGAAATTAGGGTTCACGTGCTGTTTTGAAAAACCTCAGTGCTTTTTATGTGCAAAAGTTCTCTGTAATGATAACATGAGGGCTGCCAGACTCTGAGAGCATTTCGCAAATGTGCACCCAGGAAATCCTGGAGACTCGCTGGAGTCGCTGAAGCAGAAGAAAGCTCAATTGCGCTCATCAGGCACTTTACCCAAGTTGGGCAGGGCAGGGCAGAGGAGGGCAGGGCAGGGGAGAGAAGGGGAGGGCAGGGCAGGGCCACGCACACCCTGCTCACCCCTCATTGGTGCTGTCCCATGTGCTTTCCCTGCAGGTTGTGCGTGCCATCAATGCCATGCTCCTGCACAGGCTCATGAGGCTGGGGGACCCAGATGCCACCATCGCGGCCTTTGCCACCCTGGGCTTCCCCAATTGCTTCGGGGCTCTGGATGGGACTCACATCCCCATCCGTGCCCCGCATCACAGTGGAGGACGCTACATAAATCGCAAGGGCTACCATTCTGTGGTCCTCCAGGCCTTTGTGGACAGCTGGGGCCGTTTCCAGGACATTTATGTGGGCTGGCCTGGCAGCATCCACGACGCCCGGGTTTTCCGGAACTCGGGCCTGTGCCGCCGGCTGGAGGCGGGGACCTACGTCCCCCAGCGGGAGATCCCTCTGGGGGACACCACCATGCCCCTCTGCGTCATCGCAGATAAGGCATACCCCCTCCGGCCCTGGCTCATGCACCCGTACACGGGCCATCTCTCCGCTAGCCAGGAGCGCTTCAACCAGCACCTGAACCACGCGCGCCAGGTGGTGGAGCGCTCATTTGGCTGCCTGAAAGGACGCTGGAGATGTCTCCTGACCCGCCTGGATGCGGGCCCCAACAACATCCCCCTGATTGTTCGATGATGAGGCCGCGGGGTGAACTCTGCCAGGCCCCCCACTGCCCACCCCTTCCTCCACCACACTCACTGCCCCAACGCCCACACCATGGAGCACCCAACCGCACCCCCCTCCCACTTTTCCTGGACAAATGACAGCACGCACTTGTGGCTGAACTTAAACTGCTTTTTCTTTTAGAACTTTTTTTTTTTAACTATAAATAAAACAAGAACAAACTATATACAACATGTGTGGAACCAAAGTAATATGTACAAATAAAACAATAGTAATAAAAAAGTTTGTTCACTAATAAAAAGAAAACCAGGGATGATAAAGGGGAGAACTATTTACATGGGGGGAACGGGGCAAACGCGGGGCACAAATTAATAAGTCCCAACTATATACAAGGGGGGGGCCACATCCCGGGCCCCTCACCCCTAAAGTCCGGCACTGGGCGTGGGCGGCCGGGAGCCCCACCGTGGCCGCAGCCCTGTCCGGGGCTGGCTGGGGGCGGGGCGGACTGGAAGATATGCCCGGCTAGTCTCAGCTGGCTCCAGGGTCCCTCGGCGCTCCGGCCCTTGGTGGTGGGTGGCGGGGCAACGGCGGACGGGACGGCGATGTGCGGAGCAGCTGGTGGTGCGGCGGGTGGAGCAGGCAGGGCGGGCGCTGCAGCGGCTGGCGCGGCATGGGGGGCCAGGTAGTCCACCAGGCGGTTGAAAGTCTCCATGTAGGCCCCCCATGCCACTTGGCACCAGGCCAGTGCCCGCTCCTGAAGGTGCAGGTGGTGTTGCTCCACCCGCAGGTGCTGCTCCGCGACCTCCAGCTGCCGACGGTGGATGGCCAGCAGCTAGGGGTCCGTCGCCGTCGGCTGGTGGTGGCGCGGGGTCCGCTGTCTAGCCCGCCGTGGGGCCGGTCGGTCTTCGGCCGAGGGGCTTGCCTGGAGCGATGGCCCAAGAGGGGTCTCCGGGACCACTGATGCCTCGCCGGCGCTCTCTTCCGGTCCTTCCGGTCCCCCAGCTGCGGGACACACGAGGGGAGGGGGGGAAGAAGAATGGAGACAGGAGTTAGTGTGGGCCCCGAGCTGTGGCCTTTGTCCCCCCAGCCCTGTGCTGCAGGTTCCCCATCCCCGTCCCTGGGAGATGCTGCTGTGATGGATGGGGTTCAGGGGTCCCCCCGCACTGCACCCCGTCCCCTGGTGGGAGCGACTCTCACTTCACTCAGCAGGGTCTGACAGGAGAGGTTTCTTAGGCCACAGATGCCCAGTTTCTCCCAGGAGTGACAGCACCAGCTGTCAGAAGAGACAGTCCTTCCAACCCGTCCTGGGGAGAAGAGCCCAAGGGGTGCCCCTCTGGGGTGTAGCTTTCCCCCTCCTCAGGCTGGCTGCCTTCCAGCTCTCCCTTCCCCTAGCCTCTACCTGTGGCCCCTGCCCTCCCCCCTCCCCAATTCAAAGCCAGCTCGGCTCCTCCCTCCTCTTTGTTCAGGGCAGAGGTGTCACATGCCAGCTGTAGCCCCAGGATCATCCTTTGCCCCTGGGAGCTATTCGGCTCTTGTTGCTCATATCTAGCCTGAGTCTCCCTTTTGCACTCCCCCGACTCCATCACATGCTGCTGCTGCTGCTGTTGCTGACGTGATCAGGAGTGCGGGCAGGGTGACCCCGGGCAGCCAGGCCGTCGGCCAGCCGAGCGAACGCATCCGCGTTCCGCCTCTTGCTCCCCATTACCTGGAGCACCTCCTCCTCGCTCCAGAGCCCCAGCAGGTCCCGCAGCTCGGCCTCTGTCCAGGAGGGGCCCCGATGCCGCTTGCCAGCCTGGCTGCCCGCCTGGCTGGGCTGGCTGCCCTGGCTTCCTTGGGGGGGGTCCCCTGGGGGCGCTGGCGGGGCTGCTGGGTGGCCATTGATGGTCCTGTGGCTGCTGAGGGACGTGCAGGCTGGCCGCGTGTCTGGGCTGCTGCCTGCACGTTCCCTCAGCTTCCTGTACAGGAAGGGAGGGGGAGGGGACCTTTAAGGGGCCGCTCCACGCGGCCACCATTGAGCTGAGGGGCTGCAGAGGGCGTCTCTCAACCCCTCAGCTGATGGCCGCCATGGAGGACCCCGCAATTTTGACGTTGCAGGACACGCAACGACTACACGGTCCCTACTTCAACGTTGAATGTCGAAGTAGGGCGCTATTCCTATCCCCTCATGGGGTTAGCGACTTCGACGTCTCGCCGCCTAACGTCGAAGTTAACTTCGAAATAGCGCCCGACGCGTGTAGCCGTGATGGGCGCTATTTCGAAGTTAGTGCCGCTACTTCGAAGTAGCATGCACGTGTAGACACGGCTTCTGTGAATGATGAAACCATACTTTAGTTAAAAAAAATAGTTAAGCAAACAGGCATGTGATTACCACATACATCATTTTACAATTATACGTACATTCCCAGATTAAATGTTTTATCAATGTATGATCAGTCCACTGACAACAAAGGGAAATAAAACCTTAGAAACTTGGCACCTGTTGGTGATGGTTGTTAATTGGCATGCTCCACAAATTAACATGACTCCTTTTACATTTCCTTATAATGCTAATTAATTCACAACTCTCAAAAACACTCATTAAAGTTTTGCTCAAAACACTTGTAACAAAAGCAAATCAGCAGTACAACTCTTGCTGACTTATTTTTTCCCACTTTAACGTCTCCAACTTATTTCTAATCTCTATGTGCATTAAAAGCTCTCTGTTCCATACTCTTGTACACTTAGGCTACCTTTAGGCCGAAGCCTAATTTCTACTAAGCATATTTTATACACAAAACTCAATTCCTTTTTTTATGTCCCAGTCTTCCTCGTTTTCCACAAAGTTTCCCAATTTAGTATTTTCTGCACATTTAATTAGTTTGTGTTTGACTTCCTCTCTGAGGTTAATAAAGATGTTAAATAAGACTGGGCCTCATACCTACCCCTCTGATATCCCATTAAAAACCTTTTGCCTCATGTGCCCTTCTCTGAGCTGAATTGCCGTGTAAGGAAAATTGTGTCAATTACTTTGACTTCCATTTTAAATTATGGGGTGTGTGTCACAAAATCTGCCTTCTTTTACTTGAGCTTTTATGATGCTATGAAATGCTGCACGGGCAGCAAATTATTGGAATCCACATGACAGACTGTAGCCCCAGACGTGCCTGGCACTCCTTTTCTTCAGTGCCTATAAATCATTAGTGTCTGACAAATTCTTAAGAGAGAGGAGTCACACAGCTTTGTCTGAAGTAGTGAGCGCTTCAAAACTGGTCCAGCATCAAACAGTTTTTATTTATGAGAAACAAAACTTGGTAGCATATAAACCATTTTTCTGGGATATCCATGACCATTTCTACATCACCTGATTAATTTTATGAGCCAACTCAAGGCCATAATACGGATTTCAGAACTGAGCTCACATGTCCATAGGCCCAGTCTAGGGTTACCAAATAAAACAGAAGACACCCCTGAGAGGGAATGTGTCTGTATCAGTGTCTACCAACTCATGATATATCAATGTGTTATAGTACATTTACTAAATTAATACAAGGTGAGTTGATAGATATTGGTACAGATACACTCTCTTTCAGGGATGTCCTATTTTTTGAAAGGTCAAAAATTGTAACCCCACCACTGTTATTGTTCAGTTAGCTGAAAAGTAAGGAAAAAGAAAATTATACTTTACTGTTCTGGGTAAATAGTGACAGAGAGATAGCCGTGTTAGTGTGTATACTATCAAGACAAAAAAGCAGTCATGTAGCACTTTAAAGACTAACAAAGTAATTTATTAGGTAATGAGCTTTCGTGGGACAGACCTACTTCTTCAGATCACAGCCATACCAGAACAGGCTCAATATTACAATCACAGACAACAAAAAACTCCTAACTCACAAACCTGTCAGCCAGCACTTTAATAGAGTGGCCCATTCTGTTAATGACCTGAAAAAGTCTGTGTTTTACTGAAAAGGAACTTTAGCAACCTTTTATAGAAGGAACTGTCATTTATATTCAAATTCGACACATTTACACATGGTTTGAACTGGGACAGCAATTACGTGACCCATTATAAGGACTCTTTTACATACTTCCTTTTATCTAACTCTTAATCCCCTCCCTACACCCCCTGTCCCTTTGCTGTACTGATTTGCCACCCTTGATAATTTTTCTGATTTGTCAACTTTGATAACAATTTTTGGACCTCTGTGCTTTATATATTGAGCCTGTTCTGGTATGGCTGTGATCTGAAGAAGTGGGTCTGTCCCATGAAAGCTCATCACCTAATTAATTATTTTGTTCGTCTTTAAAGTGCGATACGACTGCTTTTTAGTTTTGTTCTGGGTAAATTTTAAGCATAACACTACACTGAGACCCAGAAGTTAGGGAGAAACTCCCTCATTGCCAGCAACAACTAACCAGCCAAGAATTTCTGAGCAATGACATCAGGTGCACACGGTCCCTGTAAGAGCTGAACTCAATAATAAAGTCAGTGCGAGAAAGATTTGGCAAACTCTGTCACATGTATGCCAGCTTACATTGGCTTCCTGCAGCGAGGTTTTGGCCTCACATTTTAGGAATGATGGACAGGCGCAGTGCTGATGAGGAGGGTGAAGTCTTGCAGCAATCTCATAAAAGCTGAGGTATATAAATGGAAGGTTACATGGCGAATTTCTTTTCCTGTTTAATTGCTGCAGTTGCTCCTTTAATTCATATGAACGTCTAAGGGAATTATCTCACTGTGAATCTTCATTTTTAAACATCTGGCTTCAAAGGAGTCTGGATTGCAAATTCAGAGCCTTCCACCAGTAACTGAAGCGATCACTGCTGACAACTGTTTATAGGTAGAAGTGAAGCCTGAAGCATTTGGATCTAGTTCAACACTAATTTTAGGCTAGAGTTCAGTTTTCAGGGTCAGGGCAAAAGCAGTTTTAGAGTATAGAGGGGAAGGGAATTGATGAACTCTTGAGGTTTCTTTGAGTTCTAATATTACATGATTGATTGTTCCATAGCAGTCATCAAATCTTACAAGTTATGTGTATGTTTTCCATATCTTTTCCTATTATTCTTCAAACAGAATTTGTCTGCCTCCAAACAGGAAGTGGGAGCAGGCCCCCATTCTTGTTTGTACCCTACCTGAAAATAAAAAGGTTTCAGTTATGGGTTTGGATATATAGTCAAGCCCAAATTACCCCCAGTTGAAATTGAAGGGGTCCAGATATGAAGTTTCAAATTGTATTTATAGCAAATAAAATCAATTACTGGAACTGCCACATTCACGTAAATGCTTATGGTTATTTGCAAGAAATGAAAAAAAATATTTATAATGGTGACTTTGTGAGTATAACTATAGAAAGAGGCAAGAATTGAAAGAAGTATCTGATTACTATGAAAAAGTGCTGATTTTGAACCTGAGGGTCAAATTCTGCAGGCAAAGCTCCCATTGAATTGAATGCAGGTTTAGTCTAACTATAGATTGCAGAATTATTAGCCTCTAGTGCTGAATGTCTACATAACCCAATTCCTAAAATTGAAATAGGGATTGTTTTTCACTCCTGTTAACTTGTAATGTTACAGCACTAGCCAAGCAAACTAGCTTGTCCATTACAGCTATTCCTCGCAGGAGATAATGAAGACTAACACGTTCATTTTCCAGACTACCACGCAGCCTCATTATTTCATGATGTTCTGGGAGTAAGGGAACTGTGAAGCAGCACGGGTACTTCAAAGTGCACGCAGCTAGACTGCTTGCTGGTGCTTTGAAGCTAGCAGCTTCGAAATTTGTGTGGCAAGAATTATGCTAATGAGGTGCTGCATATGCAGCAAAGCACCTCATTGCTATTCACCACTCAGGTTCATTTATATGCCCCCTTCGAAGGAGGGGGTTAGTGTAGACAAGCCCTCTGTATAGTAGCACTGCCACTTGGCCATCATAACACACTTCCCTATGGAGCCAGGGCCAAGAAAGCTCCCTGACTCTTACAGTGATAGCTTGAAGTTCCAACTCAGTCCTCAGTCGAGCACATTTTCCAACCAGCTCTTTTCAATACCAAGGCATGCCTAAAAAATAAGACTTATGTTTTATGAAGATACATTTCATTGTACAATTTACATTCAGAACACATTATTCTGAAAATTTACTGTGCTCATACGCTAGTTAATTTGGGCAATAAAATAGCGCAGAAAAATAGGGTTTTTTCTAACATACTGATTTATACAATTCAATTTATATTTCTTAAGGCACTAGAAATCTTTATGCTGGGAATTTTGTGGGCCAAAGAAATGTGTGCATCTATGAAAATGTATGCTTGTTGCACACACAAAATAGCATGCTTATAATTACACATCAGTTAAGTACAACCCTACATATCTTATGCACACAGGATGAAATTAACTTCCATTAGCAGAGGAGGACAAGCAGCACAATGTCTATGAGCCACTTAAGTCTCCTTTAACCCCTATTACGAGAATAAAAAAGCAGCCCTGTAGCACCTTAAAGACTAAAGATATAATTGATTAGGTGATGAGCTTTCGTTGGGACAGACCCACTTCTTCAGATCTGGAGAATCCTAATAACCCCAGACAGATCACTTAATAGACACATTCACTATATCTACACTAGCCCAAAACTTCTAAATGGCCATGCAAATGGCCATTTCGAAGTTCACTAATGAAGCGCTGAAATACATATTCAGGGCCTCATTAGAATGACGGCAGCCGCAGCACTTCGAAATTGACGCAGCTCACCGCTGTGTGGCTCGTCCAGCTCATCTGCTGTTAGGAATAAGGGGATTTCGAAGTTGCTGGGGTCCTTTCGAAAAGGATCCCCGTCTGGACGAGCCACATGGCGAAGAGCCGCGTCAATTTCGAAGTGCCGCGGCTGCTAGCATTCTAATGAGGCACTGAATATGTATTTCAGCACTTCATTAGTTAACTTTGAAATGGCCATTTGCATGGCCATTTTGAAGCTTTGGGCAAATGTAGACACAGCCAGTAAGTTTTTTCTTCCCTCTTCCCCCACTTTCCTTCTGACCTATACAGCTGATTAGTCAGTTTTTATTTAATTTTTTCCCATTTTTATTTTAGTTCTCTTCTTCTCAGTTATCAGTTAGAAGGAGCCTCCACATCTGAAGAAGTGGGTCTGTCCCATGTAAGCTCATCACCAAATTATACTGTTAGTTTTTAAGGTGCTACAGGATAGCCGTTTTGTTTTGTGAAGATACAAAGTAACACGGCTACCTCTCTGGGTCTATGTCTATACTAGAGAGTTTTGTCACCAAAACGCAGGGATCGTCCAGTTTCCTAAGGCATCCCGTCAACAGTAAATCAACAGAATGCAGAACTTTTGTCGACAGACTTATCCCTCTCCCCACGAGGCATCATGACTCTGTTGACAGAGACGTGTTGACAGAAAGCCAGTCTGGATGCTCCCGGGGGGGCCTTCTGTCTACAGACAGGGCTTCCGGGACACTGGGCAGCCCTGTCTGCTGTGCTTCCAGTTGGCCATTTTGTCAAGAGAGTGGCTGGGCAGTCCAGCCACTCCCTACCGGCAGAGCAAATTGGTCTTGCAATCCACTTGCCAGTTGGGCTGTGATCTGTTGACAGAAGTTTTGTCAGACGATATCTTCCAACAGAAATTTCTGTAGACAAATGGCTGTAATCTAAACATAGCCTGATACTATTAGGAGAATATAAGTGACTATTAAGTGCTGCCTAACCCTTGTGCTATCCTTCTTCATGCAAGTGAATTTAATCCTGTGTGAGGTCATGTTTATGTTAATAGTTCCAGGTAGTGTGACTGGAAATCCAGCCCTGGAAAATCTATGTGGTCTTTTTGATTTCACTGCCCTCTGTGGACTCTTGTGAACAGTCTCATATGACTGAAGTAAATCTTGATGGATTACTCAACAGACAGCTGTTCTCTCTTAAAAATTCAAGCTAGACCACCCAAATCTCACATGACTATTCTCAAGATGACTAAATGCTTGTGGACATATGGATTGAAACCCATGTTAGAAAGAAAAACAAAGTATGGGTATTGAAAATGAAACTGCAGGCCAGCTGATCA
Source organism: Carettochelys insculpta (assembly GCF_033958435.1). Classification (NCBI taxonomy): domain Eukaryota; kingdom Metazoa; phylum Chordata; order Testudines; family Carettochelyidae; genus Carettochelys; species Carettochelys insculpta. The sequence goes on along the minus strand of NC_134137.1, from coordinate 111,119,174 downwards.
GGCCAAGGGCTAAAAGTAATTCTTGTTTTTTGAGGACCTTTTTTTTAAGCATCAGTGTAGGGCTCCTCTTACAGGTCTACAAAAAAAATTCATTTGTAAAAAATTTCATGGGAAGAGAACACAAAAGGAGCTCCTACTTAGCCAAAGGACTTTTACTTCTTTGAGTTTGAGCATTGGCCCACCAAACCCAGGGTTGTGAGTTCAATCCTTGAGGAGATCATCTAGGGATTGGGGCAAATAGGTGTCCGGGATGGTGCTTGGTCCTGCCAAGAGGGCAGGGGACTGGACTAGATGACCTATTAAGGTCCCTTCCAGTTCTAGGAGATGTGTGTATCTTCACTTCAAGTGACTATTTATGCAGAAAGCGTTGAGATACGTACTCAGCTCTGCTAAATGCAGAACAAGCATGCAGCAGCACCTGGACATCTTGCCAACCTATATATATATATATATGTATATATAATGTATAGTTAATACAGTTTGTTGACAAAATGAAACTAAAAGTTGGGACTGCAAGAAATAGCTTTTAAAAAATGGAAGTGAACTAGAAATAAGAAGCTTGTTGAGTTATGGGTGAAACATGCTCGTTTTGCAATTTGTGCTCATGTTAAGCAGCACTTACGCCATCAGTTAGGCTCAACAAAATGTTAATTGGAGCTAGTCAGTGTGAACATGCTACATCTACACTGGGATGTGCATAAACATTTGTAGGCACTCTACAGTAGTGGTAGAGCTACCAATGATGGATGTAGGTACAGCTACAAATGATGGAAGCTGTTGTGCACACACTACTCCTGCTCCTAAAGCAGTAAAAATGTCTATATCCTGTCTACATTGGTGGCACTAAAGGTGGAGTGGTGCATTTTCTTAGTGTAGACAAAACCTATGTGAAATTTGGAGCTTCTTAGAGGATGCTCTACACAACATCTCGGAGGGTGTTGCTACCATGGCTGCCACAAAAAGGGCAGTAGCTTGGACTAAATCAAATACAGTCTTGTCTAAACCTCCCTCTACACCTGGCAGGTACACAGGCAGCTAATGTGAGCTGCCAACCATGCCACTGTAGCTGCACTCTTATTTTTCTCATGATATCTCAAGCAGTGCCAACATGTACCTGTTCAGTTGTGCTGGAAAACACCTTTCCAGCTCCTCTGTAGACATGTGCTTTGGGACAGAATCTCTATTTTTATTTTGTGTACAGCACCTTGCAAAGGGGATTGTGGTTCATGACTGGGGACCTAGGCTCCAGAAAAAGCCAAATAAATAAATAAATAAAAGCATCAAAGATCAATACTGTCAAGGATCTCACTTGATAGCCACAGAACACAGACAGTACAGGCAGAAACTACATCAGATGCCCCAAAATGACTCCACTTTTTTCTGGAAAACACCCCCTAGGTGTTCAGTCATCCTTGTCGTCTGTATTACACGTCATTGGCTACGTCTACACGTGAAGCCTACATCGAAGTAGCCTATTTCGATGTGGCGACATCGAAATAGGCTATTTCGATGAATAACGTCTACACGTCCTCCAGGGCTGGCAACGTCGATGTTCAACATCGACGTTGCGCAGCACCACATCGAAATAGGCGCAGCGAGGGAACGTCTACACGCCACAGTAGCACACATCGAAATAAGGGTGCCAGGCACAGCTGCAGACAGGGTCACAGGGCGGACTCAACAGCCAGCCGCTCCCTTAAAGGGTCCCTCCCAGACACACTTGCACTAAACAGCACAAGATCCACAGAGCCGACAACGAGTTGCAGACCCTGTGCATGCAGCATGAATCCCCCGCTGCAGCAGCAGCAGCCAGAAGCCCTGGGCTAAGGGCTGCTGCACACGGTGACCATAGAGCCCCGCACGGGCTGGAGAGACAGCGTCTCTCAACCCCCCAGCTGATGGCTGCCATGGAGGACCCCACAATTTCGACGTTGCGGGACGCGGATTGTCTACACGGTCCCTACTTCGACGTTGAATGTCGAAGTAGGGCGCTATTCCGATCCCCTCATGAGGTTAGCGACTTCAACGTCTCGCCGCCTAACGTCGAAGTTAACTTCGAAATAGCGCCCGGCGCGTGTAGCCGCGACGGGCACTATTTCGAAGTTAGTGCCGCTACTTCAAAGTAGCATGCACGTGCAGACACAGCTATTCAGTGCTTCCATGCCCCACTGCCTTGTTGGTTATCGTGGGAAGGAGCAAGACTAAGGGAGTAAACCCTGACAGAAAATCCGGAGGGTAGTCTTAAGGCAGTTCTGTGCCAGCTTCTGGCATTGACCCAGCAACACCTGCAGCTGAGCTGGTCCCAGACATAGAGGTTTTCTTCTCCTTTGGACTATATCAGTAAAGCCAAGAGGGGGACACTGGCTCCTGGGCAGCCCAGGGTCCCAAAAAAATTGCCCAGGCTCGTACCTGGAGAGGTACTCCAGCATCGCTTAACAGCGTTGAACCAACAGGGGAGGTAACAGATACCGGTTATAAGCTCTTGCTCGATTGGTGTAGAGAACGAGCGCCAGGGGTTGCCTTCGATGGTGGGAGAGATCATCGCATCTCACTGCACAGTCACCTCCCGCCTCAAGCAGGGCAGCCCCCAGCCAGAAGGGTACTGTCCCACCACAGTTCACCTGCCTCACTGGCTGCGTGAGGCTTAAGGTTCCCAAACCTGACAAGCGACTGAAATTTGAGCACCAGGCAAACCAATAAGAAAATCAACAAGAAAAGGAAACTATCAAAGTTTTAAGCTTGCTTGCTGGAATGTGCGGACCATGCTGACCGGTTTGACTGAAGATCTTCAGGACATCAGCAACACCCGAAAGACCTCTGTCGTCAATGAGGAACTGAAGAGGCTCCAAGTTGACGTTGCTGCTCTGCAAGAGATGCGACTCGTAGATTCGGGATCTCTAAAGGAAAAGGACTACACCTTTTTCTGGCAAGGTAAAGCCCAAGATGAAGCCAGGGAGCATGGTGTTGGCTTTGCCATCAGAAACACCCTTCTACAAATGGTGGAATTAGTCATGGGTAGATCAGAACGACTCCTTCAGGTCATACTTCAAACTTGCGCCAGTCCTGTCCACCTGATCAGCGCTTACGCTCCAACCCTGTACGCCGCACCGGAAGTAAAAGACATTTTGGGTGACTTCAATGCAAGAGTTTGAGCCGATTGTGACTCATGGCCTTCCTGTTTAGGCCACTTTGGTGTGGGAAAAATGAATGAAAACGGACAGCATCTTCTTGAACTTTGCATGTTCCACAATCTGTGCATCACAAACACATTTTTCCAAACCAAGCCACAGCACAGAGTGTCATGGAGACACCCATGCTCAAAACACTGGCATCAACTAGACGTGGTCATCGCTAGATATGATAACCTCAAAACATCCTTCTGACATGCAGCTATCATAGTGCTGACTGCGATACAGATCACTCACTAGTTTGCTCCAAACTCAAGGTGAGACCCCAAGAAGCTGTACCACTCTAAACCAACTGGAAGGCCCCGCATTGATGCCAGAAAGACAGCAAACTCAGAGAGAGCCAAAAAGTTCAGAGTGACCCTCGAGGAGAATCTGCGCAGCAGCCCTGTGGGCGCCCATGTGACATCCAGATGGCAGCATCTGAGGGATACAATTTACAACACGGCCTTGTTGGAGTTTGGAAGAAGAGCTAGCAACACAAATGACTGGTTTGAAGCTAACTCTGATGAGATGATTCCAGCCATCAAAAAGAAGCGCGCTGCACTCCTGGAGTACAAACGCTCACTGAGCCAGAGTACCCTGCAAGCACTCAGAGCAGCCAGAAAAACAGTACAGCAGACAGCCAGGCGCTGTGCCAACAACTACTGGCTCGAGCTATGCAGCAGCATCCAGGCCAGTACTGACTCTGGTAATCTCAGGGGAATGTACAAGAGCATCAAGAAGGCATTAGGACCCGCCTAGAACGAGATGGCACCTCTGAAATCCAAATCTGGTGAAGTCATCGCTGACAAAGCCAAACAGCTGGAGCGCTGGGTCGAGCACTACTCTGAGCTGTACTCACGTGAGAACACTGTGGCTGATACAGCCCTCGATGTCATCGAGCTCCAACCAGTAATGGACGAACTGGATCAGGAGCCAACTGTGGATGAACTGAAGAAAGCCTTCGACAGCATTGCAGTGGAAAGGCCCTGGGCCAGGATGGTAAACCACCAGAGGTAATCAAATGTGCCACGGACACCCTCCTGGAACCCCGACATGAGCTACTGTGCCTGTGCTGGAGAGAGGGAGAGTTCCACAGGATATGCACGATGCTAACTTTGTAACCTTGTATAAGGAGACAGAAGCGCCTGCAACAATTACTGTGGAATCTCCCTCCTAAGCATCACTGGTAAACTGTTCGCTCGCATCATCCTCGGCAGACTCCAGAAGATTGCTGAGAGGGTGTATCCTGAATCACAGTGCAGATTCCGCGCAGAGAGATCTACCATTGACATGGTCTTCTCTCTGAGGCAGCTGCAGGAGAAATGCAGGGAGCAGAGGAAGCCACTCTGTATTGCCTTCATTGACCTGACCAAGGCTTTCTACTTGGTCAGCAGGGAAGGACTGTTCAACCTGCTCCACAAGATAGGCTGTCCACCACGGTTACTCAAGATGATCCAGTCTTTCCAAGAAGACATGAGAGGAAACATCCAATATGACGGCACATTATTGGATGTTTTCAGCATCAGGAACGGTGTCAAACAAGGATGCATCCTTGCTCCGACATTGTTCGAGATCTTCTTCACGCTCCTCCCGAAGCATGCCTTTGGCTCTTCAACGGAGAGCATCTTTTTGCACACAAAATCTGATGGGAAACTATTTAATCTTGCAAGGCTGAAAGCTAAATCTAAGGTGCGGGAAGTCCTTATCAGAGACATGCTGTTCGCAGATGACGCTGCTGTAGTATCACACACAGAAGACCAGCTTCAGAAACTGCTGGATTGGTTCTCCAAAGCATGCAAGGACTTCGGGCTTTCCATCAGCCTAAAGAAGACAAACGTACTTGGTCAGGACGTTGCTGAACCTCCATCAATCAGCATTGACAACTATACGTTAGAGGTCGTCCACGAGTTCGTTTACCACGGGTCCACCATCACTGACACCCTGTCATTGGAGACTGAGCTAAATAGGAGGATCGGAAAAGCAGCCACAACTCTGTCCAGACTCAGCAAGAGAGTGTGGAATAACATCAAGTTGTACACCCACACCAAAATGCAAGTCTACAGAGCCTGCATCCTCAGCACCCTCTTTTACGGCAGTGAGTCTTGGACCCTGTACGCCCTCCAGAAAAAGAGGCTGAATGTCTTCCACTTGCGCTGCCTCAGGCGCATCCTTGGAATATCGTGGAAGGACAGAGTGTCCAACACCGCCGTCCTTGAGCAAGCTGGAATCCCAACCATGCACACCCTCCTCAGGCAGCGGCGGCTCCACTGGCTTGGCCACGTCCACAGGATGAATGATGAAAGGATCCCAAAAGACATCCTGTATGGCGAGCTAGCCTCTGGCAAAAGACCTCCCGGACGCCCCCAATTGCACTACAAAAATGTTTGCAAGAGGGACCTCAGGGCGGAAGACACTGAGCTGGACAGCTGGGAGGAGCTGGCAGACAGATCGCAGCAGATGGAGGCAGGAACTACACAAGGGCCTTCAGAAGGGTGAGATGAGGATCAGACAGCTAGCAGAGGAGAAGCGAGCCCACAGAGAGCACAGTAAGGACCTGCCAGACACCCATTACACATGCAACAGATGAAGCAAGGACTGTCACTCTTGTGTGGGCCTTCACAGTCATAGTCGACGCTGCAAATGATGATTCCAAATGGAACTACAAAGGGCACAATCCATAGTCTACATAGACTGAAGGATGCCTACTACTACATGTAGCGCTTATCGAAATAGTGGCTATTATGATGCAGAGAGATCCCTCCGAAGAACTAGAATCACACTCATGAATAATGAAAATATGTTCACTTGTAGTAGATTCTTATTCATCTGCTTAAAATTTTAGTTCTTCCAATTAGAATAAGAATTTCTCCCAGTTCCCTGCTAAGAGTTTTCCCTTGGATTTCCTTCCATCTTCTGGCGTTTCTCACAAAGGAGGTTTCTTCTCTGAAAAGTTTCTTTGTAGATGTAGTGCCTTAGAGTCCAAGGCCAAAAGGGGCCACTGGGATCATTCAGTCTGTTTGTCTATTAACACAGGTCACAGAATTCCCCCAAATAAGTCCATGGGCATACTTTTTTGGAAAAACATCCAGTCTTTAAAACTGCCAGTGATGGAGAATCCTCTATGATTTTTTGGTAAGTTGTTCCAATGGTGATTTACTCTCTCTGCTAAAAATTTATGCTTTATGTCCCATCTGAAATGTTGTCCAACTTTTTCATATTATATTTTCCTCTGCTAGACTAAAGCACACACTATTTAAACATTTGTTCCCCGTGTAGGTACTTATTGCCTCTCCTCTGTTTAAGCTAACGAGGTTGAGCTCTTTGAATCTCTCACAAAAAGTCATAGGTTGTAATCCTTTAATCAGTCTTGTGCCTCTTCTCTAAACCTTTCCAACTTATCATTGCTTTAACCTGTGGACATAAGAACTGGACACAGTATTCCACAGCAGTGCCACATATAGAGGTACAATAACCTCTTTACTGCTCCCCAAGATTCCTCTGGGTTTGCATCCAAGATTGCATAATGCTTTTGGGCATAGCATTGCACTGGGACATCCTGTTCAGCTGATTATTCACCACGACTCCCAAATGTTTTTCAGAGTCACAGCTTCCTAGGATAGAGCCTACCATCATGTAAGCATGACCTACATTTACCTTTAACTGTACTAAACCACATAGGCTATGGTTACCTTACAGCACTCTTCCACAAGCAGATCTTCCAGGCCTCTGGAAGATTGTCTCTCAAAAGAACACATCCACACACAAAAAGCTGATCGAAAGATCAATCCACTCTTTAAAAAGAGAGCAGCCACACAGCCCCGGTTGCTCTTTTGAAAGAACAGAGCAGGAAACACCATGGACAGGGTTGCATGGCTGCCAAGCCCATCTGGGGGCCTCAGCCAGCTGCTCCCTCAACCCGTACAAACACTCCCTCCCTGCCCATGCTGCTGAGGCCTGCCAAGCTGTTCACAGCAGAGCTGAGCCAGGGCAGGGACCAGATGGCCATTCCACAGTCACATGGATCCCCAGCAGCTCCCCAACCCTGACATTGACACCATGGTCAGCCCGCTGGCCATGGTGGTCATGGCTGCCCTCCAGCTCCTCTGGTGGTCGAGCCCCGCCTCTGGGACTGCAGTTTCCTTCTCCCTGGGGCCCCGTCCATGCCCTCCTGGGTGCTCCAGCATCTCTGGGACCATCCCACCAGGTCATATTGGTGGGACAGACTCGTGATGGGTGTGTGCGATGAGGCCTGATGGCTCCAGAACTTTTGTTGAAGCAAGCAGACCTTCCTCGAGCTCTGCAACTGGCTCACCCCGACCCTCCAACATCAGGACACACATGTGTGGCCTGCTCTCCCCTTGGAGAAGCAAATTGCCCTCACAGTGTGGGAGCTGGCCACCCCAGACAGCCACCAGTCCATGGGGCAACAGTTTGGGGTGAGCAAGGCAATCGTAGAGGCCATCTTCATGGAGGTAAGGCATGTTTGGGTCATACATCCGCCAGAGGAAGAGGGGAGGTTGCTTCCAGGGAAGGGGGATCTTTGGCAGTTAGGGGTGTCAGTGCAAGGGGGCTGGTGGGGGAGACAGGAAGACCCATCCCTGGGGGATCATGCCGCCCCACCCCCACAAAGGCCTCCCGGGGGGCTGGAGGGCTCTGGGCATGGGGGAAGGGGGGGATGAGGGGAGTGGACCAGGTGCACTCCATCACGCACTCATGAGTGTGTGCATTCTCCATCCCATGCAGATTGCCAGGGCCATCAATGCCATGCTGCTCCCGCCTGGAGATCTGGATGTGGCCATCACAGGATTCACCGTCGTTGGATTCCCAAACTGCTTTGGTGACTTGTATGAGACCCAGATCTCCATACATGCCCTGGACCACAGCATGGGCTGGTACATAAACAGCAAGGGTTACCACTCAGTCGTGCTTCAGGCCCTGGTGGATGCTAAGGGATGATTCACAGATATTTATGTGGGCTGGTTGGGCTGGGCACACGATGCACACTTGTTCCAGAACTCTGGCCTCTGGCAGAGGATGGAGACGCGGACCTACATTCCCCAGTAGGCGCTCCCAGCTGGGCACATCACCATGCCTCTGTGTATAGTAGCGGATGCCACCTACCACCTGAACCCCTGGCTCATGCGGCCTTACACTGGCCACCTGGATGTCATCCAAGAGCTATTTAACACCTGGCTTAACCAGGCCTGCAATACAGTGACGCACATGTTGGGGTGCCTGCAGGGCCAGTTTAGGTGCCTCCTCACACACTTGGAGGTTGGGCTGCATAATGTCCCCAAGCTGGTGGGAGCCTGCTGTGCCCTCCACAATGTGGTGGAGAGGAAGGGTGAGACATTTGTCCAGGTGTCAGTGGCTGAGTCCAGCCCTGGCTACCAAGAGCTGGCTGCTACCCCAAGCCACAAGGATGGGGTATGAATCAGGGAGACCCTCCACAAGAGCTTTGCTTGAGGGCCTCAATGACCCTCCCGCAGGCCCCCTGCAGGCCCTCCGCCCACATTCACCACTCACTGTCCCCCCACCACAGCCCTCCACTCCCCACTCATCCACCCCCTACTGTCCCCGAACCATGAACACTGACATAGGGATGGTGAAGCAGTACATGGTTTAACATAATGAAAGAATGTGGAACACTACAATAAACTATACACGTTGGGGGGCTGGGGAAGGAGGGGGCATCTCAATGTGGAGGAAGGCTGGGGAATGGGGGCATTAGTCCAGGGGAGGGGGTGGAGGATCACGAGCCCCATTGGCCCTGGGATTCCCTCCCACTCTGCATTTGGGGTCACTGGTGGGGATAGAACGGGGCAGGAAGCAAGGGGAGGTAGGGCCATGGGTGGGCTTCAGTGGGCTTGCACTCGGTGGAGGGAGAAGGAGCTGGGGGGAGGGGACTGGCAGGGGCGGCAGCAGGGGTGGGAAGCCAGACGACATGCTCCTGCAGGATGGCTGTGATGCCCTGGAGGTTACCCCTCAGTTAGGCACAGGCCTCCCGCTGCCAGGACCCGTCTGTCTCCTCCACCCTGAGCCTCCACTCCTGCAGGGTGGCAGATGGCAGAGGTGTAGACAGCATCATCCACTGTGTGCCTCTGTGTCCTCTGGATGCGGGCCTGTCCGGGAAGTGGGGGGAGTATGGTGTGACCATGAGAACCACATAGCCCTGGGGGGATGGCACAAGCCTACTGCCATGCTTTGGCCCCACCCCACCACTTCCCTGGGCTCCTGGGGGAAAGGAAACTTTAGCTGTTCCAGCCAAGGGTGGAAGCATCTGGGAGCCACACAGCCCCAAAAACACAGGCTGCCCTGCCATGCCTGCCCCCGCTCCCTTCCCCTCCTGGCTCCTGGGAAAAAGAAAACTCTTGATGCCCGAGCTGGGAGGGCGAAGCACACGGCAACCAAGAGAGCCACACAGCCCCAAAAGCCACCATGCCCTCCCCTTGCAGCATGCACAGCTACAGAACCTGCTTGTGGAATCCACAGTCCCGCACATGGATAGAAAGCACGACCCAATCTGTGGCTTGCCATGACTGGAAGTGAACTGAGTCAAGCAGGTCCCTGAAGATCTCAGGGTAATACCTGCTGCACAGCGGGTGCCTAAAAGCAAAAGATTTTCCTTGCACATAACACACACCTACTGTTTGCCACAGAGGCTCTTCCATGAGATTACTTTTTGTGTTGTAAACCTGATCTCAGCTACAGTGAATGTAGCCCCACGTCTGGCTTCCACTTATGTTTTATTGCAATGTGTGCAACAATAGGCTCTCTGACGATCAGCCCCCATCCCCATACAGCTGTTAGACTGTGGCACGGATCATAAGGAGAAAACGAACATGTGAAGATATGGGAGCACATGTAAGCATCTCACATGGACAGGGCACAGTTAAATGCATGGAGGGGAACCACGCTGGAGGAGATTTGGATGGATCATAATGACAGGAGGGTTGATCAGGACAGGAGATCATTAGAGAGCATGAAGTTCAGACCTAGGAGGTGGTGTTGAAGCCCGCGGTGCACAAAACAGAGCTCCTGAGGTACCTGGTAGAGGAGCACAGAGCCCCAATGCAGCCCTTGCTGAACCACATGCCCTCCTCAACATGTTCCATACCCTCCCTTATTCAACAGCCCAGCTTGTGGGGGATGAGGAGGGAGTCAAGGATAGCCTTCCATTCGGTCCCCAGTGATGTTTCTTAGAGAAGAAGGCTGACATACCCACATCTGTGACTGCAGAATGCCTGATGCCCTTGCTTGCTCACCTCTGAAGCCCGGCCATGAGCTCCTTTTCTGTATGCTTCATTTTTGTCACCAAAATTAAAATGGTTAAGCTCTTGAAAGCTGTCTTTGTTGCTTGTGTTGCACAAGGAAGAGGGAGCTTTAAAGGTTTGACAGGTAGAGCAACAGCCATGACTGTTATGTCGCTATCTGGTCATTCCTAATGCTGGTTTTTAAAGCCTCTCTGATTAGCAGCGTTCCTCACTGCGCTCTCCTTGTTGCCATGGTGTCTAGCTGCTCAAAATTAGTGGCCAGGTAAGCTGCCTCACCCCTCTAGTCCGGCATGAATTTTTTTCCCTAACTCTTGCATAAGTTATGGAGCACATAGCAGGTGCCACTATGAGGGGAATGTTGTTTTCACTGTGGTCTAACTGAGTCAGGAGGCTCCTGAATCTGGCTTTTGAATGGCCAAATGTGCATCCTACTACCATTCTGCACTTGCTCAGCCTGTAGTTGAATTGCTCCTCTCTGCCATCCAGCCTGCCGCTGTATAGCTTCATGAGCCAACGAAGCAAGGTTAAGCTGGAGCTCCCGGGATCACTACTGGCATCTCCACAACTCCAGTGGTAATTTTATGATGTGGGAAGAAAGTTCCATTCTGCAGTTTTCTGAACAGACTAGAATTCCTAAACATGCACGCGTCACGCACCTTTCCTGACTGTCTCATGCTGATGCTGGTGAAACAGCCCTTCCGATCCACCAACACCTGCAACACCATTAAGTGTTACCCCTTGTAGTTTATGTATTCTGCAGCAAGGTGGGCTGGTGCCAAGATAGAGATGTACATTCCATCTATTGCCCTGTTGTAGTTAGGGAACCCCCTCGTGGCAAAACCATCCACTAGGTCCTGCACAATTTCCAGAGTCATTGTCCTTCAGAGCAGAAGGGTATTGCTTGCCTTGGCTTTGTGAAGAACAGCAGCCCCCAGTATAGACTTGCCCTCTCCAAATTGATTTCCCAGCGGCTGGTAACAATCTGGTGTTGCAAGCTTCCACAGATCTATTGCTACTCATACCTGATCTGTCACAGCTGGTCTGATTTTGGTATTGCGGCGCTTCAGCCTTCGGGAAAGCGATTTGCAAAGTTCCATGTAAGTGGCCTTATGCATAAGGAAATTTTGTAGCCACTGCTGATCATCCCACACCACCATAACAATGTGGCCCCCACCTTGTTTTCAAGGCACCAGTTGTGTACAGAATATCAAGTGCAGTCAGCATCTCCCCTTTCTCCTCTCCAGCGTTTCACATGCACCGCTCTGAAGGCTTTTAGGTCCTGTGCAAACTGCAGTTGAATGCATGAGGTGCTCACAAGACTTGCCTCAACAGTTTGAAGCTGGACAGGGTCCATGCTAGCCTTGCAATGGTGTCTGCTTGGGTACCCTGTGAAAAAAGGGCGCAAAAACACTTTTTGCTGTTGCTTTCCAGAGGGAGGGGGAGGAAATGGGTGCACTATAGGGAGCTGAGGATACATACCCAGAACCTCCCACAGCACTTTTTTGTCCCGTCAGACAATGGGAGTTTAACCCACAATGCAAGAGGGCAGCAGGAACTGTGGGAGAGGAACCAACAGTGTATTGCTGACAAAACTGAAGCTGCCCCCCCAATGGAGAGGCATTCCATCAGCTTCATGTGCCAGTGTGGACAGGCACCCTGGACTTTATGAAACTGGGTGCTAAAAAATCAACCTCAGTAAATCTGACCTAATCTCCTGGTGCAGACATACCCTTAGGAATCCCTTGAGCTACACATTTCTGTGCACCTGGAGATAAGTATCTGCCACCAATGCATTGTTAGTAATTTTGTTAGGTTGGTACTAGCACCAGGAAAGCGCCCATCCTACTCTCTGGTAGCTCTGGTGGCTCTGCAGTGCAAAAAAGTAAAAAGTCAGTAAACTGGGTGGGGAGAGGGAAGAAATTGGGTTATTTCATTAATTCCATGCTGTTAGGTTTGCAGCTTAACAGGCCAGCCCCATCTCACACACCCACACAAAACAGCTTTAATTTGGGGATTTAAACGGTTAATATTTAAATATGTAAAGGGTTTGAACCTATTTAATTTCAGTTCCATGCTGTAGTATTGACACAGAAAGCTGAGTAAGATCACCCAGGAAACAGGACAGTCATCATCAAACACTCCTCTAGTTGTGAAGCTTATGTGCTTCTTTCATTGCAACATTCATATTAACGCTGTCTCTGACACCTGTGATATTGTGACAGCTGTCAGAGAACCAAATTCTGGCACCTTCTCTCTTGACCATGGTGTGGGCTATTGCAGCATTGCAAATTACTCCTAGTTTCACTTTCTATAAGAGGAAGCAAGCCAGGCAACTTCCCCTTTCTAATAGGCATCGAGAATCAAAAATTTGTTGTTCTCTACTTTGTGGCTCAGATTCCTTGCAGTGCCAGTGATCTAAACCAAGCTGGGGGAGACTTAGGTACCTTGGAGGGTAGAGATGGGATCTAGAGGGACCTGGATAAATTGGAGGATTGGGTAGAAAGAAATCTGGTGCGGTTCGATAAAGAGAAGCCTAAAGTCCTGCACTTGGGATGGAAAAATCCCAAGCATTGTTACAGGCTGGGGACTGACTGGCTAAGCAGCAGTACAGTGGAAAGGCACATAGAGATGATGGTGGATGAAAGGCTGGATATGAGTTAACAGTGTGGCCTTGTAGCCAAGAAGGCTAATGGCATATTGGGGTGCATTCGGAGGAGCATTTTGAGCAGGTCTAGAGGGGTTGTTGTTCCCCTCTATTCAGCACTGGTGAGGCCACATCTGGAGCATTGCATCAAGTTTTGGACCCCCAGTATAGAAAGGATGTGGATGTGCAGGAGCAGGTTCCGTGGAGGGCAACAAAAATGATTAAGGGGCTGGAGCACGTGACCTATAAGGAGAGACTGAGGGATCTGGGCTTGTTTAGTTTGCAGAAGAGAAGACTGAGGGGTGATTGAATAGCAGCCTTCAACTTCCTGAAGGGGAGCTCTGAAGAGGACGGAGGGAAACCATCCACAGCGGTTCCAGATGGCAGAACAAGGAGCAAAGGTCTGAAGTTACAGAGGGAGAGGTGTAAGTTGGATATTAGGAAAAACTACTTTACCAGGAGGGTGGTGAAGCACTGGAATGCGTTGCCTAGAGAGGTGGGGGAATCTCCTTCCATAGATGTTTTTAACACCTGGCTTGACTAGGTCCTGGCTGGGATGACTTAGTGGGGGTTGATCCTGCTTGAAGCTGGAGGCTGGACTCGATGACCTCCTGAGGTCCCTTCAAGCCCTAGGATTCTATGATTTCAAAGTGCTCTCAGAGTCTTAAGATTTCAAGAACGCTGTTGCTTTTTTCTGGCCGGAATGAGTTAAAATTAGCAACAATCTCTAGTATTTCTAAAGCACTTTGTGACGTTTTAAATATGCATATTGCTAAGGTGTTCTAAGTTTAGCAAGTATATGTACTACCTACATTACTTGGATCCACACAAGTAAAATTTGTTTCTATTAGGCACATGCTAACACAGTTGGGCCCCCTCAGAGGTCCAGAGAGGCCCAGGCCACTCCCAGCTTTTAAGTCCCTATTCCATAAAAAAAATAATGACATATGAAAACAAAATAAGGAACCAAAAAGAGCGAGACATATTTATTATTTAACAGATGCTTTTCTAGCCTTTTCTGTTCAAATGTACTAATCATTAAGGGATATTACCATGTGCCTAAATTTGAGGCCCCTTTGAGCTTGAGGCCAAGGCCCCATGACCCCTGTCCCCCCCGCCCCTGATTGGCCCTACATAGTACGTGGAATACCTGGGTCATGATATGTGCCCCTCTTGCACAAGTGCATTATGCTAGGGGAATAAAGCTGCCATGTCAACATCCTTTCCAGATAATAAGGCCATAAGGTCTTTGTAGATGTTGCAGGCAGGGGAAGGCCTAGAGGAAGGAAGGGAGACTCAAGAATATAAGCAAAATTATTGGGTTTAGATTTTTAAGGAGATGCACTTTATACTCGAGATAAATAGTATCAGGGTCTTTAAAAAGATTAACGATCACTGATATGAAGAATACTCTAAATGGTCCTCACTCCCTGCAAGTCGTTGTCTGTCTTGCCTCATTAACCTGTCAGGAATTGCTCGCCATACTACTGACGTAGGCTTCAGAGCTAGAGGAGCCCACTTGTTTCAGCCCTGATTTAACAAAACACTCAAGCTGGTGCTTAACTTCAAGTATGTGAGAAGTCCTTATATTACTCAAACGCTTGCTTATACCAGAAGGGTAACTGTGTTCGTCTGGATCTGCAAAAGCAACAAGGGGGTCCTATGGCACATACAAAATGTATAATGTACAAAAAATGTACCAAAAAAAAAGTACAATGTACAAAAGCCTGTAGGAGAGCACTTCCGTCTCCCAGGACACACAGCAACAGATTTGAAAGTAGCTATCCTACAGCAAAAAAATGTTAAAACCAGACTCCAAAGAGAAACTGCTGAGCTGCATTTCATTTGCAAATTTGACACCCTCAGCTCAGGATTAAACAAAGACTGTGAACGGCTAGCTAAATACAAAAGCAGTTTCTCCTCTCATGGTGTTCACACCTCCAGATCAACTGCTGCTGGTAGCAGGCCTCACCCTCCCTGACTGAGTTAACCTCATTATCTCCAGCCTTGCTCTGGCCTGCGTATTTATACCTGCCTCTGCACATTTCCACTACCTGCATCTGATGAAGTGGGTCTTTGCCCATGAAAACCTATGCTCATACATGTCTGTTAGTCTATAAGGTGCCACAGGACCCCTCATTGCTTGGTTATACCAGCGCTTAAGTGCTTTGTGGTCATAATGAACTGCACTGCGGTGAAACTAGTGCTTTTCTGTGATGGTACGCGCCGGTATGGCACACTGTCACTTCTTTCCACAGCAGGGCCAGAAGCTGGAGCCCCCAGCAGAGTGGGAATGGCACCCGGAGTCCCTGCCAGTCCTGCAGCAGTGTAGGGGCCAGAAGCCAGAGCCACCACTGGTCTTGCAGCAGCCCAGGGGCCAGGAGCCAGAGCCCCCGAACCTCACGTTAGTGCAAGGACTAGGAGTTGGAGCCCCAGAGCTACAGCCCCCGAGCTACATGGCAGAGAAGGACAGGGACCCTCCACCCCTCCGACAGCCTCTGTTGCAGAACCCGGCCCGGTGGGGGTGGGAGGCGAGGAGCCATACCAGCTCCTCTTTTCTTTGTTTTGTAGTAGAGTGAAATTCTTGAATTGCTTCAACATCCTCCAGTACTTATTTCTCTAACAGCAAGCTTCACCATGAACTGTGGGGAGCATTCACTCCAGCAGAAATGGAACCCATGATAAGCAACTCAAAAGAATTCAGAGGTTTAGCACCTCCCTCGCCTCTTCTGCTCTGTCTGGAAGAAGTTGTCGACATCTGTTGGGGGAGGGGGAAGGATTATAATCTTGCTGCAGCTGCTCTCAGGGGATCAGACAGCAGCCAGGTTGGGTTTGCTGAAGCTGTTTGCAATGAGGAGTAAACATTTTGCCTTACAGCCAGAGCTCCCAGTGCCCCCTGCAGTTTTAAGGGGTGAAAGTGCCAGGACTGCTGGAGTGAAGAGGAGAGTATAGTTTGCCAGGTAGGGCCTCCTCCTGTTATAATGAAAGTCTGCTTTTAGTACAGTTTTCTGAGGAGAGTGGGGAGCAAAACCTCATCCTGAAAGGGTTCCACTGTGTTTCAAAAGCACATGGAATTGAGAAACTACCATCCTTTGTGAAACACAAATAAGGATAAGTAGGAAATGGTGAATGATATTTTGGCAGTAATTAACCTTTTGGTCTCAACTGACTCCTGCTCCTGTTTCACTTCTGGGCTAAAGGTACCGTTGATTATATGAAGAGGGAAAAGGCTTCTAGAAGTAATTTACAGAATAGCAGAAGTGAAATATCGCAGAATCTATCTTATGTATGATCAGCCGGTGACTGCAAGCAGAAAAGCTTCTCAAAATAGGATCTTGACACTTAATAGTTGCATGCTTAATTATGATGTTTGTGTGAACAAAAATCCATTATTGCCAATGGCACAAATTGCTCATATTGAAACCTATATATTTGCACATTTATGCCCTGTTGCATTCTTAAAGAGTATCCTTCAAAGAGAATAACAAAAGCCTCTCTGAAGATGTATGGATTTTTTTTGTAACTTTGCCATTTAAATGCTTATGTGGCATATATAGAAGTCCAGGAACATGCTCAATGGAGTTTTCACACACTCTAGACCCCAGGGAATGTGGGTGACACTGGAGACTTCACCATTGAAAATAGGGCTGTACGAAATACCTAATTAATGATTAAACAGCTGCAAAGGATAGGTAGTGGGCAGGAGGACTGCATAGTCATAATAGGGGAATGTGGAACCCAGGAGATATGGAAAGCTGCCACGGGCGAACAACTGCATTACAGAGGTAAATTTCTGTGAGGTCGAGCCTATTTTCATTAATGGTTTATTGTAACATGATTGAAGAGTGTCAGTTGCTAAGCCAGTGGTCACCGATTTGTAGCCAGTACAGTCTTTCATCCCCAGATAAAGCACACTCAGTTGTTTTAAGTCGTGTTTTGTAGGGGGTACTACTCACGTATTTAAAGTGTCAGAGGGGTAGCCGTGCTAGTCTGTATCCGCAAAAACATTGAGAAGTCCTGTGGCACCTTATAGACTAACGGAGTTATTCGAGTGTAAGCTTTTGTGGGCAAAGACCCACGTCGCCACATGCATCTGACGAAATGGGTCTTTGCCCACAAAAGCTTATGCTCTGATAAATATGTTAGTTTGTAAGGTGCAATGGGACTTCTTAAAACAAAAAGCAGTCAAGTAGCACTTTAAAGACTAGCAAAATAGTTTATTAGGTGAGCTTTCATGGGACAGACCCACTTCTTCAGATCATAGCCAGACCATCAGAACATGGCTATCGTCTGAAGAAGTGGGTCTGTCCCATGAAAGCTCACCTAATAAACTATTTTGCTGGTCTTTAAAGTGCTACTTGACTGCTTTTTGTTTTGATAGTGTATAGACTAGCACGGCTCCCTCTCTGTTACTATGGGACTTCTTGTTGTATTTAAAGGTAGTATTTTGTGGGATCAAAGCCTAACTGTAAGCCACAAACAATGGTGAACCACAAAGAAAAGGAAAAATGATTGTTACAGTAGCAGTCATACAGGTGCTTAGGTTTGTCATGAATGCTTCTTGATGTTATGTTACAAATACAGAAGACGTGAATTTTTCTCCTTCTCTATTACTTTTTCTTAACTTTTTCTATTCCTGCCCAGCCGTTGGATGTGACTATGTGTTTTTGATATTGTGCTCTTACCACTGGATCTCAAAGTGCTTCTCAATCTTTAGTGTTTTTATCTTTACAGCATCTCTAAAATGAAGGGCAGTGCTATTAGCCCATTGTACAGATGGGTACTGAGACACAGGCAGAATAAATGTCTTGCCCAAAGTCACACAGGCAACCTGTGGTATAAAGAATGAACATATATTTACTGTATTTATTTCTCTAATTTTAGTATTAAACCAGTCCAGTGAGCCCTCATCCACTAATTTTAACCATATGTCTATTTATTTAATTCCATAGTTATTCTAAACTGAACTCAATCCTAGACTTCATGTATGCGAATGACAGACTGAAAGGAACCTCAAATTTCAGAGATCTAAGATTATTTGGAAACTCTTGCTACGTCTCCCTGTTTCTATGGCATCTGTGTTGCCCCTGCTTTAATTTCTGTAGCACAGATCAAAGAACAGAATACATGCCCACAACATAACGCAGCCTCTCTGGCATGGCATAACTCAAATCCTAAAAATGTTTGCAATAACTTGGCATAGATTTCAGGCTAGAGTAAACGAATTTCTGGATGACTGATGTAAATATTCTTCTCGAAACACAACTCTTATCACATTCATATTCTGAGACTGGAGCAGTGTGACATTTGCATGATCTTTTCTTGCTGAACAGTCCCAAGTCCCATGCTATGCTGCAATATGGATTAGATCATTATTTCCTATGTATGTTGAAAGGTTAATTTCCTCTTTCTGGATTAGGTAGACTCTAATCCTTTTGCTCCTGTTTGAGGCCATCATTCTATTTTCTAACCTGGTATTTGCAATGAAAGGAAAAACCAGCCCTCACTTTGTAAATACGTACTCATACTTTTTTATATGTATATACTCTAACCAACAGCACACTGAGCATTAGAACATAAAGGCTGCAATTCAAGTTGCTGTCTGTAAACTGGTTAAGCCATTTTTCTTTCAGAGAATTGACTTGCACTGAACCTGAAGATTGACTTACAAGCTGTTAGGAGGTCTGGGCTATCTATTACTCTTAGGAAGAGTGATTAGTATACTTTGACAAGCCATCTCTCTTTTAAAGAAAGTGATATGATATCTCTTTGGAGGAACAATACAAGCAGACTCAGATGTTTAAATAAAAAGGTAGACATCTACAAATAGCAAGTTTATTGGTTGTTAGTATTTATTTTCATTGCAATTAAGTGATGCAGTTTTCTGAAGTACTAATAATTGCTTTTGGCTACTAGTAAGTAGGGATTCTGATTTTTTTTGGTCTAATCAGGAGCAGATGATAATTTAAGAAAGCACTGAATCATATGTATAACCCCCTCACCATTCTGGAGAACCCTGCCAAATGCAGAAAATGAAATATTTCAGTCTCCTTGACTTCAGTGGAAACTGAGAATAGGGAAGCTTCCCTGAAGTTGGGTCTTTATTTTTTCATAGGCTGTGTCGACACGGCAGCGTTATTTCAGAAGAGATTTTCCAGAATAGCTTGTTTTGAAATAGTGTGTCTACTAGGGCAACCTTATCTCCCTGTCCCAAATACAGGACAGGGAGATATGGAGCTGGGAGGGGCAGCTCCTCCCCGCTCCACCAAGCCCCAGGGCGCCAGGAAGGAGGCAGAAGCTACAGGGGCTCTCCCAACTCCTGAGCCCCCAGGAAGTGGCAGCCACTGGCCCTCTCCCCTTCCCTCCCAGGGAAGTGGCAGCAACTGGACCTCGCCCCAAAGCCCTGGGGAAACTGCATGCACGCGGCAGCTGAGTGCTCTCCAGTCAGCAGCTGCTAGCGGAAAAGGTCCGCGGGTGGGGGGCCCCCAAATACGGGATAATTAGGCCCTTTAAAAAAATAAGTAGGGATGCCTTTTTGGCATCCCAGACCATAGAACCATAGAACACTAGAACTGGAAGCATCAAGTCCAGTTCCCTGCCTCTCGACAGGACCAAACACCATCTAGATCATCCCTGATAGGTGTTTATCTAACCTGCTCTTAAATATCTCCAACGATGGAGATTCCACAATCTCCCTTGGTAACTTGTCCCAGTGTTTAACCACCCTGACAGTTGGGAAGTTTTTCCTAATGTGTAATCTAAACCGCTCTTCTGCAGTTTAAGCCCATTGCGCCTTGTCCCATCCTCAGAGGCCAAGGAGAAAATTTTTTCTCCCTTTACCTTGTTAATCCTCTTTGACGTACTTGAAAACCCCTATCATGTCCCCTCTAAGGCTTACCTTTTCCAAACTAAACAAGCCCAGTTCTTTCAGTCTTCCCTCATAGCTTATGTTCTTGAGACTTTAATCATTCTTGTTGCTCTTCCCTGGACTGTTTCCAATTTCTCCACATCTTTCTTGAAATGTGGTGCCCAGAACTGGATGCAATATTTCAACAGAGGCTTAATGAGCAGTGAGTAGAGCAGAAGAATGACTTCTCATGTCTTGCTTGCAACACTCCTGTTAATACATCCTATAATTATGTTTGCTTTTTTGGCAACAGCATCACACTGTTGACTTATATTTAGCTTGTTGTCCACTATGACCCCAAAGTCCATTTCTGCAGCACTCCTTCCTAAACAGTCGCTTCCCTTTCTATATGTATGAAGCCGATTGAGTCTTCCTAAGTGGAGTACTTTGCATTTGTCCTTATTAAACTGCATCCTATTTACCTCAGACCATTTCTGCAGTTTTCCAGATCATTCTGAATTATGAGCCTGTCCTCCAAAGCAGTTGCAACCCCTCCTAGCCTGGTGTCATCTGCAAACTGAATAAGCGCACTCTGTGTGCCAATATCTAAATCGTTGATGAAGATGTTGGATAGAACTGGTCCCAAAACAGTACCTTGCAGAAACCCACGTATTATGCTCTTCCAGCATGACTGCGAACCATTAATAACTTCTCTCTGAGAAAGGTTATCCAGCCAGTCATGCACCCACCTTATAGGGGCCCGATCTAAGTTGTATTTGCTTAGTTTATTGATAAGAAGATCATGCAATACTGTGTCAAATGCCTTCCTAAAGTCTAGGTATACCACAAGCTCCGCCTCTCCCTTATCCACAAAGCTTGTTATCCTGTCAAAAAAAATCTATTGGATTGGTCTGGCTTGATTTGTTCTTTACAAATCTATGCCGACTGTTACCTATCACCTCATTTTCATCCAGATGTTTGCAGCTGAATTCCTTAATTATTTGCTCCATTATCTTTCCTGGCACAGAAGTTTAACTAACTGGTCTATAGTTTCCTGGGTTGTTCTTTTTTCACTTTTCATAGATGGGCATTATGTTTGCCCTTTTCCAGTCTTCTGGAATCTCTCCTGACTTCCAGGACTTTTCAAAGATGATAGCTAAAGGCTCAGAAACCTCCTCTATCATCTCCTTAAGTATTCTTGGGTGCATTAAATCAGTCCCTGGTGACTTGAAAACATCTAATTTTTTTAAGTAATTCTTAACTTGTCCTTATATATTTTATCCTCTAAACCTACCCCCTCCCCACTAGCATGCATTATGTTAGGCATTTCTGCATTGGCCTTCTTGGTGAAGACCAAAACAAAGAAGTCATTAAGCACCTCTGCCATTTCCAAGTTTCCTGATATTGTTTCTCCCTCCCCACTGAGTAGTGGGCCTACCCTGGCCTTGGTCTTCCTCTTGCTTCTAATATATTTATAGAATGACTTCTTGTTACCCTTTATGCTTCCTGCTAAATATGGGACAGATGGTCACCTTCGTGTCTACACATAAAGGCCGTGTCTACACATGACCCTCCCTTTCAGAATGGGCATGTTAATGAAGCACTTTGGAACAGGTTAATGAGTCACTGAGAAGCATATTCAGTGCCTCATTAGCATAATAGCAGCCAGTTGTGCTTCGAAAGTGTTGCTTTTGAAATGCAGACTGGCTGTATAGATGCGGGCACTGTAAAATAAACCCCCCACTTGAAATTCCCTTATCCACAATTTGTTTTGGATAAGGGAATTTTGACGTGTAGGGTTTATTTCAAAGAGTCTGTGTCAACACAGCCAGTCTGTGTTTCGAAAGCAGCACTTTCAAAGCACAAGTGGCTACTGTTATGCTAATGAGGTGCTGAATATGCACGTCAGCACTTCATTAACCTGTTTTAAAGTGCCTCATTAACATGCTCTTTCCAAAAGGGTTGGGACTGAAAGTCCAGGCAGCAAAGGCTTGGGAGGAGGCCTGATAAGCAGATAAATACATAGGTCTGTTGACTTTATATTGAACTGTTTTGGATGAAAAACAAGCAGACTCTGCAGGAATTAAGACAAGATTGTAGCGAAGTGCTGAGAGTAGCTTGCCAAAGCCAGGAAAAACTGGAGAGAGCAACTTTGGGAGAGAAAAGTCCCAAGTCTGAGTTTTGTTTTACGATTAATTGGACATGGACATCACCCTTTCCTCATCTCCTGTCTGCCTTCCCCAGCAAACCCCCCCCCAGTGCATCTTTAAGGAGTCTCTTGTAAGGAGAAACTGAGATGAGAGGCCACTTACAGGGCTGCCTTAAGGCCACTAGGGGCACCTGGGAATAGTCCACTTGTTCACACTGGTATAGTCAGGAAGATTCAAAGATCCCTCCCACGAACATGGGAATTGGAAGCAGAGCAGGGTAGGAACTATGAGATAAATTGCTTAATAAGAAAATGTAAATGATAACTGGTCATTGTTTAGGAATAATAGATGCCCAAAAGCCGTAATTGAGAAAGAAGTCCCTTGTAGCTAAATAACCAACCTGGTTTAGAGGGGAAGTGAAGCTGTTTTTGTTTTTTTATAGATAACAAATGGTGGCAAGGGGAAGATGGTCGTAATAAATACAGATCATAAGTCAAGTAGTTTTTGAAAACTGATATGGAAAGCAAAGGGGCGCAAAGAGAAATCTCTGTCCAACAGAGTTGACGACCATAAAAAGGATATAAAGTACTGTAGAAAGCTGATGATGGAGCTGGGTCAAGAGGAAAAAAGTAACGTGATCAATGCTAACTCAGGAAAGGCAGATCTGTTTAATAAATATTTCTGTTCTGTATTGGGGAGAAAAATCAGATGAGGTGGTGATGTCCAGCCTCTGATCATATGATGACAACACCCATTTTACTAGTGTCTTAGGGAGTATAGCAAACAGCAGCTTCCAAAGATAGACATTTTAAAGTGAGCAGGTTCTGCTCACTACACTACTCTGCACAAAGGAACTCTTTCCAGATGCCCCCTGGTGGTTGGAAGGCAGCCCTGCAAGTGAGCCCTCATGGTTTCTCCTTTCAGGGGCTACGTCTACACGTGCAGCCAACATTGAAATAGCTTATTTCGATGTTGCGACATCGAAACAGTCTATTTCGATGAATAACGTCTACACGTCCTCCAGGGCCAGCAACGTCGATGTTCAACTTCGACATTGCTCAGCCCAACATCGAAATAGGCGCAGCGAGGGAACGTCTACACGTCAAAGTAGCACACATCGAAATAGGGATGCCAGGCACAGCTGCAGACAGGGTCACAGGGCGGACTCAACAGCAAGCCGCTCCCTTAAAGGGCCCCTCCCAGACACAGTTGCACTAAACAACACAAGATCCACAGAGCTGACAACTGGTTGCAGACCCTGTGCCTGCAGCATAGATCCCCAGCTGCCGCAGAAGCAGCCAGAAGCCCTGGGCTAAGGGCTGCTGCCCACGGTGACCATAGAGCCCCGCAGGGGCTGGAGAGAGAGCATCTCTCAACCCCCCAGCTGATGGCCGCCATGGAGGACCCAGCAATTTCGACGTTGCGGGACGCGGATCGTCTACACGGTCCCTACTTCGACGTTGAACGTCGAAGTAGGGCGCTATTCCTATCTCCTCATGAGGTTAGCGACTTCGACGTCTCGCCGCCTAATGTCGAAGTTAACTTCGAAATAGCGCCCGACGCGTGTAGACGCGACGGGCGCTATTTCGAAGTTGGTGCCACTACTTCGAAGTAGCGTGCACGTGTAGACGCAGCTAGGGAGCTCCTTACATAAACTCCACCCAGGACTGAGTAGAAATGGGTTTGAAACCAGTGGGTGTGTATTCAGCAAGCCTCAGCCATGCCTCTGCTGCTGCTACCAATGCCACTGTCCTTATGCTGCTATTTATTCTTCAAGCTAGAAGGAGTCTGTGCACACAGGTAGGGCAGTGTCACCCCAGCGTGCAGTGTGGACATAGCCAAAGTCACCAGAGAGGCGTGTCTTCCCAAGAGCTTTGCGCTCTGTCTTTCCAAAAAAAATATTGGATGTGCAATGTGTTATATAGTGTCTTTTTAAGAGGGATTTTTGACCGTTCCCTCAGTTGCGATGTCATATAGCCTGAATTTCAGTAGAGGAGTGGATTGGAGGGAGATGATCCTGGGTAGACCCTCATTATGATCAGGAATTTAAGCTTACATTTTAAACCATAGAAAGAAATGCCTCTTCTCAGGTCTTCTGTTCATAAGCTGGAAATAGTTATTACACTATAAAAACTTGCCTGGATACAGCAGTGTTTGCTATATCCCATTTCAGGTGGGAGAGCCAAACACATTCTTGTTCAGTCTTCATAAAACATAATGCTCATAACACTGAGTTCAAAATAAAAACCATACAAAGCAAGGAAGTATCTTAAGAACTTTCCCTGTAGGATATGCACTCTTCTGCCAGATCAGCTTGCTATTGTATGTACCCTTTCTAGTTTTGAAACAGGTTGTAATATTAGAATACAATTGATGCAGAAAATAGTCTGGAACCTCTTTGCAGACTTTGTCCATATGGTTTAAATGAATATTTTCCCAATGTCATATAAAATTACTCAACTGAGAAAAACATATGACTCTCAGTGCTTTGGAACAATGTAACTGAATTAAGGGTGATTGTCACAGTTTTAGCTCATGACTTGTTGGCCTTCAAGGTTTTTGCAATATTTTTTTTCAGGTCTTGATACTGCGGAATGCTAAACGTCCTCCGGTCCTGATCATCCTCTTAAACTCATAATTAAGTGCAGTGCCATTTAGCAAATAATTAAACACGTGCTCAAAAGAGGGTTGTAGATATAGACGGTCTGCTCATGTGAGGCCTCAACTGGAAGTTGAGGGGGCTCAGCAGCTCATAAAACATTTCAAAACTTCATGGGATCAAGCTCCTAAAGTTCATTCACCACATATATCTCAGGAGGCTTGGTAGTTCAAAGAATGCAGTATGTTTGCACAGAAAGTTACATACTGTATAGGTTGTAATCAGGGATCAAAGAAATCTGTTTGGAAAAACATGGCACTAGAGTTTTTACAAAGGATCTTTAGTTTTTACATGCTGTGAAAAAATAAAAATGATGCAGTGGAACCCTGATTATCTCTTCCAACTGGGACTGGTGCGAGGAGAATGGGCAAAGAGCTTTTGATCCCTGATTTTAAGGTGGGGGGAGGGCTCTGTCTGTCAGTCAGCTCCCAGGCAGGTAGTCACTGAGTTAATGTAAAGAACAGTGGTTCTGCTATAATTCAGTAAAATACTGTGCTCAACTGAAACATATATGTATGTAGTAGCTAGGGAAACACAACTGACTCATTTTGTATTTGTGGAAAAACACAGATGTTTATGTATTTTATTGGATAATTTTTTATAGTGAAAACTAAGATTCCTGGTTTTAATATTGGGTGACTGACATGTATCACAGTTGTATTTAGCTATAACCATTAGCATTAAAAATAGTACTGACGTGTACCGTTAACTCAGATTTCCTGGTCTAAATTCTTTCTAATTGTACTTAGATCCTTTCTCCACCCTATTTCAAAAGAGAGCACCCTTTCATTTTCTGCCTGGATGTTACAGATGTATAGTGCTGGGAATATTTTTCCCCATTCCATTCTGCCAGATGTGATTTCTGAAACTTCTATACTTTGTCCTGATGAGTAATGGAAATTGGGGACCAGTTGGAGTAAGCCAGCTTAGTTCTATTGAAGTGAATGGCATTAGAGTGATTTACACCTGCAGAAAGTTTGGCCCAAGATAGGAAGGAAATGTTGGACAAAGATAAGTAACGTAGCTATCGAACTAAAGACACTATCAGTGTCATGTCGTGTCCTCTGACCCGTGTCTTGCTTTGCTGCTGAGGCTTATCCATTTCCTGGACCTGCATTTGCTGCTCTTAGGGGCTGGATCGACACTAGAGAGTTTTGTCGACAGAAGGGGGCAGGGACACACAAATAAAGTTTTCTGTCGACGGACTCTCGTCAGAACGCTGCATTTGCCTCAACAGTATTATTCTTCAAAAATCTGAGGCATAACGAGAGAGAGAGAGTACGAGAGAGTGCTGTTGACAGACGTGCAATGTAGCCACTTCTGTCGACAGAGATGACTTCCGGTTGCCGGGCAGCCCTGTTTGCAGAGCCACCATTCCACGTTCTGTCACCAGAGAGCAGTGCAGTCTGGCAGCTCTCTGTCGGCAGAGCAAGTTGTGGGAAGATGCAAGCTGTTGACAGAGGTTCCATTGAGATTTCCCTGTCAACTGTAACTTCTGTCGACAAATATTTCTAGTGTGGACATAGCCATCGTGTGTTGTCAGTGTATAACACTTCTGTCCATGCATGAACAGTGCTGGTAGCATTCTCGATAGCCTCAAGAAAGGGAGCTGTTCTCACTGGTTCTGTTGAGATGTCTTCTATCCCTTTTGTAGGACTGGTCCTTGAGGTTGTTGTGATGACTTCTGATTATAGTGTGGTGGTCAGTCAGAACAGCTGTTATCATGGCAGGTTACCTGCTACCTTCAGTTTGACAGCGAACATTATCTCCCACTTACATGGAAGGCAGAGGGTCAATCTTCTTTCTGTGCTAACACCTTGGTATATGATTTATTGGTTCAAGAAGCATATTAGATGTTGACACTGAAGTTTGTCCTCTTGGCTATGATTTTTCTGAACTGATGAACTAATGACTCAATGGCTACGTCTACACGTGCAGCCAACATCAAAATAGCTTATTTCGATGTTGCGACATCGAAATAGTCTATTTCCATGAATAACGTCTACACGTCCTCCAGGGCCGGCAACGTCGATGTTCAACTTCGACGTTGCTCAGCCCAACATCGAAATAGGCGCAGCGAGGGAACGTCTACACGTCAAAGTAGCACACATCGAAATAGGGATGCCAGGCACAGCTGCAGACAGGGTCACAGGGCGGACTCAACAGCAAGCCGCTCCCTTAAAGGGCCCCTCCCAGACACAGTTGCACTAAACAACACAAGATCCACAGAGCTGACAACTGGTTGCAGACCCTGTGCCTGCAGCATAGATCCCCAGCTGCCACAGAAGCAGCCAGAAGCCCTGGGCTAAGGGCTGCTGCCCACGGTGACCATAGAGCCCCGCAGGGGCTGGAGAGAGAGCATCTCTCAACCCCCCAGCTGATGGCCGCCATGGAGGACCCGGCAATTTCGACGTTGCGGGACGCGGATCGTCTACACGTCCCTACTTCGATGTTGAACGTCGAAGTAGGGCGCTATTCCCATCCGCTCATGGGGTTAGCGACTTCGACGTCTCGCCGCCTAACGTCGATTTCAACTTCGAAATAGCGCCCAACACGTGTAGACGTGACGGGCGCTATTTCGAAGTTACTGCCGCTACTTCGAAGTAGCGTGCACGTGTAGACGCAGCCAATATGAGCTGTGCTGTGATTTTCTTCATCTTCTGTTAATCAGGCTCAGTGGCTCTTGTTTTTCATTTTCAGGTGTTTGTGTCGTCCAAACTGACACCAGCTTTCTCCATGACTTCCTTCAGTATCTTGAACTACCTTTTTCTGAATCTTCCTTGTGGGTATTGTCATATGACCATGCGATCCTGTACTCTCTGTCAATATACCCCTCCCTGCCCCGTCATCTCACACAGCCCAGCCATCTCAGTTGATACTCCCTCAATTTTCCTGTGAGGAGAGCTCTCTGCATCATGGGTCATACCACTTCACTGAATAATTTGTCAGCTCTGTCTCACCTCGCATCCACCTTTATGAACAGGGCTAGCCTTTGGAGTGGGCTGTGAGGGCCCCCGCCTAGCATGGCCTGCCATAGGCTGTACTATGAGCAGGATTAGGGCTACCACCTGACCTGCCAAGAGCAGCTGAGCTGATGGAGGTGGCAGCTGGGCAGGGGGGCAAGCAGCAATGCTGGGGTTGGGGAGACCTGAGCTGCAGGGAGAAGCTGGACAACCAGCTGTCTGAGCCTGGTGACTCGTCCAGAGCAGGGGTACCCGTCCTTCCGCTGCTTTGCTTGTGCAGCCACTGATGTTCCTTCTGGCCCTGCCCCACCACCACCACCCTGACCTCTCCAGACTGGACCTATCCTCCCACACCTCCTGTTTGTTGCTGTGGGGGGGTTGATGGTGGGGTGACCCCCTCACCAGCCCCTCCAAGCCAGGGAGATGGGACAGGCAAGATCTCTTAGTGCCGCTACCTCGCTGGAGCTGAAGCTGTTCTCTGTTGCTTGTGTCTGAACACAAGCCTGCAGGCTCCTACCCCTCCTTGAGTGCTCTCTGAAGGAGACAGCTTACTCATATGCTTGCTCATACACACACACTCTCCCCTCCCTCTTCCACCACACAACACACAGGCTCCCCGCGTGCAGGTCGCTTCCCTCGCCGTGCTTTCCTCCCTTTCCTGGTGCTCCCCCGCCACCTCCCCCGGGCTGTTTGGGGCAAAGGAACAGCAGTCCCATGTGGGAACAAGCAGTGATGCCAGCTTTTGTGTGTTTCCAGGTGGGTGAGTCACCCCTTGTGAATGGAGGTGGGAGATGCAGAGGGGTAGGAGTGAATGGGGCACAGGACAGGGATCAGGACACAGGAGGGCGCAGGCAGGGGTAAGAGTGAATGGGGCACAGTGCAGGGGTTAGGGGCACAGGAAAGAGGTACAAGGGTTGGGGAGAAAGGGGTGTGAGGAGCCTGTGGGGAACAAGGCTCAATGAGGGGAACCACACTCTCAGGGCCAGGAGCACCAAAATGCAAATTCGCCCTTGGTGCCATTTGCCTGAGGCCAGCCCTTTGTGTGAAGTAGCCGTCCCCGCCTTCCTCATCATCCAGCATTCCAACACAGGCAGTATAGATGGTCTAAACATGGTCTCATACACCTGCTCTTTAGTTTACTTGGCATATTCTACTGCAGAAAACTCCCATGAACATCTCTATTTGCATCAACTGCACTTTGTTTGATTTCTAATGGATGCCTTCCCTTTCCCATCCTAGTGCAGCGCTGCAGCCAGCTATTTATATCATTATACGCTAACTCCATACCAGGCTCATTTAGCTGGCTTCTCCTTGTCCCTCTCAGTAAAGCATCAGAGGCATTCATTTTTGTTGTCTACTTTTTAAACCATTTTCTTCCAGTGAAGCCCTCCATTCTTCTCGATCTCTTTGAAGTTCATATTTCTCATTGCAGCTCAACGTGTGATCATTGGTAAAAGGCATGCTTCATGGAGCCTCTCACCTAATCCCCCCATCCAGGCATTTGTGACATTCATAAATAGGAATAGATTTATGGCTGATCTTTGATGTAGGCCTGCTTCACATCACTATTCTTCCAATGCTAAATGTGTCTCCATTGTATTGCCCAGAGCTTTGTTGTAGTTATCTGATTCTTTGCCATTTTGTAGTGACTTTTCCACTTACCCACTTGGCTAAGCATTGTACTGGTGTGAGGTGATATGCTTGAATGGCATATCACAGACAACTGCCAAAATTGCTGCAGCCTGCATCTCCCTGCACAGCTGAAGAGAACAGACAGGTGCTCCAAATATGCTTGCTGTGCTGTTGGGGTCTTGACCCCTTGAAGTTTGGGCTGTGCTTCATCTGGAACCTCAGATCAGAGCTGTTTGCCAAGGATGGCCCTACCAAGAGTACAAGACTCTGGACAATACAGTTCTGCAGATAATTGAGAAACACAGGCCTCTCTGCCCCAGCCAGGTGAGAGTCTAAGGAGAAGCCAAAATGAATTACCTGTAAATTATGAAA
The DNA here is from genome assembly GCF_033958435.1 of Carettochelys insculpta. Taxonomy (NCBI): domain Eukaryota; kingdom Metazoa; phylum Chordata; order Testudines; family Carettochelyidae; genus Carettochelys; species Carettochelys insculpta. The sequence continues at coordinate 111,089,463 of NC_134137.1, read as the reverse complement.
CAGTATCTATTGTCACCTCTGGTGGAATCACAGCTGGAACAAACAATGATTTACAAGTGTTATTACATCGATTCTCCGGGTGTTGTGCAACAGCCAATCTTAAAAACTGAGCAGTAAGAGGTAACCTTTCCCATTTAATACAAAAGAGATGTGTGGTAACATGGCCTCAGAAGGAGTCGAGGTTTGGTGGTTTCACTAGTTCTTTTGCATTTTCTTCCTTGCAGCAGCAGAAGATTTCAGATTGGGATACGTTATCTTCAAAGGTAGCATTCACGTACCATCATCCGCCTACATAGCCGTTGTAGCATTACCCTTGCTATACTCCGCCTGTTCTGCCACTGAGGACTTTAAGGATCATTCTTCATCTGGACCCTCCCCTTCAATCTTTCTGTTATGCGTGAGCCTGCGGGGAGTACAAGACTCCCTATGGCATCGCTCTCGGGTTCGCTGGAACACACAAGCCCACTCGCCACAACAAGATGATGATCCGGAGAGGCTGCAGTGGACAGGAGACTCCCAGTCGTTGTGGATCCCCTGTCATTGGACCTGAGTCTTCTATCCATCAAGAACCATGTGGTGGCTGCAGTGCAACAGTCCCACCATATTAAAAGAAGTCATGCACAGGTGTCTTCATCTGCATACTACTCTCCTGAACTTAAACCCTACAGTGGATGGTGATGGGAGCAGACATGTGAAATCTGGAAGCTTTTAGTCACCAGGCACTGGATGTATGCACCCGTCATTCCGTTTCGAGGACTGAGGGGGTAGAACAGTCTGGCTGCTTCATCCATGACTGAGCAGCCCTATTTAGGATCTACTTTGCTCATCCTACATTGGGAGGGGGCTAGGAAATATGTGCTAAACACAGTCCACCTCAGCCCCCATGACTGTATAACCATGTCCAGTGGGTTCACCTCTGTGCAGTTGAAATCAAACAGTAAACTTTGGAACATGGTATATTCTTACTCTAATGGACAACCCAGACAGTGAGGGACCCGAAAAATGCACAACAGTTATTGCCTGTGAGCTGCAACAATTCAGCATCAGTATAGCTGCCCTGGCAGAAACACATAGACCAGAAGAAGGACAGCTGAGAGAAGAAGGTAGAGGGCACACATTTTTCCAGAAAGGAATGCCAGAGGAAACAAAACAAATTCATGGAGTAGGGTTTGCCATCAAAAACAAGCTTACAAAGATCCTATCTGAAATTCCTGTTGGCATCAATGAGTGTCTCGTGACTCTCCGCTTGAGGCTTGCCAGAAACCAACATGCAACCATTGTCAGTGCTTATACACCTATTTTAGATGCTGAAGATGATGTGATGGAGAGGTTCTATACCCAATTGGACACAGTCCTGAAAGAATCCCCAGAGAACACAATACAGTAGGGTCTCAACATTAATGAGGGTTCCATGTTGGGAACCCTCGCGAATGCTGAATTTTGCAAATATGGCAGCCCCCGGCTGCTGGCACTCCTGACCAGAGCCCTGGAGAAAGCAGCAGCTGCTGATGCTCTGTGCCCCGGCACTCCGGGGAAGTGGCCACTCTGGCTGCTTGCGAATAACTGAATGTGCAAACCATAGGTTTGCGAATATTGAGACTCTACTCTATTATTCTGTTGGGGGATTTCAATGCCAGGGTTGGAAGAGAAAGAAGGAGTTGGCAACATCAAATGCAGTGGGGTGCTCCTCTTTATGAAATGTGTGGCACACAAGCTTGTCATCACAAACACCCTTTTCTACCAAAAAAAAATACTAAATACGTCATGGCAGCATCCTCAATTGAAACACTGGCACCTCATAAACTATGTCACTGAGCATGAGATCAGCGTAATGTCCTTCTCACGTGTGCAATGACTAGTGCTGACGAGTGCTGGACCAATCACCACCTTATATTATCCCCAATGGCAATTAGGATTGTCACCAATTGGAGAATTCAGAAGAAACAGATCAGATGAAAGACCAATGTAGAAGGCTTGAAGGACCCCATCAGATGAAGTGACTTCTAGATAGCTCTCCAAAGGAAGCTGCTGACAGTACACCCTGAAGATGTGGAAGAACACTGGTGTGAACCGAAAAATGCCATAATTGGAGCTTGTATCAGAGGGGTACAGTGTTAGTCTGTACCCACAAAAACAATGAGAGGTTCTGTGGCATCTTATAGACTAACAGATTTTTTGGAGCATAAGCTTTCATGGGCAAAGATGTAGTGATGCAGTGGGTCTTTGCCCGTGAAAGCTTATTCTCCAAAAAATCTGTTAGTCTATAAGGTGACACGGGACTTCTCGTTATCATTGGAGCTTGTGGAGAAACCTTTGGCTACCAGTCCAAGAAGCTTCATGGCTCGTTTGATGAGAATAATATGGAAATTGAACACCTGATGGAGGCAAAAAGGAAAGCCTTTAGGGCCTGAAAAAGTGACATTAACTGAACAATGAAGAGAGGAGTGCATGCCAAGGCCAAGGCAGAAGTCCAACGTAAAACGAGGACTCTGAAAACCAATGGTAGACTGAGAGAGAGAGAACTCCAGCATATCACAGACATCAGCGATACAAGAGGTTTCTTCAAAGCTGCCAAAGCTGTTTACGGACCAAGAAACCATGGAATCAATCCCCTGAGGTCAAAGGATGGTACCCAATTCTTGAAAAACAATGAAGCCATTGCATCTCACTGGAGGGAGCACTATAATGAGCTCTTGAACCACCCCTCCACCATAATCCTAGAATCCCTTGACCAAATCCCTCACCAACTGTCTAGGGAAGATCTTGAACCATTTCCTATCCTGAGTGAGGTCTAATCTGCCACCAAAGTGAAGAAGTGTGGCACAACAACCAGGCTAGATGAAATCCTTGCTGAAGTCTTCAAAGAAGGTGGGCCAGAGCCCCACAAAAAGTTCCACTTTCTGATTCTCAAAATCTGGGATAAGAAGCAGATGCCATGAGATTTCAGAGACACATTGATCATCAGGCTCTTCAAGAAGGGTGACAAGCTGGACTGTGGAAACTATCATGGCATCTCCCTCCTGGCAATGGCAGGGAAAATCTTAGCTCAAATCCTTGTAAACTGACTCTTGCCACTCTCAGAAGAAATTCTCCCAGAATCCCAGTGTGGCTTCTGACCATTCTGAGGAACAGTGGACATGATCTTCACTGCCTGGCAACTGCAAGAGAAATGTCATGGGCTTCCAAGCCTTATACATGTTTCATGGACCTGAACAAAGCATTTGACTCAGTCAGTCATAGTGCCCTGTGGACCATCCTCACAAAGATTGGATACCTCAAAAATTCATTAGCATCTTAAGGCTGCTTCATGACAACATGCCTGCCACAGTATTGAGCAGCAACAGATTCCAAAGTGACCCCTTTGAGGTGAAAACAGGAGTCAAACAAGGTTGTGTCATTGCCCCATCACTTTTCAGCATCTTCATCGCCATGACCTTTCACCTCATTGATGGCAAGCTTCCAGATGGTGTGAAGACTGTCTGCAGAATGAATGGGAAGCTTTACAATCTCAGGAGACTGAAGGCTAAAAGCAAGATCTCCATGACCTTGATCATGGACCTCCAGTACGCGGATGCCAACATAGTTGCTGCTCTTTCTCCCACAGCCCTTCATACCATCTGAAGTGTCTTCACTGAAGCATACGAGAATCTCAGCCTTACGCCGAACATTGAAAAGACCAAAATGCTCCACCAACCCTCTCTGACAGGACAATCTCATGTACCTTCTATTGAAATCAGTAGAGAACTGCTGGAAAATGTGGAGCACTTCCTGTACTTTGAAAGTCTTCTTTCCGCTAAAGTCGACATTGATGCAGAAATCCATCACTGTCTGAGCTGTGCAAGCTCTGCTTTCGTCCACCTAAGACAAAGCATCTGTGAGAACCGTGACATCTGTGCCAAGATACATCTCCTTGTATACCGTGCAGTTGTTGTTCCTGTGCCACTGTATGCATATAAAACCTGGACACCGTATAAGTGTCATCTGAAGGCACTTTAACAAGATCATCAGCACTACCTGAGGAGAACACTAAATATGTCTTGGGAGGGTAGGTGCATAAATACTAGCACACTGGAAGAGTTGAACATGACCAGCACTGAACCCATTACTATTCATCAACAGCTTCGTTGGTTGGTCACATGGTTCAGATGTCTGATCAGTGCCTCCCAAAACACATTCTGTTTTCCAAGTTGCAGAAAAGACAGAGGAGCGTTGAGAGCCAGCGGAAGTGATACCAGGACATGCTGAAGGCACACGTGAAAAACTGCAGCATCGGTTTTGACAGTTGGGAGAACCTTGCCCAAGATCTTCCCCAGTGGAGAGTGATAAACCATGAATGGGTGGCACAATTTGAGAGGTCCTGCTGCAGAGCAGACAGGAAGAGACGAGAAGGAGAAAAGAGCATCAAAAATGCCCTGCACCCCTACAACAGCTAACAACACCTGCCCTTTCTGTGATAAGATCTGTGGCTCCAGAATTGGGCTGATCAGCCATCAAAGGACTCACAAATAGTAGGGTGACGTGAAGACGTTCTCCTTGTTATTGAGTGACCACCAAGAGGAGAAGTTCACATACCATGGGCTCCTTCAAGGCACTGCTCTGTACCAGATGAGCGCTGTGGATTGTACACAGAATTACCAACTTTAGGGTATGACATGACAACTTGGGCTTTATTCAGAATTACATAATATTCCCCAATAGTCTCAATGTTCATAATCAGCTTTTATTCTTGGAGGCACATAAGCTTGTTCAGATGGCCATCTAAAGAGAACATGCACATTACTGTCTGTGCACTAACATATTGCCTATTACAGGAGTGAGCAGGATGGGAAATCTCAGCCACTCCTCTTTCATGGTAAAGGTAGTGACTGATCTGAAGCAGGAAAGAGAACATGGGGGAGAATAATGGGGACATGGAAGACTCCCATCGGAGCTGCAAAGCATCCCCAAAAGGAGGAATAAAAGACTGAGAGCATCTGCATAATTAACTGTTGCCTACTGTAATTACTCCATAGTTCACATATTCCATTTCAAAGGCATTCACTTGGAGAAGATACAATGAAGTTCTTAGGACACTTTTGCTTCTATGCATGTATTTCCATTTTAAGGCCGTAATTTAATTACTTCTGATCTCGTCTTTTAGCCATCTAAGCAGCTGTAGGATAACAGGCCCACTTTCCATAAGCTTTTAACACCATGTCGCCATTCCACATCAGATTAAAAATAACACGGATAAAAAGAAATACCTGCACTGAAATGATGAATGTTTTCCATTGGTAGCTCACATGACAGCCATGGGGGGAAGACCGGATAGTAAAAAGGACAAGTGAACCAGTCTGGCTTGAGAAGGCTGGTAAAGTTGAGAAAGGTGCAAACCATAACAACTAAAGGCAACTCCCTCAGGCAGGCGAAAGAAGACAATCTATGATGTAGCATTTTTAGCTTCCCACTTCGCCACACAGATGTGTCCAACACGGGGGATGGAGCTCACCAAATTTCCGCATGCCAGAATGGCTGTGCCCTGGGATTACCCAGGTGTCTGTGCTTTTGCAGATCCACACTAACACGGCTACCCCGCTGATACTTGACACCAGGTGTCTGTGTCATCTCAACTTGGCCTCCAGGCACTTTTCCTCCCCTTGAAAGCACCCCTGCCTGGGCAGAATGGTATGACTTCTAGCTGATAAGCCAACTAGACTCCAGGCATGGGACTGCCATATCCAGCCCCCTGAACTTCTATAAGGTGTATCATGGGGTGGGAGGTAATTGGCTGAAGGGCCAGGTGAGATGGTCTCTTCAGCGTGTTGCTCGGGTGGAGTGGGGGGCAGCCCCGATTGACTGTAACTGTGGGGGCTGGCCCCCCACAGTCTATTGGGGTGTTGTGGGGCACGGGATTATTGGTTAAAGGGCGAGTTGAAACAGTCCCTTCCCCCAGTGACAGCAAGCCCCCAGAATTTTTGCCAAGGGAAGAGACTTCCCCCTGGTGACAACAAGCCCCTGAGAATCTTTCCCACCTTTGGAGCCATCAGTGCCCAAGCCAGGACATGGTGCTATCTGGCAGCTACACTGCAGGCATGTGTTTTTATTGGGAGGGGCTGGTTGGGTGCAGGAGGAACTCCGACTGCCTGGCACCTGTGTGTGTGGGGGAGGTGGGGGGCTGCCCCTGTACAAATGTGAACCACCAAAAAGAAGTTTCTCAGCCTGTCATACAAGTACAACCCTACAGCCTAACCACCACACGGGGCAGGGGCTGGTGCCAGCTCTGAAGAAACAATCTCGGCCTCTCCTGCTATATCCTGTGCGGGGAAGAAGTCACCGCTCTGTGTTGGGGCTATTTTTGTAGAATCATAGAATCATAGAAGAGTAGGACTGGAAGGGACCTCGAGAGGCCATCGAGTCCAGCCACCTGCCCTCATGGCAGGACCAAGCACTTTCTAGACCATCCCTGAAAGCCATCTATCTAACCTCTTCTTAAACAGCTCCAGTGATGGAGATTCTACCACCTCCCTTGGCAATTTGTTCCAGTGTTTGATCACCCTGACAGTTAGGAACTTTTTCCTAATGTCCAACCTGACCCTCCCCTGCTGCAGTTTCAGTCCATCACCTCTTGTTCTATCCTCAGAGGCAAGGAAGAAGAAGTTCCCTCCCTCTGCCTTATGACACCCTTTTAGATACCTGAAAACTGCTATCATGTCCCCCCTCAATCTTCTCTTTTTAATGGGTTTATAGTAAAGAAGGACATTTCTGAGCCTCTCATACAAGCATGACCACACTACCTAACTGCCATGGGAGTCCTGGTACAGCATTCACATGCACAAGCTTCCTGTTGCCTAATTCCTGTGCACCTAGAGAGCAGCAGAGATGGAAGCAGCCAGAGCAGACAACCGTGGGGCATAGTGGGACACATACGGGACACCTCTCGAGGCTAATAAAGTCAATTTAATGATATGGCATTTCCACGTTGGCCTTAATACAAACCTTTAAATTCAAACTTGACGCTACGCCAAGTCACTTTCAACAGTGTTATAATATTGACCTTAGTGCTCTGTAAAATCAACCTAATGGTATTTATAGTGAACACAGTGACAAAGTAAAATCAAGCTAACTGCCTTAAAATCGACTTTATCATATAATGCAGACATAGCCTAAGCTACTAACAGTGTGCCTGAAAAAGGGATTGTCTTTGACGGGCAGGAGCAATCCACTTAGTCTCCACCTTACAAAACTGGCAGAGAATCAGGAAACTTTGAGGCAATGCTCACAGGAGTTTAACTGAAATCCCAGTAGCATGCGTGGTTTGTTAAACCCTAGTGTAAATATGACATTGTAACATCAGAACTAAGGGTCAAAAGACATTGCAAATAACTTCAAAATTACATTCAGGAGTCCACTCATCATCATCAATAACTGTGGGTTCAGAGCCCATTGGTGTCTGATGCCTCTCTCACTTTTTCTTTCCATCTTTCCCTGCCCATTGCTGAGTGGCTTAGTTTCTGTAGACTAGCTCCACACCAATCTACTATATAATCTACCCATTCTCTGTGGGGTCTGCCTCTCCTATTCAAACTGTCCATTATGTTGAATACCAGGGTCTTGATTTTTCGTTCATCGTTCATTCTGCAAATATGCCCAAATAGTTGCATCTTCCATTTTATAGCCTTCTGCAGCAGATTCTCTTTCAACTGTATCTTCCTATATAATTCCTCATTGGTGACCTTCTGTATCCATCCTATTCTCAGAATCTTTCTATAACAACTCCTTTCAAATGCCAATATTCTTCTTTTCGAATCTTTCATTATCATCCATGTCTCACATCTGTACAACATGCTGCTGAATACACACATTTTCAAGACACTCAGCTTTATTCCTAAGCTAATTGCTTTGCTTTTCCAGATCTTGTCCATCACCTTCAAACTCGCTCTTGCTTTCACTATTCTAGTCGCTATTTCCTTCTGACAGTCTAGATCATATGTTATGTTGCTCCCCGGATACGTGAATTTCTCTACATTTTCTAGTTCAATACCTTCTACACTGATCTTCCTTCATATTTCCTTATCTCCAAGTACCGTTTTTTGTTTCATCAATGTTCATAATCAGTCCGTACTGCTTCCCTTCTTCATTTAGCACCTGCACTGTTTAGGCTAGCTTCTCCTCATCTTCCTCAATGATAACTGTATCATCCGTCAACCTCAAGTTGTTAATCTTTTCCCATGCACAGATGTTCCTTCTACCTCTTCCTGGATCTTGTCCATTGCTCTCTCCAGATGCGTGATAAAGATACGTGGTGATATTGGATCTCCTTGTCTCATACCTCTACTTGTTTTAAACCAACTTCTCAACTCCCCCCATGTTCTGACTGCTGCTTCTGCATGTCACTGATATCCTTCAACAACCGTATCAGTCTGCTATCCTCTCCGTATGACTCCAACACTGCCCAAGTCACTTTCTGATCTATACTGTCAAATGCCTTTGAAAATTGACAAAGCAAGTGTATATGTTCTTGTTCTTTTGTTGAGCTTTCTCCATCAGTCTTAGTGCCAATATCTGCTGAATGGTACTTCTATCTTTCCTGTTCCAATTGATAACATAAGTGGTAGTTGTAATTTTCTTTCAGTTGCCAATTTATCGACCCAACCCCGATCACTCGCTTAGTGTCTCAGACCTTGTTTGTCTGGGCGATGTCCAAGCCGGCATGTTTTATCATTTAGTCGTACTGCCAGCAGATTTAATTCATATTGTTGTTTCACGGTCAGCACATTGACACTCATCTGACCAACCCTCCTCTTTCATCCAGACTTGGGATTGGCTTGGAGGCTGTAGAGGCTTCATGGCAGAGTTAGGAGTCTACTGCAAGACTACTGTGTTGCCTTGTCTCTACACAGCCAATCTCCAGTTAGACATATTATTCATTCACTTATGCTTCTCAGTGTTCACTGTCTTTCTTTTCCTTCAACAGACAACTGAGATATTGTCCTGTTACCTGGGTATGATTCAAGGAGAAGAAAGCCCTTAGTGTGGGGAGCAAAAGAGAAAGCGTCTACCTAGGAGATCTTACTGGTGGAGATAGGCAGAGTTCAAGGGCCGGGCTATGCTTAGAACACTAGATTGGCACAGCTGCACCAATGCAGTTGCACCCCCCACCCAGTGCCTCAGTGATGATACTATTACTGTGATAGGAATAATTCTCCTGTTGGTATAGTTAATCCACCTCTGCATGAGGTGGTCATTATGTCAGTGAGAGGAGACCTTCCCCCAGCAGTGCTGTTTACACTGAAGGTTAGGTAGGTAAAATTGTGTCACCCAAGGGGGTGGATTCTTCACAATGCACGCGACATAGTTCTACTGATGTAAGTTTAGAGTGTAACCCTGGCCTAATGCTGTTTATGCTCAGATCTCAAATGAGGCCTTTCCACAGCCAGTGACATCCCACACCAATCTGACCTGCTTACAGTGACCTAAAGTAAACTGTTTCCATTTTGGACATGGTCAGTGCTATTTTAATTACTTCATTGTGCTGAGATACCTCAGAAATACCAGTAGGAAAGAGATTCAGCTCCTGCTCTGAATAGCGCACACAACCCACGTACATATTTAAACAGAAAAGGCACAATATGGGCATAATTTGGGTTAAAAAAATTCTCGGGATGCATCAGTGAGAACTTTGGCTATTTCCCCTTTCCCCACCCTATTTAAATATAATCCAGGTTGATGCAGAACATAATTTTCTTGTTAGCGACATCAGCTGTACTCAGCCTTTGATGATGCACTGAATATGCAAAGTATGACTCATCTGTGCCATCAGAAATACAGATAATTGTTTAGAATTTGTGCAAAGTATAGTAATTCTTCCTAATAGTTTGAGGAAAGGATTGCTCTGACACAGTGGCTACGTCTACACTAGCCAAAAACTTCAAAATGGCCATGCAAATGGCCATGTCGAAGTTTACTAATGAAGCGCTGAAATACATATTCGGCGCCTCATTAGCATGCGGGCGGCCGCGGCACTTTGAAATTGATGCAGCTCGCTGCCGCGTGGCTCATCCAGACAGGGCTCCTTTTCGAAAGGACCCCACCTACTTCAAAGTCCCCTTATTCCTACGAGCAGATGGGAATAAGGGGACTTCGAAGTAGCCGGGGTCCTTTCGAAAAGGAGCCACATCTGGACGAGCCACGCAACGGCGAGCCGCATCAATTTTGAAGTGCTGCGGCCACCTGCGTGCTAATGAGGCGCTGAATATGTATTTCAGCGCTTCATTAGTAAACTTCGACATGGCCATTTGCATGGCCATTTCGAAGTTTTTGGCTAGTGTGGACACAGCCTGTGACTGTTACATTAATGGAAGTGGGTGGAACTGATCCTTTACTGTTTCTTTCACATTGGAGTTTCAACAAGTAGCCTTACAAGACTCCTAAGTGCAGCAACAGAAGAATTAATTTTCCTCATCTTCATCTTCACTATTTCCAATTCCCCTAAAATTCCTCCCTCCCCACCCACCATAACCCCTCACTATCTCAGAGAAAGTCATTGGATGCCTCAAATTTAGCTCAGATAATTACACCGCTGCCAACTCTTACAACTTCATAATCAGCGTTGCAATATTTGGTGGGATTTTTAAATACCCCATCATTGGTGGCAAGTGATAACAGGAGAGTTTCTGCTTTCATTTTTATAAAAAAGTAAGTTTGTACCTTTTTGATTTCAGGGAGGATGTTGAAAATGTGATCCAAGTGAGCCCTAGAGATTCAGAACTGCACAAGCAATAAAAAGCAATGGTGAGTCATGTGGCACCTTAGAGACTCACAGATTTATTAAGGCATAAGCTTTCCTGGGTAAGCCCACTTCATCAAATGAGTTGAAATGGAACTTAGGCCGTGTCTACACGTGCCCCAAACTTCGAAATGGCCACGCAAATGGCCATTTCGAAGTTTACTAATGAAGCGCTGAAATGCATATTCAGCACTTCATTAGCATGCGGGCGGCAGCGACACTTCGAAATTGACGCGGCTCGCCGCCGCGCGGCTCATCCAGATGGGGCTCCTTTTCGAAAGGACCCCGCCTACTTCGAAGTCCCCTTATTCCCATCAACGCATGGGAATAAGGGGACTTCGAAGTAGGCGGGGTCCTTTCGAAAAGGAGCCCTGTCTGGACGAGCCGCGCGGTGGCGAGCCGCGTCAATTTCGAAGTGCCGCTGCCGCCCGCATGCTAATGAAGCGCTGAATATGCATTTCAGCGCTTCATTAGTAAACTTCGAAATGGCCATTTGCGTGGCCATTTCGAAGTTTGGGGCACGTGTAGACGTAGCCTTAGAGAGGCAGAGTATATATCAGAAAACAAAAGAAATACTTGTCGAGTGTAGGACCAGAGTTAATGAGTCTAATCAAATCAGGGTGAATGTGTCTCATTGGCAGCATTTGTTGTGGAAAAGTGACTATCAAGAGAGGGGAAATTGTCTTTGTGGCATGTTAACCAATCAAGATCCTTAATCAGTCCTAAACTATTTCTAACTGAACTTGCAAATGAACTCCAGTTCAGCTGTCTCCTTTTGTAATTGGGTTTTAAATTTCCTCTGAAGAAGGATAGCTACTTTCTAATCCCCTACTGAATGACCAGCTAGGTTAAAGTGTTCCCAGGCAGGTTTATTTGTGTTACCCTTCCTGATGTCTGATTTGTGTCCATTTATCCTTTGGCCCAAAGACTGACCGGTTTGGCCAATATACATAGCATTGAGGCATTGCTGGCACTATACATGGCCATACAAGGGCATTGCTAGCACTTGATGACAGATATCATATAACATCCACTAACTTATGCCCTAATAAATCTGTTAGTCTCTGAGGTGTAACACAGCTTCTCATTGTTTTTGCAGGTACAGACTAACACAGCTACCCCTCTGAGACTTTTTAGAAGGCAAATAAAAAGAATGTAATCTATCATTTATATTGTTTTTTAGTTTAAAACCATGAGATTTTTAAGATTTGAGGCCTGAGTCAGGACTTCTGAGTGAGTGTAGCAGGCAAATTTTGATACGAGGCATTCTTAGTTATGGTACATATTGTCTGTAGATCAGATAAAACTCAAATAACAGTATTACCCTTCCAGCCATCCTTCCAAAATTATGAATGAATTGTGTCATAGAAAAACACAGCGTATTGTGATCACCCAAGGAGTTCCAACAGACCTTCCTGCACAAAACAGCAAGAACATGGCTCACAGCAAGCATTGTAGCACATTTCAACGTGGGTCCAAGAACAGAAAGAACATAGCACAAGTTAGTCAGCGTAACACTACAGTGTCCTGGGGATAGTGTACAAATAATTCTCCAAACAAGCTGTTCCCCAAATGCAGTGCTACCAGATTTGATCTCTTCTTTAAATATATTCAAAGGCCTGAATAAGTTCATACATTGGATCCTTTTTCTCCTTCCCTAGATGCTCGCATGAAGAAAAACAGCTGGTTTGCCTCATATCACAATTCAGTGTTACTGTCTGTCAGAGTTCAAAAATGTCCACACCATCTCGGTGGCACAGAGAGGGACAAGAGAAAGAGACAATCAATGACTCACAACACCAGATATAATTTAGATAACATTCTTGTTGTAATGCTGAATTATCCAATATGTATCCCAGTATGCTGTTATCATTAACATACTTTTAACTTGACAGCTTGTTATACGGAGTGATAAACTGCTCCTTTGAGGAATCTATATTGTAATGTTACTTAGAGGTTCAATGAAAAAACGTTTTTTTAAAAAAAGTTGACTTATCTCTTTTAACTAGTAAGTCTAGACTCATTAAAGAGAGCAGGTAGATATTTGACTTTCAGAGACAGGCAGTACTTCTGAATTTAGAAACTTATTTGAATGTTAGCCAACAATTTTAGAGAAAACAGCCAAATTATTAATTAACTCTTTCTCTGCAAAATAAATGGATTATTCTGCAATAAATACACATAGAAGCCTTTACTACTGATGTAAAATAGCAACTGATCCATCCCCCTGTACCACTAGAAGCCGCTCTGTTTGAAGATGTAATTCCTCTTGATTGGCTGAGCATTGCTTGAAGAGATGTATCCTGTCTGCAAGTGCCCATCACAGGGTATGTGCACTGCATTTGGGCTGAGGGTGTGGTAGTGAGGAATCAGAGAGTCATACATCTTCCCTAGGGAAGGTTTTTCCACAGCTAACTGAACATCAGCAAGTCAGACAGGAAAGTATTTAAAAATGGCTCACTCGAGAATTTGGCAGGCTCTCTCTTACAGACAGTCCCATTCCTGTCCACTTGGGAGAAAGGAAAACAAATACACCAAAGAATCACTACAGCGATGCTCATGGGAGGTCCTTGAAAGGGACACTTCGGTAATCTGGGATAATGTTCACTTCACACCCAGACGGTGTTGATGGAACTCTTCCAGTCTCACCAGCTGTGAAGAAAACACCTCCAGGAGCAGTGGCAGCAAATTGTCCCGACTTTGTGTTGTGGCACAAAGAAGGTAGAGACCTCATGCATGTAACCTGACTTCCTTTTGGGGCATAATGTAACTCCCAGAGGCTTTGGCCCACTGGGACAGGCTAATCCTTTCCCCAAAACTGGGCAGCTTGCCGCTCAGCCAGAATCATTGCCCTTACAGTGTAAGTGTGGCTTGAAAGGCCACATATTTGGGGCTAGATTAGGACGCTGCGAGGTGGAGAACAGTTCTCAGAGCTATAAGGATCAGCTTTTAAAGTGACCTCCCTCAAGCCCCTCTATTTTACCGTTTGTTTTGCCTGCCGGCTGTGCAACTGCCAATGTTTAGTCTCTTGGCCAGATTCCAAATGGTGTTTTACTCTTCTTGCTTGCAGGTCTCTTTTGCTGGCCTCTCTCCACTCCAGTATTGCAGATTTTTGTTAACCCGTGGCAGTTTTACTGGAATTGTTAGAATTTCCTCCCAGCCCCCAAGCTCTGTCTGGCATCAAAGTGCCCCTCAACATATCACTGAAGCTCTGCATAAGCCATGACTAGAAAAGTCTGACTGAAGATCCTGTTGCTGAGTCAGAGGCATCTCTGAACTCTGGATGGCTTGAACTGAACCGCTGCCATTTCCCTATTTAGGTTGGGGCTTTCTGATTTGCAGATGGAAGCCCAGGAGTAAAAACTCGGAATTGCCTGAAAAGTAGTGAAGCAGTCATTCGGAGTGGAGGGGAGGGGCTTTACATACCAGTGTTAAAGAGTCATCCCAAAATAATTATTCCGATTGACCTCACACACTGCCAGGCACAGCTTTATCTATTCCTGGTATTTTCCAGATAACGTAATTCTGTTTCATCTGGACCATTCCCAGGACATTATCCACGAGCTGCATAAGTTGGATTGACCACAAACCGCATAAATGAGGTTTGCCAAGAGCCCATCTCAAGTCTGAGGGCTGCTCTTCTGCAGCTTCTCTCTCGTCGCCTCTTCAGAATGCGTCACGCTGAAAACAAATATTCTGCTCTGCTGAAAGGAAACTGATACGTTCAGCTTTAAGTGATGCAAATACTAAGAAACCGTTCTCCCGCCCTTCCAAACTAGATGGGTGTTGCTGTGCACACAAAAGAGTCCAATTTAGGCTATTTCATGCCAAGTGGGGCAGGCACATTCAGAAGCCAAAAAGCACCTGTTGGAGAGCACTTGCCTGCAGCTACCTCTAGTAAGCCAAGAGAGCTCATGCACCTCTGCTGATTGCAGAGGTGCGAGAGGTGGGCCCTCAGGCATGCGAGAACTAAAACATTCAGGGGATTAGACGTCAAAAACCAACATTTCAACTCTGCCTGATAAGCAGCCAGTGAAGATCTCAGGTGTCTGAGAGTGATCTGTATGTGGCACAACAAGACACCTATCTTACAGGCTGCCAAATTTTGCTTCACCCTGTTTGTGGGTAGAGATAAGGTGTAGCCCCCATCTCAAGCATGGAGAGTGATAGCAAGTTCTGCACCTTAAAAGAATGGTCCTAGGCAGATGGAGGTGGAAATAAAGCCAACACGGGTATTGCTACTCTGAGCAAATAGGAAAGGGCAAATAAGCATCACCTTTGTAATTCAGACTGGAAATAAGTTGTTAATTTTTATCAGTGAGGGTAATTAAGCATTGGGAAAACTTACCCAAGGTGTGACGAATTGTTCACTGTGGCAATTTTTAAATCAAATTTGAATTTCCCCCCCCTGGACACACATGCCTCTGTGCCCCTTCGTCTCTGTGCCCAGGCACTGCCCTCTGGTGCTCTGGTTGGCTGGAATCTGATTGGACTGGAGCCGCCTCCTGTCTCCCAGGTCCCAGCAGAACCTGTGGTCTGGATCTGTACCGCGGCTTGCATGATCCACTCAGTGAGGCTCAGGGCTCCAAACCCTCCATGCTGCCGTGGGCTGGATTCTGTGGAAGAGGAGCCCCAAGCCTCAGGGTCCAGAGCCAGACAAACTGTGCTCTGGATCCAGACCGTGGAATGGGGGTTCCCCACACCTGCCCGAGTGTTGTCCTGTTTATACATGAGGTCACAATAGTCCCTTCTGGCCTTGCAATTCATGAACCCAAAGGTTGGTTTTTGCAAGCAAATATGTGACACTGTCTTTTGTGATACGGGATGCAGCTAACAATGCTCACAACTCCAAAAATACAACCATACAAGACTCACAGCAGGATGTAGTTCTAATTTTCCATATACCCGTCCAGAGAATTGTAATTTGAGGACAAATTCTGATATGCTTTGCTAATGCTATTCATCCAGCCCCACATTTATAACAGTGCACAGGGATTTATTTAAGTGGCAACCATAAGGTGTAAACGATACTTCCCATAGACTATAATATACATATTGCTTGTATTTCTGAGGGCAGGTCTACATTACAGGGGAAGGTCGAATTAAGTCATGCAATTTCATCTATGTTAATTACGTAGTTAAAGTGGATGTATCTTAATTCTGGCTTTTGCAGTGTCTCCACTAAGGGAGGTCGATAGAAGCCTGCACTCCCGTTAACTTCCTGTACACCTAACGCAGCAATAGTGTGTGTCAGGAATACCGCAGTTGACAGGGCTGCCTTGTAAATTGAATTTAGCACATCCCCACTCGGTGCGCTAACTCATCTGTGGCAGGGTTGATCTTCCCTGTAGTGTACATACAGCTTTATCAACTGAAGACATCCAGGTGAAAGTTGTCACCCTGTTGTTATCTTTGCAGAGGATAACGTTTTATACAACACCAAATATGTGCTAGGCCTATTGATACCAATGGCAAAAACTTCACTGACTTCATTAGGGCAGGATTTCAACTGGTCTTAATGTTGAAGAGTTCACATCTCTCTCATAATAATGTTAGCTTTGGGACCTAATCTGCTCCAAGTGCAGAACTCCCACAGGGATTTGGTTGCAGAGAGCAGTAGTTGGAGCAGATCTCTGATGTCTTTTGTATTTGAATCAAATGAGCTCCAGTACTGCCACGTATTTCAGAAAATGGTTTTGAAGGCATCTACCACTTTAGAAGCAACTCTTCCATCTGGTGCTTTTTAATAAAGTCAAGTGACACCTAATGACTGTCTCAAAACGTATCTGATTAGTAAGTACTTACAAAGTTTTCTGTTGGGAAAAATTGTTTCGGTTAAAGGTGATAAAAACTTGTGATGGTTCAGTTATTGTTCTCTTAAAAGAAAAAAAGAAAGCGCAGTTCTTCATAACCACAAGGAAAACATGACAGATTCTGTACTGTGCTACTATTTGCTGGTACTGAGTACTGGCAACTTGGCGTCTCTAGCTGTAGGATTGGCTAGGATGAGGGTGCTGCTGAGTACCGGCTCCTCTTATATTTTTACAAAAGAAAAAAAAAAGCAGCAGTGGATACCCCTGTTGTGCATTATCAACTATATTTTGCATCCCTTTCTATTCACCTCTTAGATCATCCTTTACTCATGCGCTTTGACTGAGTAAAAACTGCAGAACTTAATCTTAAGTGAACCCTAACTCATTGCGAATATTTTATTTAGTATCCTAACAAAAAAGTTGTTGAAAAAACTCCTCTCATCTTCAATCAGTTCTTCAACATGGCATGAATTATAGATCAAATTACTTAGTTGATGCTGATGACTGGAGTGATCCTAAGATTTAGATCAGTTTCCTCTATTTTGGTAGATCATAACAAGCCTCAGATATAATGAGGTAAAGTAATAAAATTCCCAGTTTGGTAGATTAACCTTAGGTTCATAACAGGCTCTTCCAAGGTGGATCAGGATCTTTTCCTTTGCTATAAAGGGAAAGCAGCAGATTTTGTGTCCATTTTAAAATAACCAGCTGGGAAATAAAATGCGTAAAAACAAGAGGTAAGACCAGTGCTATTTTTGTGATGGTACATGCCAGTATGGCATACCATCACCTTTTGTCAGAGCGGGCTGAGAGCTGGAGCCCCTGCTGGCCCCCCCAACAGTGCAGGGCTGGGAGCTGGAGCCCCCCACCTGCCCTCTGGCAGCCCCAGCATCCCAGGGCTGGACACAAGGAGCTGTACCAGCTCCTCTTTTTTTTTTTTAACCAAAAAAGCACTGGGTAGTACTAAGGCAGGATATGGAACACCTTATGTAAGGTTCAGACTGTGCCTGAATCTAACTGTATTTGAATCGTATACATATGCTACATATAAGCCGCAGGTCTCTGTTAAAGTATTTTCCCAAGGAAAAGTATCTGCACCCAGGACAAGCCTATGATGGCAAAGTTCATAGCAAGGAGAAAGCACCTGGGGAAAAGAATGCAAGAGAAAAGCTAAATCAACAACTGCAAAGAAACTCTTGCACCTATAGAGCAGGAAGGGGGAAGACTAAGAAAAATGCAGATCTCCCGAATATCATTCCTCAAACAGAATGGCTTCAGGCTTTGAAAAGTGAACTACACAAAAATCTTGTGCTAGCCAAGTCTTGTCTCTTAATCATTTACAAAATCAACAAAATGTGTGGTGTTTTAACAAACTAGTAGGATTTCAGCTGCAGATGTATTTGTTTCTTCTGGTAATACTCTGAACGTGAGGGCAATGGGTCAAATTCACAGGTGATCTAAAACGTCTAAATCGAAAGAGTTTAAATTCACACAAAGTCCAGCTGCCACAATGTAGCCGTGTCTACACTTATAAAAAAAACTTTGAAATGGCCATGCTAATGGCCAAATCAACGAATACTAATGAGGTGCTGAAATGAATATTCAGCACCTCATTATCATGCTGCTGGCTGCCGTTCTTCAAATGTGCCGCAGTTCACTTGCCCACAGTTTGTCCACATGGGAGTCCTTTTTGAAGGGACCCTGCCAACATTGAAATCCCCTTATGCCTATAGAAATAACATTTCCTTCCTTACTTTCTCTCCCCCCAGTCATGTCTTTATAGAATCCTATCATATCCCCCCAGCCATCTTTTTCCCAACCTGAAAAATCCCAGCCTTCTTAATTTCTCTTCATATAGAAGCTGTTCCAAATCTGTCTTCAATTTGTTTTCCTTTTCTGTACTTTTTTCAGTTCCAATATATCATTTCTGAGATGGAACAATCACATCGGTACATAGTATTCAAGAAGTGAGTGTACCATCGACTTTTGGAGAAGTGATATATTTTCTGTCTTATTGTCTATCCCAGGGGTCAGCAACCTTTCCAAGGTGGAGGGCCGAACTTTGACCTTTTGACCTCTGTGTGCAGTTCCAGTGCCGGTGATACTTTTTAAAGCCACTAATAAGTTAACTATCTGTGCCAAGGCAGATCCCTTCCCTTCACAACACCCATCAAAGTATCAAAATTGCCATTCTGCAGCTGTTTGACAACAGATGGCACAATCATTTCTAGGTGGACTTTCATCCTCCTTGTTGGCTGCATTCCAGGAAAGGCAAAACAAAATATAAAAATATTTAAATTCTCATTATAAGAAAAAATAATTGCAACATAATGGTCTAGTTGATTTCCCCCCAATGCTTCAGCCACTTGTGACATCTGAGAGAATACATACTGTGCCTAAAATTGGAAATTTGGGAAGATGAATCAACAGACCCTGCATGTTCAAGTACAATGCCCTGACTGAATGTACATGGCAGCGTTTGCTGTTTGGGCTGCGGCTGCACATTGAGTGGATGTTTTCAGAGAACTATCCCAGGTCTCTTTCTTGAAATAGTAACAGCTAATTTGGACCCCACTGTTTTACATGTAATATGTATCTTGGCCCCTTTGCACTTACGCATCGCTTCTAAGCTCTGTCCACAGCGCTTATAAGTGAATGTAAAGCAGTCCGAAATGTGTGTGTCACATCCTGAGGGGCCAATGGGAGAGGGTGTTTGTACTGGAAACAGAGGCACCCAGAGGTGTGGGGAGCAAGGAAATGACCCCGGTAAAGAAATGTCTGGATTTTATAACACACAGTATTTATTTCAAAACCAAAAAAGCAGTCCAGTAGCACTTTAAAGACTAACAAAATAATTTATTAGCTGATGAGCTTTCGTGGGACAGACCCACTTCTTCAGACCATAGCCAGACCAGAACAGACTCAATATTTAAGGCACAGAGAACCCAAAATAGTAATAATTTTTTTTCTTATTTGTCCACCTTGTTTACTATTTTGGGTTCTCTGTGCCTTAAATATTGAGTCTGTTCTGGTCTGGCTATGGTCTGAAGAAGTGGGTCTGTCCCACGAAAGCTCATCAGCTAATAAATTATTTTGTTAGTCTTTAAAGTGCTGCTGAACGGCTTTTTCGATTTGATAGTAGATAGACTAGCACGGCTCCCTCTCTGTTAGTATTTGTTTCAGTGGTGCCTGTGCCAAATGCATGTGAATACAGGTCTTGCTCTAAACCTCAGAGGCCACATTCTGGCTCAGTCCCCATTGCTCTGATGTTTTGTGTGGTGCAAAACTGGCTTAGGCAGCAGGGCCAACAGCCGCCACAGGCCCCCTGGCAAGGTGGAAGGGGGTTCCAGCTCTGCTCCCTGGAAGGGACGGGGCCAAGGGCAGAAAGAGTGGGATCAAGGGCAGTCAGCTTGCAGTCTTGTCCCAGTCATGGCACTGGCCCCATCTCCCATTCCCTACCAGCCATGTGCAGCCAGAGCAGCACTGCCATGGTTTCTCAAGGGGGCCCAGTGCTCCAGCTGCTGCTGCTTTGGCAGCAGTGGTGGCCAGAACTCCAGGCCCCTTTGAAACACCAGGCCAGGGGGCAACTGCCCCATTTACCCCCGGGGTCTGTTGTCAGGCATGGAGGTGTGATTGGGCGGGAGCGCAGGAAAGAAAATCAGAGCCTGAACGCACTGCACCCTAGCCAGCCCCGGCAGGTGGAGCACGCCCTAAGGAACACTCTCCACGGCGGAATTTAGAGCAGGGTCCCACTGGATGTCAGGCCCCAATTTTCATCCCTGCAGTCCCCCCCCCGCTCCCAACCTGTCCAATGGGATCCAAACCAACCGAAATGTCTGCGTGTGTAAGACAATTAGTCTGTAGAATATAAACTTCATGAATCTGCATATAAATGTGAATACACGGACATGAAAACAGTAACACAGGTCAACATTTCTAATGCGATGGATGAGCCTGAGATGCAGCAGCCAATCACGCTGCACCCCCCCCATGGTATTTCACACCCTCCCCGAGGAGACCCCCCCCCCACCACTTTGCTCACCCCTGATTTAGAGGCCCTTAAGCCATAGAATAAGGTTTGCGGCTCATGGGAGTAGAAAGGTAAATTTCATCTGCCTTCTCCACAACACTGGTTTCTGCCCTGAGTGCAAGTGCGCTAGCTCTGGGTTCCTAAAGAGCTTGCTTGCTAGGCACAAAAAGCTTGCAGCGTGGTTATTCCAAATCAAATACTGCACAGCCATTAAATACACAACCAGTGGTTAATGAAAAGCAGGAGCTGATAATGAAACATGCTAAAGAGCTCCTATTAGTAGCACAAAGGCTGGAACATTTATCAGCCTGCTCTCTTCTTTTGCTCAACATCTTGGGGCTCCACACTACAGCAACACAAATAATAATAAGAAAGACACATTAGAGCAATGACTTATTTGTTCACACTCCACTGTACTCCCTCTTTGGCTAGCACATTTTATGCACTCAGGAGCAAGCCTGATTAAATAGAGATGGAAACATTAAATATAATTTAACAAGACTAAAATGGAAGCAGTTTCTAAAGATTGATGGCTGTCCTGGCAAGGTTTTCTATTCTGCACACTCTCTGAGGGCAGGGAAAGCCTTTGTGGATATAAATCTAAGCAAGCAATTAATTTGAGTGTGCTACTAAGTTCCCATAGCCCAGCCTAAAGGTAATTCCTGACTATTCTATGACGTCAAGAAAGCACAGTAAATAGCTATTGTCTTTTGTAAAAGCTCTGTTGCTGGGTAACCTCTAACAACAGTGGGAAGGTTTCTTTTAGAGGCATCCTGGTTTACAGTCTCAAATCACTGCCTGGGCTGCTTAGATTCACATAGAAGAGCCAATGTTGTTATATGTAGACAAGACTGAGGAGGTGGTTATTTATGTAAATCAGGGTGTAGGCCAAGTTCCTGAAATACTTTATTCCTGTGACATATGTTTTATTACTCAACATACAAAAATATTTGTAGATTGGATGACTTGGGATGCTAGTATCAGATATAGACCTGTCAGCTCGAGGTCCACTTCTCAGTCTGACACCCATACTGAAACTGTACCCAGATGGACCTCCACTCAAGTCCAAGTAGCAACACTGACAGGCTGCCAAAGAAACCATATCCAGACCACTCACCAAGGAGGTCACCTGTTATGAGGAGAAGATTGAGTTGGAGTGTGGGGAAAAGGCCTCCAGGGAGGACGATGAAGTTTCCATTTGAAAAGCGATATAAAGGCTGAGCTTGGGTTGGATGGGCCATGTCCAAATGCCATGCTGAATCTTCTCTGCGCCTCTCAGAATACTTTCTAACCTTTTAGTGCTGCCACTGTCCAATCAGAGCTAGCAATGGCTGTGTGGTGGGCTTGCAGTATTCCATTTTTATTCTTCTGTAATTGCAAGAGATATTGTTTATCCTTCAGTACTTTCACCTCACGTTTTCCCACTTGCAGGAAATTGTGGGAAGGGTCAAACAATTCTATAATGCCAATAGATGTTGAGTTTCAAAAAGGTGAAGCTTTAGAACCACGTAGCAAATTGCCAGCAACAAATGGCAAACAAGACAAAGTCAATAGCTTTAAATAAAACTGTAATCAGTAAATTTCACTCAGTGTGCACATGGTGAAATCAGCATTTTACTGATCAAAATCAGATTCTTCCAGCCCTACATTACAGCGATTTGTCAACAGAAGTTTTTGTCAGCAGATATCTTCTGGCAAAACCGTCAACAGATCGTGGCCAAACTGCCAAGTGGATTTCAAGACCAATTTGCTCTGCCTACAGAGAGTGACTGGACTGCTCCGCCACTCTCTCAACAAAATGGCCAACTGGAAGCACAGCAGACAGGGCTGCCCAGTGTCCCGGAAGCCCTGTATGTAGACAGAAGTCCCCCAGAACATCCAGACCAGCTTTCTGTCGACGGAGGCGTTGTGCCTTGTGGGGAGCAGGGTACAGCTGTTGACAAAAGAGCTGTGTTCTGTCAATTTACTGTTGACAGAACTCCTTGGGAATCTGGAAGCTCCCCAGGTTTGGTTGACAAAACCCTCTTGTGGAGACGTAACCTTTGTGTCAGTGCAGCATCACAGCCTTGGCTCAGGCCATTGCTCACCTCCCAGGGACAGCATGCAGTGGGTGCAGAGTGTAGTCAAGGAACTGCTGCTGGTGGAGAGGAGTGCCTGCTGCTCTGGGGCCCCACAGTGCTATCAGCAGTCAGGGAGGAGAAGCAGTTGCTCAGGAAAGGAGCAGCCCAGTAGCAGCCAAGGGGAGGTGAGTCTACTTGAGGAGACCCAACACCTCCTCTTCTCATTCATCCAAGAGGGGCCCCAAGACCTCCAGCAGGCCAAGAGGAGCAGAGAGAACTCCCACCACACCCAGTGTTTGTACACTAAACTTCCCTGCAAGGAAGAACCCCAGTATGGACAGCGAACCTTGGGTAATGGGCCAGCATTGACTTCCCTCATTGCCATCCCCAGCACGTGTCACTTGGGGAACAGTCTTGATCTTCTGTCTGATCTATAATGGGTGAAGCGTGCCCCTATTCTATTCAACGTCCGTGTTTTGAGAGGTGGCCCATCATGCTTTGGCCATACAGGCAGGCACAGAGTTCAGGAGAAGCTTGTCACCTGTTGTCCCCATATTTGCCCTCTGCATAAATGGAATAGTACTTTAGAGTATCACACCATTATTTGGGTTTGTGGGTAGTTAGAGCTGAGAAATTTGTTAGAATATATAACAAATATGCCTTAGCTGAATTTCCAGTCTGTCTGGGTTTTGTTCTCCCCGGTCTAGCAAATGAGTTTACACACAGGAACGTTCACAGATACAGCAGTTCTGTAAAAAATATTTGCAGAATGGACTATTGAGCTCATAACTGCAAATACTTGCCCAGGAAACATTCAGGGAACTGAAATGCAGCTGGGGAGAGAACTTCAACCCTCTCCGGATAGCCTGTGAACAAGGAAAATGGCACCGTTTACGCCCTGCTTATGTGGGACCTGTGCTGGCCCTCTGCCTAATGGAGAATTTCACCCCATGGGACCTACATGTCCAGTCAGAATAATTCAGAGGCTGAGCTATTTTCAGATAAATGCTTGTGAATGGGCCCCAGAACAAGAATTACTTGCAGAAAGCCCGAGGCAAATAAATGTGAACAATGAGTACGTTTGAGAAGATCCCAACACACTTCACACAAACAAGCCAAATTGGAGTAAACTTGTACTTTATTTTTCACTCCATTCTTACACTACAGTATCTGGTTGTGCTGCTCACACAACCTGTAGATTGATTTAGCTCAGCTAATTTTATTTTTTTAATCATAGACTAGGTAAATCATGTATGGCAGCAAGCACACTGCCGGAACTTAAACAGTGAATAGTATTAACAGCACTAGGGCTGTGTCTACATGTGCATGTTATTTCAAAAAGACCGGTCCTCTTTCGAAAGAACAGAGGGAGCGTCTACATGTGCCATGCGCTCTTTCAATCAGAAATTGGAGGAGCGCGGCCCAGACATCGGAAGCTGGACGCCGATCCCGTAGTGGGAAGAGCAACCCCTGTCAAAAAAACAACATCAGAAGAAGGCACATGTAGACGCTCCATGGCCTGCTCTTTCAAAAGAGGAGTCCTTCACGATGGTGCCCAGCTGGTGCATGGAGACGCCCTGCCCCACAGAGTGGAGCTCTATGACCCATGCGTCCGGCCACTCTTAAAGCCGCATGGACCCGGAAACCCCATGGCAGGAAGCTGAGAGCAGGCAAGCCATGAACACACGAGCTCCTCACCGCACGGCTACTCAGCCACCCCCAATGACAACCCAGGCCACATGGCCAGCTCCTGGCAGCCCCCTGAGCCTCAGCGTCCCCCACTTCAAGTCCTCACTGGGACCCCAGGAGCCCGTCCCAGAAAAGAAGAAAAGGGGCCCCTCCTGGATGGACCCTGAACTTCAAGACCTCTGGGGCCTCTGGAAGGAGGAGGAGGTCCTCTGGGAGATGAGGTTCAAGTGGAGGAATGCCGTTGCATTTGCCCGCCTGGTCCGTGGACTCTCCAGCCAAGGCCGCCTGGAATGGACCCCAGAGCAAGTCCGGAGCAAAGTCAAGGAGCTCTGGCAGAGCTATGCCTGGGTACAGGATGAGGCTGGGCGCTCAGGGCCAGCTCCTTCCACCTGCCCCTACTATCGGGAGCTCCACACCATCCTGGGGCCCTGGGACAACTCCTCACCCCAGAGGTCCTGGACACCTCCCCAGACCAGCCCAAGCCAGAGCAGCCAGGACCAGCCAGCCTAAGCCAGGGGGCAGACACCACCCAGGAGTGGTCCATTGATGAGGGTGACCTCATCATCGACATTCCTTTGAGGTCATCCATTCGGGCCACGGGGAGCTGGGCATCACTGGAGATCGTCCTGGGCCCCCTGGTAAGTGCACAGTGGGGCTGGCACCCCAGCCAGTGGGGTAGGGGTGGCACCCCTGCCAGTGGACTGGGTAGAGGCCTGGAGGCCCAGGGCCAGACACCCCGGCTGGTAACAGCCCCTAACGCACCCAGCACCCAGATCCGTGGACAGCTCCAAGCACCCAGTTGCCCAGTGGGATACCCACAGGCCAGCCCCCACCCGGGTATGGTCCCACCTGGGGGAGAAGTCCTGTGCGCATGCAATGCTGTATGGATGCCATGCCCACCATGGCAGGTCCCCTGGGGGGACAGAGTCCAAGGGAGGACAGGGGGATGGGGTCCTGCTCGGAGACTGACGTGCCATCTGTCTCCACTTCTGTGCAGCAAGCGAGGCCCACACAGCCCATCGGCCTCGGTCCCCAAGAGCTCCCTGGAGGCATTGGACAGGAGCCAGGCCCCTGCGGCCGCACCAACGCAGCAGGCGTCCAGCCGGTGGTCACAGCGGCACATGGGAGATGACCCCACCAGCCTCTGCCAGGCAGACCTCATGGAGCACCGCCAGGCCAACCTGGCGTGGTGGAGGGAGGTGTGGGACCAGTTCACGTCCCACCTGGAGGGCATCCATAGGACTCTGCAGGAGCACGTAGGCAATATGGCACAGCTCCCAGCCCTCCACACACCCCCCCCCAGCTGCCTCCCCGCACAGAGGCCCCCACCCCAAACATCGATGCCCCTGCTGCTATCCCACCCTATTTTCCAGTGCTCCCTGCCCCATCCCAGCCCCGCCATGGAGCTCGCTTGGGGGGCGGGGGCGGATCCCAAGGCCGATGGGGCTCTCGGCTCACAATTCCCTTGCCCGAATGACCCTCCCGGTTCAGGCCCATGACCATCCTCCCACCCCTGTTCAGGACTTCCTGCCCCCCCTTCTCGGTTCAGGCCTCTCTCCACCCCTTGCCCAGTTCAGGATCCCCCAGCCTGCAGCATACAGAGATGTCCCCCCACCCACACTGTAAATAGCTAAATGTTCAACTAATACACTGGTCTTTGGTTTAAGTTATAAATGTTTATTGTGCCCCAATGCCCATGTCCTCTGGGGGGGCAGGGGAGCATGGGTGCAGTGGTGGTGGTGCATGTGGTGGGGGTGGATGGATGGGGGGGACGGTGAGGGGTGGGCATCGGGGGCGTGGTCAGTGTGGCCCATAGGTGAGGCTTACCTGGAGAGCCTTCCAGATCCGGACCCCATCACAGTTCACCTGGCGACAGCGCCGGCTGCTTGAAACTCACAGTGTCCTCAGATGCCCAACCCTACATGTAAGCATTCCCCTTGCCCTCCACGATGTTGTGGAGCATGCAGCAGGTACCCACCACTTGTGGGACATTGCGCACCCCAACCTCAAGGCAGGCGAGGAGGCACTGCCACCACCCCTTGAGGCACCCAAAGGCCTGTTTGACTACCTGCTGAGCCTAGTTGAGGTGGGTGTTGAAGGCCTCCTGACTGGGGTCAAGATGGCCAGTATAGGGCCGCATCAGCCATGGCTACAGGGGGTATGCCGCATCCGCAACCATGCATAGCAGCATGGTAGCGTCCCCAACCGGCATCTCCTGCTGGGGGATGAAGGTGCTGGCCTCCATACGCCAGCACAGGCTGGAATTGCAGAAGACCCTGGTGTCATGGGCTCACTCCAACCAGCCCACGTAGATGTCCATGAACCTGCCTTTGTGGTCCACCAGGGCCTGGAGGACCACCAAGTGGTAGCCCTTCCGGTTGATATAGCGGCTGGTGCTGTGTGGTGGGGCACAGATGGGGATGTGCATCCCATCCAGGGCACCAAAGCAGTTCAGGAACCCCAACGAGGAGAAACCCCTGACGATGGCATCCACATCCCCGATGCAGATGACCCGCTTCAGGACCATGGCGTTTATGGCACGGACAACCTGCATGGGAGGGAAGCCATGCACTCTCATGAAGGTGTGGCAGGGTGTTCCGAGCCAGCACCCCCCGCAGTCAGTGGCCCCCCCATAGGCCCCGTCCCTGGGCCCAGCTTACCTCCATGAGCACTGCTCTGACAGTGGCCTTGCCCACCCCGAACTGGTGCCCCACTGAGCGTTAGGAGTCTGGGGTGGCCAGTTTCCATACCGCAGTCATGACTTGCTTCTCGAGGGGGAGCGCAGGCCACATGGTGGTGTCCTGGTGCCTCAGTGCAGGTGCCAGCCCGTGACACAGCTCCTGGAAGTTGTCCCGGCTCCTACAAAAATTCCAGAGCCAGGTGGCATCATCCCATTGCCACAGAACCAGTCGCTCCCACCAGTCCATACTGCTGAGGTGGCTTCACAGGTGGGGTGCAGGCTGGGGGGAGGGGGTCTGTCCTGTCAGGGGGGCTGTTCTGTCTCCCAAGGCGTGGGGGGGCGGCTGTGGTGACCTTGCAGGAAATATAGGCAAAAGCGCCCACGATGTCGGCATCCAGTGCCAGGAGCAGGGTGTCGTCGGCCATGGTGCTGCTGGCAGCTCGGTGGACCTCAGCTAGTGCAGAGACCCTTTAAGGCAGCATCCGGCTGTGGGCCCCGGAAGGGCTTGGTGGCCATGCGACCCTGTCCACGGCATCTCCTCCTCCCTTCTTTCAAAAGAGCGGTCGTATATGTGTGGACGCTGCCTTTCGAAATAATGGGCTGGTCATCGAAAGAGGGGGTTGGAACCATGATGCACCTTTGCCGTGTGGTCGTGTTTTTTCAAAAGCATATCGATTTCTGGCCTTCGATTTTGCCCTTTTGATGGTGGGCTCTCGTGTAGACACAGCCTCGGAGTTACAGTCCTCTCCTCTCCAACTCCAATAAAAAATGCATTTCATTCAAACTACAGATCCCTAAGGGGCATCAAATCTGCCAACTTCCAATGCATAGCCCATAGCTGAGCTTAGCCGGAGTGCTACCCTTCTAAATAACAGGGCACTTGTTACAGAAAACCCCTTCCTTTTGGACGTGACCCTATGAGAGATGGCTGTCCTTTTGCCAATGCTGGAATGTTCCTAAAAATGTTACCTTGTGATTTCATAGACTTGACTGTTACCCCAAATAAATGAGCTTCTCCCCATTCTTTTGGAGGCAGTTCTAGGCCTCTAGATACAAAAACTTCAACTCTGAGCAGAATGCCAATCTCACAGCACTCTCAGGATTCATAGTTTAAAAATCACTTTAAAAATAAACAGAGTTTAAGTCTGAAAATGATTAGTCCAGCAGTGAGCCTGCCATGCTTTGCTCTCTAGTTTTTGTTTCAGAGTCTCTTCTGTTATCACTTACCTGTGCAAAACTTACCTGAAGTTCGGTGGTTTGTAAATAGGCTGGAAAAAGATACAGCGGCTGTTAAAACAACCAGTGAAGAAACAGTCAATATACCCATGTTTTAATACCTGCTCCCATGTCATAGAAATAGCCCATATGTTCACTCTTAAATGTACATTTTTTTTTTTGTTGAGAGAGAGAGAGATCTTCCAGTACCCCAACTGATATATTTCTACGCAGTGGGGTTGCAGATCATTAGAAAGACAATGGGACTAAGCTGATGTCTTTTATTGGCCCAACTTTTGTTGGCAAGAGAGAGAAGCTTTCAAGCCACACAGGGCTCTTCCTCATACCTTGCTTGCCCTACCTTGAATGGTCCCTTATAATATGTGCTAAATATGTGTGTGAAACTATCTGACCCTCCTTGCAGTTTGCTGTGACACTCTGAGTGCCTTTTCTGGCCCTGACGAAGAGCTCTGCGTAGTTCAGAAACTTTTCTCTCACCCAACAGAAGATGGTCCAATAAAAGATAATTACCTCAGCCTCCTTGACTCTCCATTGAGATATTTAATATTTGGTGTAACTACTGAGGACACCTACTGGTGAATGTGTGAGATCTCTGGTATAAGTGAAAAGAAAGAAGGGATAAAGGAAGAAGAGGGCTATACAGTTTTCTTTCCAAGTTCTTTAAAGCTGCGATATCTAACAGAGTCAAAATGTTGCTACATATTCAGAGATGCGAATGTTTATACGTTATGGAAGTTTAACTATTTGTAGCTCTAATTTCAAAAGCTACGCACCCGCTATGTAATTGGAGGGTAGTATCTATTTTTGCTAATTTCCTTCATCTTAAGGGTAGCTTGTAACTAGAGTAGGTCCTAGATCAGACTAGCGTGGGTTACAAGTTTGCATAGTCCCTCTAAAAGAAAATTATACGCATCCTACATCATTTAGTGGCTGGGTCAAGGAGTCTGCCAGAAAGCAGGCACAGTTTTATTAACTGGGCTGCCGGATTCCCTAAACCTTTCATCTGATGGACCTCTAACTCCCCCCAGATTCAGTGCCATGTGACACCCCCCGCCCCTTTCTGTTTGGTCTGCAGCCAAATAACTGCACATGTTATTGACATACTAGTTAGACCCTGTAAGGCTGTTAGGGACAGGACAGCTACAGACAATGCTGTTGAGACCTAGAATGGTTTCAAACTTCAAAAAAAAATTAAAAAGTCATCAGAAAGGCATCAGCAGAATTTGATGAGTGGTTCCATTTTTGACATATATACATTTTTGGAACTTGTAAGGTTGACAGTGTTTTTTATTTTGTTCTGCATATGAGAAAAATTTTAGTGTAACACAATAAGTTTGTAAGAGTGCTGTTTGGTAATGCTACCCTAAATAGAGTGTATTCCAACTGGCTGGACTTTGTGAGCAGGGAGTTAATCCTCCCAGGTGCATGTCTGTATAAAAAAGGCTAAGGGGTTCTGGAAAGATGCACAGGGAACTTCAAACTCTCTTGGCTAAAGAAGGTAATGCTAAAACTGTTCTTCAACTAACACTGTTGGGAAAGTACCTAAATATTCCTATGATAGCAACTAACAAGGAATATGTTACAGTTATCTAATGCCTCCTTAAATTTAAAATTGTCTGATGTTCTCTCTCATCAGAGGAATTTACCCAATTACTGACAAACATAGCATTGTTTTAATGATTTGCACTGCAGCAGTAAAGATGACAAGTTATTTTCCAGCTATGTTTTACCCCAGTGTATTCAAGTACCAGACAGGAGATCTATCATTATAGCAAATTCTCCCAGCATTTATTTGGGACTAGATCATACTCTCTCTAAGAACATCATTTAATGCAAGAGAGCTTAGTTTTATTGCATGGGCCTTTAATAATGAATTTTCTTACCTGTGTTTGGCATCTGAAGTCCAAACAGAAAGAGCTACATTTTCAAGGAGTAATAAATAATAATCCAACCGCATTTCTGCAAGTACAACTGGAAGTGACTTTTGACTGATTGAATGCAACCCTAAGACATGGTAGCATACAGATTCATGCACAGACATTCCTGTTTAAAAAAAAAATCAGGGAAGGGCTGTGTTCACAGCTGAACAGTGGTCATCACCACGTTGCGCATTCATCTATGTCATAATCTGATTTGTATTTTCATTTGGTTAAATAACTAGTTCTGAACTAATCAAATGAAGGGGGAAAGAGTTAACTACAGGACTTTTAAATGAAAGATTTATGGGGAAAAGCTTATTTCTACTGACAACAAATTGTTACCTTAAGATTAATCCAATATTGTCCTCATATCTTTGAAATGTTAGGCTCACAGTAGTGATGCTAGACATCATTAAGCAGGTACTTCCATTATAACTCTCTTTTCCTACTAGAATAATTGAACTCCTAAAATCTAGCAATTCCAACTGTACTTCTTGTAAATTTACTCAAACACTTTAGAGCTACAAGACTTATATTTAAGTGTGTGTTTGTCTATCTGATCACTGTGCAAAGAAATCCAGATATTGACATCAATGTGTAGAGTTGGTAAAAAATTGCGAATGCAACTGTTTTCTGCCTGAAAGCACAGATTCTACGAAATCAGAACATTTTGCAGGAACACTTCAATTTTATTAAAATGTTTGACATGGTACTATCAACATGTTTCATTTCAACCTTATTGTTTGACATCTGTTACAATAATGCATAGCATGATAAAAATAAGAATGACAGAGCTGACATATGTCAGGGTATTTCATTTAATGAAAAACTTTCACGTTTAAACCTTTTGATTCAGGAAGAAACAAAATTTCAAACTCAGAATTTCCCGAGCCTTTTTTTGATCAGCTCTACTAACGGGTATTGGGGAGTCTGCATCAAGAAAAGGCATGAATTTAAAAGTGAACATGAAACTGCACATTCAAATACATGAATTATGCATCTCTTCGGTCTTTCATTCAAACACACAGTATCAGATAGATGCACAGGTGAAAGTGTTAATGATTTCCAAATTAGGAAAAGACACTGGTGTCTCTTTTCTTCTTGACTTCTTATTCCTTTTGGCTACGTCTACACTAGCCAAAAACTTCGAAATGGCCATGCAAATGGCCATTTCGAAGTTTACTAATGAAATGCTGAAATACATATTCAGCGCCTCATTAGCATGCAGGCGGCCGCGGTGCTTTGAAATTGATGCGGCTCGCTGCCGCGTGCCTCGTCCAGACAGGGCTCCTTTTCGAAAGGACCCCGCCTACTTCGAAGTTCCCTCATTCCTATGAGCAGATGGGAATAAGGGGAGTTCGAAGCAGGCGGGGTCCTTTTGAAAAGGAGCCCTGTTTGGATGAGCCGCGCGGCAGCGAGCTGCGTCAATTTCGAAGCGCCGCAGCCACCCGCATGCTAATGAGGCGCTGAATATGTATTTCAGCGCTTCATTAGGCCATTTCGAAGTTTTTGGCTAGTGTAGACATGACCTTTGTGTATTAAAAAAAAGCAGTTACCAAGCAAGGGACATAAATGCTCAGTCTGTATGAATGCAACAATACGTTTGGGATGTAACATGTACAACATTCTGAATATCTCCCAAAGCAGCCACATGGCGCTAAAGGTATTTAACAGTAACACAATACTATGCTGTCTTGTGCTTTTCTGAAGCTAGGAGGTGCATTCTGTCTGCCTTGTGTTTAAAGTCTCACACAGTTCTGGAAGAGTGTAGTTTTTAATATACACTCATCCCTCGCTATATGAGCGCAATTGGTTCCCAAATTTCTGCTTGTAGGCGAAAACTCAAGAGAGCGACACTAAATTCCCATTAAAACACATATAAAAGTCTCCAGATTGTTCCAAGTGCTTGCAACTTGACATAAACCAGTTGAGTTTTGGTACTTCTCTGATGTATTTGACTAGTTTGGCACCAGAAGTAGGAGGTAGTGTATGTCTGTAGAGCAGGGATTCCCAGCCTATGGGTCGGGACCCAAACATGGGTCTCATTAGGTTTGTTAAAGGTCACCAGCTGGGCAGTTCCCAACTGCATGTGGCTGTTAAAGAAGCCATTTGCAGTTTCTTAACACTCCTGCCTCAGCAGATATCTATGAATAGGGATAGCTGCTGGAGACGCCAGCTATTTCCATCACTAGGGATAGCACTTACCTTATGCCTAGGTGCTGAAACCTTAACACTTGAATTAATTGCTGGGAGCATAAGGGCTGGGGGAGCCACCCAGCCTAGCATCCCCAGTGAAGAGGCCATGTGAGGAGGAGGAGTGTCTAAGGCTGGGGCTGTTTAGGGATGTGGGGTGGTGGTGTAAGACTGGGGGAAGTTTGGGGCTGCGGGGGGGGGGGGGGTTAAGGCTGGGGGCAGTTGGGGACTTTGGGGGCGGGTGGTTAAAACCTGGCCGAGGGGGAGCTCTGTGGGGTGGGTGGGTGGGAGAACTAATACAGTAAACCCTCGAGTTACCCAGGGGTTGTTCCTGAAACCACTGCATAACTCAAATTTTCCTGCAAGGGGAGGGGAGCCAGAAACCACCAGGGCTGGTCAGTTTTGTGACTCCCGGAGTGGCAGGAGCTAGGAACCAGGGGCAGGCAGGTTCCAATCTCCCCATGGATTGCAGGACCTGGAAACTGATCAGCTCATGGATGGTCAGTTTCATGTTCCTGCCAGCACAGGGGAGGCAACCAGGCTAAGAGCCTTCTCCCTTTCTTCCCCCAGCTGCATGTCTGAGGGAAGGGAGGGAAAAGGCTCCGCCACAGGGCTGTAGGTCTCCCTGCCCCTGACAAGGGAACCTGCGGCTAGAGCAAAGCCAGCCGTGGGGCTGCGGGTCTCCCTGCCCGTGGCCAGGGACCCCATAGCTGGCTCATAAAAATGGGGGGAAGTTCACTCATTTTGTGAACATAAGTGGGTATACGTGTCCCTCATTTTAGTGAGCACTCGTAAGTAAAGTACTTGTTAAATGAGGGATGAGTGTATAACTATGGCATTATTAAACTCATGCTACTAAAATACTTGCCTCCCTGACAATTATAAAACCAAATCCATCGTGTAGCTTGTACAACGTAAAAATAACTAAACACTCTTGTCAGTATAAAACATGATCAAGACCATGCATGGAAGTACATTTGCCTGAGTGTTTCTGTTTAAGATTTTCAGACAAAAATATAATCTCATTCAGACTGAGAACTGCAATTTGAGTTGCTCTTACAAAGCTAAACTATCTAAAGATGTGATCGATTCTGGCTATTTACTAAGACTGAATTCATTAGTTATTATAAGATTTTTTTCCCACTGGTGCTATATGATCAAACTGGAATTTTAGCTTGTTACAGTAACATCTAGGCAATGACTGAATACAGCAAAGATGTATGTACAGCAATGTTGCCAAGTTTTACTGTACACTGTCAAATATAAGCTTATAATTAACAATGTATGTTTCCATGTTTACATGTTCATTCCACCAGACCGGCTTGGTTTTTGTGCTCTCAGTGCTTGCTCCATCTCCCATTGAAGTCATCGGCAAAAGGTCCCATTGGTTTCAGTAGGATCAGGCTTTTGTTTAGGTGCAGTAAATTTTACCAAAGCACCACCAAGTAGTAAAATATAGCCAAATGTAGTTGCTAGTCTAATTCCACATGCAATTGGTAAGAACAAGGGATTTGCCAGACTAATTAGAACTCTGGGCCTGCAAATTGGTTGCTTTCAGAGGGACAGACGTTATATCGCTCTATATTCCCAAGCATGCATCTAGACAATTGTGCAACATGAAGGCTAATACTCCTTCACAGCCTCTGTAGCAATCAGCTGAGCTGTGGTTGCTTCTATTTCAGCACCTATAACTATAGAAAATGCTGGTTCTTGTTGTGGCTAAGGACGTGCAATAAGAATGTTTTTGACCACGTAGCTCCTGTTCAATGAAAGGGTAGTTTTCCCAAGCAGAAGATCACAGTGTGCCCATTAATGCATTGGAAAGAGCAGGATATTTTCAGAGTGGACTAAGAATGTGAACAATGAAACCACACACGCGTGCATGCACCAGGAAATGAAAGTTTTTAACTTGCAGCAGTGTAATAGGGTGCCCATGTTCCCCTATACTGAATTTGGGACACCTAGTAAAATTACTTGTATTCAAAAGTGCTCAGCAACAATCAGTCAGAACTATGTAGTATAAATATTCAAATTAACATCAAGTTGAGTCCCGTTAAACAGAAATACTGTGTAAGTGGATTATGTTTATTTACCTCTTCATCTTTAAGGCTTTATGGTTCACACGGTGAGAGTTCACACACACACACACACACACACACTCCTGTACACCTCACACATGCAGCGTGTGGTTGTATGTGTGAGAGACCCACTGACCCAACCCTCCCTGTCTGGTGCTCTCTGTTTCCCATGCCTGACTGGGACAGACTCACCTTTCTTGGTACCTGACACCATGTCTTCCTGAGGCGACACACAGAGATTGGGCATGTGGGGATCATATGTCCCCCCACCTCCCTTCCGACTTTTGCCATGGTTCACATCAGATGGTGGCCAGCAGCAGCCTTTCAGCACTGTGTGGGATGTAAGGAATGGGAGCTGCTTCCAGCTGCAAGGGAGAGGCGGCCTGTGCCTTTGCTGAGCTCATTTCTTGCCCCCAGCTCCCCTGGGTGGAAGCAGCTTGCCTTTACTGCCCACACAATGTCAAAAGGCAGCTAACACCTCCATGTTGCTGCTGGCCACTTACATAACCCAGCCACCTCCTGTCTTCCCCACTACAGCAAAGGTTAAGCTCTAAGGTTACACTGTGCACCAGGAGCAATGGACTCTGACTGAAGGGGTTGAGCAACCAGCCAGAGTGGGGGCTCAGTAGCAGAGGATGCCTATTTGCTCCAGATCGCTAAGTAGCCCCCTCAAGGGTTGATCTCACAACCATGGGTTTAACAGGCCCATGCTCAAAGCACAGCGCTAACCTGCTGCTCTCCTACCAGCTGAGTGCAAAGTTACTTGTCCTCTCTGCTAGAAAAGAAAAAAATGGGACCTTAAAAGACTTAGGCACCTACTGTGTGTAATCTGAGAGTTCTCGTGGTGCTTTTCACAAGACCAGGAACATTAGCCCTTGGGTCTGGCCATATCTGAATTGTGCTTATTACACTCTGTCAATTCCTGCTGTACCCTCAGTTAGCAAAGATTCCTCATGTCCCTTCCTGACTACCTGTGTTGCAAGCTCTAGTTCAGTGGTGGGCAGTGGGCAGTGTGCATGCGCTTGCACTAGGTTGAGTAAAGCACTTCAGGACCCTTCATCTGAAAGGAACTGCATAGCAAAGTGACTATATAGTGAACATTGTACCTTGTTCCTTTACAGGTTCTGTGTTCCTTCCTTCAGCTCCTCTGCTATGATCTCCACACAGCCCCTGCCACTCCCCAACAAAATGCAAAGAGCAACGGACTGCCCAGGGAAAGAAAAAGAGTTTGGTGAACAGAAACCTGAATATCAGGATGGGTCTGATTGCCCTGACTATTCTCCAGCAGCAGCAGACTACAATTCAGGTTACCACTTAATAAAAATGTATGACATGCCAGCAAGTTGTAGAATGTTGGATTGTCCTAGATACACCAATGCAACGAGACACTAACATCCCAGTTTCATTCTTTACAGGATTACTTTCACTCCAATTTTTACTTGCTTCTTTAATGTATTTTTTCCCTCCTGGGCTAGATTTATAGAAGTGCTCAGCCTCCATCACTGAAGCAAAGAACTCTGATCTTATTTAGGCACCTAGCAGCCAAGCAAGTGGTTGAATTTTCACTGAGGGGTGCGTGCTGAGCTCTTTCGAAAATCTGGCTCACAGGCCACTAGCAGATCCCCCTTTGACATTTTATTTGTACCACTCCAAATACTGGAACTAGTTAAAACAAAATCAAGTATAAACTGGAACACTTGAACTGATGACTAGAAAATAGGAATATTTTGCTCTGTTTTGTGGAAGAAAACATGGCAGTCTACTCCTGCTCCAGTTTGCTTGGCTATATGAGAGTGTAGAGCCAAGAACTATGTAATCTTTTTATTAATGATCGGTAAAAAAATCATCACTCAAAGCATGCATATGACACAAAAGGGCCAATGGTAAATAAGGAAGGGGACAATTCCCTATTACATAGGCTTGTGGATTGGTTGGTAACGTGGGAACAAGCTGTATTAAAACTATATGCATTTTAATACAGCTAAAGAGACACATATAGGAAAAAGAACGTCAGCCATACCTAGGGGATGCGGGGCCGCCATGCTGGGAAGCAGGGACACTTTGAAAAAAAGATGTGTGAGCAAGAGTGGTCTGCTGAGCATGTGATCCCCATGCGATGCTGTGCCCAGAAGCATCAGTGTGATCTTTGTATGCATAAAAAAGGGTATCATGAGTAGGAGCAGAGAGGTTAATTTGGTTCTTTAGCTGTGTCTGCACTTAGGAAAAATTTTGAAATGGCCATGCTAATGGCCAAATCGAAGAATACTAATGAGGTGCTGAAATGAATAGTTGGCGCCTCGTTAGCATGCTGTTGGCTGCTGCACTTTGAAAGTGCCGCGTTTCGCTCACCAGCGGCTCCATCTACACAGGGGGTTCTTTTCTAAAGGAGCCTGCCAACATCGAAATCCCCTTGTTCCTATCAGCTGAATGATACATGATTCTTATATGATAGGAACAAGGGGATTTCGATGTTGGCAGGCTCCTTTCAAAAAGGACCCCATATGGACGAGCCGCGGGCGTGCTGTGGCTGGTGGCATGCTAACGAGGTGCTGAATAGTCATTTCAGCGCCTCATTAGTATTAGTTGATTTGGCCATAAGCATGGCTATTTCTAAGTTTTCTGTAAGTGTAGACGTAGCCCTAATGCTAAAAATTATCAGTGATGGAGACTCCACCACAATCCTTGGTAAATTGTTCCAATGATTACTTCATCTTACTGTTCAATATGTATGCCTTATTTCCCCTCTGAATTTGTCTAGTTTCACCTTCCAGCCATTGGATTGCATTGTACCTTTCTCTGCTAAATGGAAAAGGCTCATTATTTACTATTTGTTCCCAATGTACATAACTGGTGATTAATCAAGTCAGTCCTTAACCTTCTCTTGGTCAAGCTAAATAGGTCAAACTCCTTTAATCCAGTGGTTCTCAACTGGGGCACATGTGCCCTTGGGCATACACCAAGGTCTTCCAAGGGTACATCAACTATCTAGATGTTTGCCTAGTTTTACAACAGGCCACATAAAAAAACACTAGTAAAGTCAGTACAAAGTAGAAGTTCATTCAGACAGCGACTTGTTTCTACTTCTCCATATGTCTTGTGCTGAACTGTAAGTACAGTATTTCTATTCCAATTCATGCATTTGAAGATAAGATGGTAGAAAGTCAGTTTTCAGTAGTAGTCTGCTGTGACATTTGTGCATGTTTTTGTAAGTTAAGTTTTTAAGTGAAATACATCTTGGTGGTATGCAGAACAAATCTAACTCCTGAAAATGGTTCAGTAATCTGGAAAGGTTGAATGGTACTTGTTTCAAGACCTCAGATTACCTTAGGACCATGATTCTCAACCAGTGGTATGTGCACCCTTAGGGGTACATGAGAGAAGTCTGGGGTACTTTTTTTTTTTTTTTTTAAAAAAGGTTATTTTATTTAAAAAAAAAGTTTGCACAACACCGCATTAGTCTGTTACTCTATCATGTTTTCTAATCCTTCTAATTATTCTCATGGTTGTTGTCTGAATCTTGTGCACTTTATCCATTTCCTCATTGAATTGTGGACTCTGGAAACTAAACTATTTCAACACCAGTGCCAAATAAATGCTAATGGCCAAATTGAATACTAATAAGGTGCTGAAATGAATAGTCAGTGCCTTGTTAGCATGCTGCCAGCTGCGGCACTTTGAAAGTGCCATGTTTCGCTCACGCAGCTCGTCTACATGGGGGGTTCCTTTTCGAAATGACCCTGCCAACATCGAAATCCCCTTATTCCTATCACTTCTGAAGTGCTGCAGCTGGTGACATGCTACTGAGGTACTGAATAGTCATTTCAGCACCTCATTAGTATTTGATTCAGCCATTAGCATGGCCATTTCGAAGTTTTTTGTAAGTGTAGACAGGGCCTGGATGTTTTTCTCAAAAGATATATGCTAGGAATTATTTTTGGCAAGCTGTGTGATAGAGAGAGAGAGAGAGATTGTTTTATAGGATGTCAGATAAGCTGATCAGTGGTCACTCCAGTTTAGGAATCTATGGCCGTGTCTACACGTGCCCCAAACTTCGAAATGGCCATGCAAATGGCCATTTCGAAGTTTACTAATGAAGCGCTGAAATGCATATTCAGCGCTTCATTAGCATGCGGGCGGCAGCCGCGCTTCAAAATTGATGCTCCTTGCTGCCGCGCGGCGCGTCCAGACGGGGCTCCTTTTCGAAAGGATGCCACCTACTTCGAGCTCATGGGAATAAGGGGACTTCGAAGTAGGCCGCATCCTTTCGAAAAGGAGCCCCGTCTGGACGCGCCGCGCGGCGGCAAGAAACATCAATTTCGAAGCGCGGCTGCTGCCCGCATGCTAATGAAGCGCTGAATATGCATTTCAGCGCTTCATTAGTAACCTTCGAAATGGCCATTTGCATGGCCATTTCGAAGTTTGGGGCACGTGTAGATGTAGCCTATGACTCCCGCAGCACAGAGGCAGAGCTGTTCACTTTGCAGTGTCACTAAGGAGGACACTGGAGGAAAGGCACTTTAGCAGGGCAATCATTTACAGTATGTAGCCGTTCTATGTTGGGCGGTGAGCTTAAGAGACTTTGGGTGTGTCTACACTTGCACTCCTCTTTTGAAAGAGGTATGCAAATGAGGTAAACTGAAAATGCAAATGAGGTGTAAATTTGCATATTTGGCACTTCATTTGCATATTCTTATTTCAAAAGAGTTTCTTTCGAAAGAAGAAAGCCAGTGTAGATGCTGCTCTTTCGAAAGTAAACACATCTTTGAAAGAATCCTCCTTCTCTTTATTTAATGGGAAGGAGGATTCTTACGAAGATGGGGTTTACTTTTGAAAGAACAGCATGTACACTGGCTTTCTTCTTTTGAAAGAAGCACTTTTGAAATGAGAATATGCAAATAGCCAGCAAATATGCAAATTTACCCCTCATTTGCATTTTGATTTACCTCATTTGCATACCTCTTTCAAAAGAGGAATGCAAGTGTAGACACATCCTGAATGAGATGAAGGAGCTACTGGGTTAATATAGGGAAATGCAATGTTTGAGATTGAGAAGAGGACACTGTCCTTTTCCTCCCCACTTGAAACAATGGATCACTGCACTATTGGTAATGCTGACTTTGGGAAATACAAAATAGAAGTTCAAACCACCTGTGGTTATAGATCCCAGTGTACTACTTCTTCCAGAACCAAGCCTGCTACCCTGTCCACAATTGCGCAGCTGCAGTAGCAACCTAAAAATCTCCAAGCAGCTTCATTTTAGTATGGTACGAGCATGACTTGCAACCCCTGACCTAGGATACCCAAGTTTCAACATAGTGGCAGAAAAATGTATGTGAAAATAGAGCCACAAAAGCAAGCAACTAATATTGTTCCATGACTTAGGGGAAAGGAAGATTTTTTTTTCCTTCACTTTGACACCAGGCCCACCCACATTTAGATCCAGGTCTCGCATCTCAGTGAACCATGGTGCACTTGATCAGCTCACTAGAAACCAAGAGCAAAAACAACTTTTTCAGAAGAGCCTGCATGAGCATTGTCTTAACTTCAAATAAGTCTTATGAGTGTATATGTGTGCTTTGTTGTATAACTGCGAGAAGAAAGCTTTTATCTACCAAACACAGATTTGATCTTTTCTCCCACAGAATCACCAAGAATTCTTAAAATACTGCAGAAGTGGGTTCCTACAGTTTCCCCGTATTTTGACAAAGAGCATTATTGTTATGCAGACCAGCAAATCACTATTCAAGAATCAATAGAGCACTTTGGAGCTGTCGTATGGCCTGGTGTAAGTTTTACCTGTGTATTGTAATCAAGTAAATTAAACTCGTTGTAAAACATGGACAAACAGAACATTATAACAGAAGTGAAATTAAAATAATGGTCTTTGATTAACATCTCCATTGCTCACTTGCTGTCAGGGTTCCATTGCAATGCAGAATGAAGGTAATGAACTATTTTAACAAGGATCTCTCGGTGAATCACCTCTTACTGCCACTTTGGCCCAGAAGCTTCCAAAGCTGTGAAAGAGTTAACAAATGATTGAGCTGTAAGTTGTTTAGGAAACTGTGCACCCCTCTCCCTTTGAAGAATGCAGAAAAAAGCCACTATTTGTGGAGCACATAACGTAGTTTGGGTGTGGAGTTGAAATCAAAGAAAGGAAAACTGGGAAGTACTCTGTTCTTAATGTCTCTGGTCAGTCAGTCAGTCACTGTGGGGAAGTAACACAGACAAAATAGAACAGAGAGGAAAGTAAGATTGAAAAGATCCACCACACTGTGTTATACAGGAAATGGACAATTTATTTATAGCAGACTTGAGAAATCTTCCCAAAATGAGTCAATTCAGAAATGTGAAACTTGATTTAGTTGACTGTAGATGAAGCCCCTTTTACCCAAGATAAAATACCAGGAAACCAGGAAGCATGACTCACTAATCATAGGTACTGTCCCACCAGTACTACCTGTGTTCCTTCCCTTTATACATCATCTGATTCACCATGCTATGGAAGAGGCTAGAGGAGTTGGCTCCTTTGTAATTTTATTGGAAGATAATCAACTGCTGAGAACGGTAATTTGCCCAGCTTGTTTTAGATAGATGACTACAAGGAAGTCAAGATTTATTTTACTGACATGGGGTTTTTCCTTCTTTTATGCTTTGGGAAGAGGACTAAGATTCTTGTAGGACTTGTGAAAGTATTCTAAGATAAGAGCTATTTACCTTTTCCCATAATACAAGAACTAGGGGACACCAAATGAAATTGATGGGTAGTAGGTTCAAAACTAATAAAAGGAAATTTTTCTTCACGCAGCGCACAGTCAACCTGTGGAACTCCTTGCCCGAGGAGGCTGTGAAGGCCAGGACTCTATTAGGGTTTAAAAAAGAGCTTGATAAATTTTTGCAGGTTAGGTCCATAAATGGCTATTAGCCAGGGATAAAGTACGGTGCCCTAGCCTTCAGAACAAGGGCAGGAGATGGATGGCAGGAGATAAATCACTTGATCATTGTCTTCTGTTCTCCTTCTCTGGGGCACCTGGCATTGGCCACCGTCGGCAGATGGGATGCTGGGCTGGATGGACCTTTGGTCTGACCCAGTATGGCCATTCTTATGTTCTTAAGAGAAAAACGGGTAGAAAAATTCTCACAGGAAAAATATAGCTATTTTAGCAACTTGTCTAATTTCTTCCACATGCAGCTGTTGGAAAAGCAAGTTTCAATGGACACGAAGCAGGGACTTGGCAAACTCAGAAAGATCAGCCTGAAAACCAATGAAAATATTGGGTCATAAGTGGCCTAGCCACCTATGGTGCCAATAGGAATCTGCCAACATAGAAGTAAAATGATAGGAAGGACTACTTGGTACATGTCTTTGGTGTTGGGACAATGACTCCTTCCTTCCTCCCAGTTTATTTTTAAGGTTGTTTTTGAATTTAGAGGTGATGGCAGAAATGCAGAGAAAGTTTGGCCATAGGAAAGGGAGAGAACGCTAGTGAATAAATAGGAGAGCTCGCTCTCAGAAATAGCTTTCCTACAGTCACACGTTTCTGCTGAAAAACCAGTCTGCTTAGTTGATGGGTTTATCCGCTCTAAGGACACACAGAAAGTATTTGTTATGAAGACAAACAAGGCCTGGATTTCAAGAGTAGTGATCATATTAAAAACCTCACAGACAATGACAAAGATTCTGTCTCAAGCTAGCAAAAAAGAGAAAGGGGAAGATGTCTGTTTTAAAGCTTTCTTAATATAAGCTGCAATTTCATCAGATCTCTAATTACTCAAATATCAGGATATGGATGGGAGAGCTCCACAGAAAACAGATACTGCACAAACAGTGCTGGTGATTCACTAGTGGCACGTACCCCAATGAATTAGTAACCAATGACTTGGCATCATGTTATGAAACTGTGTGGTTAGAGAAGATAATAAGGGCTGTGGCGAAGGAAGCAAAAACCTAATTTAGGCTATGTCTATACTTGTATAGACATAGTCAACCACTGATACACAATTTTCGCTATGCCCATTGTGGAGCTGAATCAACTTAGTGGTCAACTGCTAGGGCTGTCCTCATGGAAGATGGTCGACTGGAGCGTTTGTCACTTTAACTGAGAGGTATCATTGGTCCTTCCCTGCTCTCTAAAAGTGGGTTAGATTTTTTTCCATCATGTCTGCACCATCACTGCTACATCACAGTCATTTTAGATTAAATATCTTGAGTGACAGAGACTTCGTAAACTTCTTTGTGGCATGTTCTAATGCTTAGCTATTTTGAGTTTTTCCTGAAATCCTGTTGCAGCTTGAGACTTTGGCTTATAGGCCGTGTCTACACTAGTCCAAAACTTCAAAATGGCCATTTCAAAGTTTACTAATGAAGTGCTGAAATACATATTCAGCGCCTCATTAGCATGCGGGCGGCCGCGGCACTTCGAAAGTGACACGGCTCGCCACCGCGCGGCTTGTCCAGATGGGGCTCCTTTTCAAATGGACCCCGGCTACTTCGAAGTCCCCTTATTCCTATGAGCAGATGGGAATAAGGAGACTTTGAAGTTGCTGGGGTCCTTTCGAAAAGGAGCCCCGTCTGGATGAGCCGCGCGGCGGCGAGCCGCGTCAATTTCGAAGTGCAGCGGCCGCCCGCATGCTAATAAGGCGCTGAATATGTATTTCAGCACTTCATTAGTAAACTTTGAAATGGCCATTTGCATGGCAATTTCGAAGTGTTGGGCTAGTGTAGACGTAGCCACAGTCACAAAGTGAGAATTAGCTGTCTTTATAATACCACTTTTTTGAATTCAGACAGCTAAATTTAAATCTTTTGCCAGATTGACTATGCTCAGTTTTACAGTAAATTAGAGGTCAGTGGAAAACAACAAAAATGTGTGGCATATAGATTTCTGTATTTCTAGGGAAACCCTTATTAAAAAAGGTGTCAGGTATTTACTTACCTAACAATGGTCTTTTTTTTTTTCTCCCAAGAGGAATTTTTTTTGCTTTGTCCTAATTTGCTTTCATGCTATATAACTGACTATATTGTCTATAAGCAAAATACTCATTAGAAAAATGTTTTTGATTACTTAATAAACTGCTGCATGGCCATTAGCAAAAGAATGCTATTTATGGACATATTTTA
Source organism: Carettochelys insculpta (assembly GCF_033958435.1). Lineage (NCBI taxonomy): Eukaryota > Metazoa > Chordata > Testudines > Carettochelyidae > Carettochelys > Carettochelys insculpta. The sequence goes on along the minus strand of NC_134137.1, from coordinate 111,045,879 downwards.
ACTGTTCTTAGGCACTGGCTTTATCTCAGTACCTGGAATCAAATCAACAGGAGATCAACCTAAAAGACAAAAAGGTACTTGAAATTGGTGCTGGAACAGGACTGGTGTCCATTGTGGCTAGTATACTAGGTTGGTAAATTCTGAATAAATTCTACTATTTCTACCTCTTCACCTTCACATATCTCAGTTGTGAGACAGTGACTATACATGCTTTGACACTGCAGCCAGTGAAATGACTATTACAGCTTAACTAGCTCTCAAAACTCTTTGGCTCTCAAAATTCTGCAGGGGTTGTCTACACTGCCCACGGTTTGGGTTACAGGAGCTGTCACACCAAAGTGCTGCATTGTAACTCCCAGGTGCGGATGCCGCAGGGGCAGACTAGAAGGTCCCCAGTTAGAAGAGAAGTACATTTAATGTGAACTATGAGCCTATTAATTTGCATATGTAGCATCCACTTTGGGACACCAGAGACATGCCATGAGATACCACGCCTGAATAAGTCATTACTTTGTACAGAAAATGGGTGGGAGTGATCTATTTGTTGACTGAATGATGACCAGAGAGCCAACAATATAAACAAAATTGATAACTGGGAAGGTTTATAGAAAAATATGCTAATATTTTGCATATTCTCTTTAGGAGCTTATGTTACAGCTACTGATTTGCCTGAAGTACTTGAAAATCTCCAGTGGAATATTTCAAGAAATACACAACACATGAACATACACCAACCTGAAGTGAGGAAGCTGGTGTGGGGAGAAAACCTCAGTGAAGACTTTCCTAAATCAACTTACCATTATGATTTTATTTTGGCAAGTGATGTTGTTTATCACCATGACTCTCTGGATCCATTGCTAACAACAATGGCATATTTATGTCAGCCAGGGACAGTAGTGTTATGGGCAAACAAGTTCCGATTCAGTACAGATTTTGAATTTTTAGAGAAACTTGGCAACATATTACTTGTTACTCTTCTTGCAGAATTTCCAGAATCAAGCATCAAGTTGTTTAAAGTTACAGTGAAAGAGAATTAAGAAAAAGCAATAGTCAGTTTTGATGCAATAGTAGCCTTTCAAACTATGAGCTTCTAGTTTTTAGTATGCAGTGCACTCTTTGTGCCTAAGTGTCCATAACACTGTTCCTGAGTGTCTGAATTTTATATTTAATACACGAAAATTTAAGATGGACAATAATAATGCCAGGACAAACTACTTAATTGTCTGATTTATCTCACAAGTTTACATTTAAAAACACAACCAGAAAGTTAAGCTCCAAAATTTCAAGTAAACTGTTAGATCTAGCTATACCTTTTTACCCTGTTTACACTGCATTTCTATATTGTTCCTAAAGCTGTTAGGTTTAACAAGTGTTTATGTGCTCTTAAAAAAGCTACAATGACAATTTTTTGTTTCATTGTTTGCTTTATTAACTGTTAAAAAATCCTTTAAAGTATCAGAGTGCACATGGTAGTTTTTTTATGTTCAATATGCACATTTATTTTGCTGCGTTGTACATTTTTAAACATTATTAAACATTTGTATGTATAACTTTACAATACCTGATTAATTGTCTGGCACTTTTATACTTGTATCAGTCCAATCTGATACTCAACTTCACATGGATTTTTGAAAGTTTGCCTGAAATATCTCCAAGAGGAAGATTTACAAGAGCACCTATGTATCAGCACTTCTGAGATACACACAGAGACGGTTTGAAAGACTGTTTGTTTTTAAAAATCATAATGTAAACTCTTGCAAACAGTACAAGTAATGGAGTTCCATTACTTTACAGTCTAATAAATAAAATTTTAGCTACTTCGATGTAGCTTTAAGGCCTTCATACAATTGAAAAAGAAAGTAAGAATAAACATGTTAAAACCCTGTTCATTGTAAAAAATACAGAGCTTTTACAGGTTTGCAGTTAAAATTAACAATTAAGAACCTAACATGCATGCACAGAAATCTTTTCCAACTCAATTCCATATCCTCGGTGCTGGCAATTCTGGCACATCCATTGCCAGCAATGGGATGCACACTAAGTAAACTCCCTGATGGCAGAAGTCAGATTAACAGGTATTAAGTCACACCAGGATGCCTTTCTGATAAATATACACAATTTAATAAATCAACATTCAGCATTTGATGAAGACATGCGTTCTAATTAAAAGGTAAAACTTATCTTTTCTAGCCTGTCAGTATAAAAACATCTCTATGATTACAGCTGTTGGTATTTCAGAACAAGCAATAATCTGGTGGATACATGACCGGAAGCCAGTTTTCAGAGAAGGATGCACAATGGGTCCATCCAAGTAACTTCATTAGCTAAAGAAAAATAATTGATGAAGAGAAAAATTAGATGATACTCTTGATACTTCAAGAAAGAGAGAAGATATTAAGTGTCACATTGCAAGGTTAATTGTCTAAAGAGAACTTCACCACACCGTTTCCCGGAGCTCTGAACTTACACTTCACATGGAATGGTTTTAGTTCTGGTATTTTACATTTGCAATTTGGTCAGTGGGGCCAACAGCCACCATGGACTGGGCTCCCCACCCCTTGTCAAAAGGCAGTCAGCTCTGCCCCTCCCACACTCCCTCAAAACCATGCATGGAGTGGCGGCACTGCACTGTTGCAGCATTTCAAAGAGGCTTGGAGCTCCAGCTGCTGCTGCTGCTGCTGCTATATCAGCACCAGCGGTGGCTGGAGCGCCAGGCCCCAGGGCAACTGCCCTCTCTGTCTTCCTCCCCAAATTGGTGGGCCTGGATTTGCTTAGCAAATGTTGTCTTAAGCAGCACAAGAATCCCAGTCAAATTGGGAATCTTTTCTTCTTATACCCAGTTTGAATAACTGCATTGCTAATTTAGTTATAGGAAAGCAAAATGCCATTCAGACCACATTTTCCCTGTGCTATTCAACTTTCTAAGAACTTTAGAGTTCAAGGAATTCATGCGTAATTATAGTGTAGTCACTGTACTAGTAGATCTGTGACTAGCAATTTTTTAATCTCAATACAATGGTAGAAGGAACAAGCCACTTAAAATTTTTTGCCCTCAACTGAAAAACTCTCTTTAGTATTAAAACCTGGGAAAGTAAAGTGAGATGAGGAATTATGGGCCTCGGACCTAAATGAAAGTTCCCACAGCTCAGAGAACTTGTTATCACTATGAGCTTTGCTTAGCAACTTTGTGGAATGGAAATTGAAAAAGGTAAAGGAGCACCTTTAATTTTATGTTGCTACTCGGGAAAGCTTTGAGCAGAGGAAGCAGCAGAGTTATTAACTGAGCATCCCCTAAGTAAGGACAGCTAAGGGGAAAGAAAGGCCTTGCTTCCCTATCTGCCCACCCTTTTGCAACAGGTTGGGAAAGGATTATTGAAAGGAGAGCTCTGGAGTGAATAAAGAGACAAAGCCCTGTCTCCCTTTTAGCAGCTGGGTGTGGGGCAAGCTAAGAGCCCAATGTAAGGTGGAATCCCCATGAGACATTCTGGGAGCACACAAGTCAGAATCCCCGCACACTCCTATTTCCCAGAGGTGGAAGGACTGGGCTACGAGATACTGCCTCTGGACTTCAAGTGCTCACCCCCACTCCATGTTTCTTGCATACCTTTCAGCTAGTGAACTTAGTCCCCTGTCTAAGTGATGCCTGATAAATTCATTATTCCAATCAGAACACCTGGTGAGTTTGGGGGAAGGTAAATGTTTTCAGACTTGAACATTCCTGGATCAAATGCCTACCCAGCACCTGCTGTTCCAGAGTCTCACAAAGTTTTCACTATTTTAAGCAGCATATATTTACATCTCCTAATATTAACAGACTCTTCAACATTCATAACCATACCAGTCTATAATTAAATGGATTTATTGACTGCCCTTTACCTGTATACAATTTTTCAAGTTTTCCTTGGTTGGCTTCTCTTCTGCAAGTTTTGTGGCAAATTTGAGACCTCTCCCATACATTTTATTTGCCAGAGCATGCTTATAGGCAAATGTTAAAACCTACAGGATGCAAACAAATGTGTTAGAAATCTATGACCATATTAAAAACTAGCAGTGTTCACATAAAAACAAATGTAAAGCAAACAAGTCAAAGTTAAACATGTGACCAAAAGGGACTGTACTGAATTTATTCTTATGTTGTACATGATGAATCACAACAGTTACTGCAATCATGTTTTAATTCTAAAATAAGAGCAAGTGCTTATCACTATCACAAAGTTTAAAACACTTTGAGGACTCAGATCTCATTACTCAAACAGCTGTCCCCAGATCACATTTATAGCTAGTTCACATTTTTCAGCATCTGCCTAAGTGCAACAGAACTGTAAATAAGTGATAAAACAGCCAAGATTTTTAGCCTGTGGAAAAAAGTAATGTTAGATTGCGTGTTAGGAATCCCAGCAAGTATTAAAATTGCAGCATAATGAACAGGAACAAAGATAGTGGATGGTGTATACACAGAGATATAGGTACATAATTATGAACAAGTAATGAAAACAGATAAACATGAAGACAGGCCTTGGTTTTTGCTAAATATATTCCTCATGAGAATTTGCTCGCTAAGACATGAAAGCCAGAGCCTTTGTGAAGTAAAAGGTTTAATTAATTTAGTTGCATTACCAAGCTTTTAGTACCTTTTCCATATTACAAATAAAATGTGCAGATGAACACGCATTCATCACAGAGCTGTCGAAGAGTAAAATAAAACGGGCCCTTAATTGTATGACAACAAATCAACTATGAAGGTTTTAGTAGAGTCTCTGTGCTACCTTACTGGTAAAGAAATTACAGGTAGTGTGGATAATATGACACAGTTGCAAAAAAGAGCAAATATTCTGGGATGTATTAACAGGACAAAGGTAATCTTTCCGCCCCACTCTACACTGACTAGCCTTAACTGGAGCATTGCATCTGGTTTTGGGCACCACATTTCAGTAAAGATGTGGGACAAACTGGAGAAGGTTTGAAGAGCAACAAAAATGAGCAAAGGTCTAGAACACATGACCTATGAGGGAAGGCTGAAAGAGTTGGTTTGTTTAGTCTGGAAAAGAGATGATTTAGGGGACATTGTAGCAGCTTTCAAATACCTAAAAGGTTGCTAAAAGGAGGAAGGAAAGAATTATTCTCCTGAGCCTCGGATGATAGGAGTAGAAGCAATGGACTTAAATTGCAGCAAGGGAAGTATGGGGCAGACTTTAGAAAAAACTTGGTAAACTGTGAGAGTGGTTAAGCACTGGAATAAATTGCCTATGGAAGTTGCAGAATCTCCATCAGCGGAGATACTGAACAGCAGGTTAGACAAACATCTGTCAGTGATGATTAAGATGGTGCTTGGTTCTGCCATGATACAGGGGACTAGACTTGAGTTCTCAAGGTCCCTTCCAATTCTGAGTCTTCTATCTTTGATACAATTTACTACATCAGGGTGCAGAACTTTTTTTTTTTTCTACTGGGGCCATTGACCCATGGGGGGAAAAAATCATCCAAGGATCATAAATCATACAGTGGGGAGGGAGAGAGAAGCTTGGTGTTTCCCCTAGACTCTGAGCTGGGGCATGGGATGGGATGCAGGCTCTGACTGGAGTGTGTGAAAAGTTCAGGGTGCAGAGTTTGGGAGGGACTTAGGATGCAGGAGGGGATTTCAACCAGGGGTAGGGGTTTGAGGTGTGGGCTCTGGGTGTGCAGCATTTACTTCAGGTGGCTCCTGGTGGGCAGCACAGGGGGGAGGGGGAGGGAAGGCGGACTCTAAGGGAGTCTTTGCTCCCTGCCTGCCAATTCTCGCACTGCACTGTTCGTGGAAGTGGCCGTCATATCTGACCACAAGGTGTAATTGCAATCTGAGCTGCAATTTTTCTCCCACCCCTATTTGCAACCAATAATCTAGTTATCCCAGCTGTCTGGTCACCACAATGAGATATATTGCAAACCCAGGCAATACTTCTGGAGACCACTGTATTAAGTTTATGTATAGTTGTGTTCTGTTCCATGGGAGAGTGAGCACAGCTCCTCCCGGAACTAAAACAGCAGAGGGTGATTACGGCAAGTTGCTAGGACGGCACACTCAAGAGAAGTTCCACCCTCCTAACGTGGTTTGCATATACTGGTTCAAACTGAGTATTCCTGAGCTGAAAAGACAGGCAAATCGAGATAAATAAAAAGGCTGAATTTAAACAGGTATGAAGCATTCCTTCTGATGCAGCAGAGACACCTTCGGTTCTATGGGCAGCCTTCCATTGCTGATCGGTTGAAGAGATGGTGGTCTACCAACAGCTCCACATGGTGATTTCTGGTATTTTAGTAAAGCATGCACAAATCTCTTTTTTTGGATGCTTTTTTCTCTGATGTTTTTAATCTTAAGAGTACATGTACTTTTTTTTTTTTTTTAATGAAGGCTCACTAGCACCTGGTGTACACGGTCACAGCCCTGCAGAAAGGGGAAACAAGAGGTACTGAATGCTGGTCAAACATGGGATTGCCACAGTGGATGGCAGTGGGCTGCGCTGCCTTAAATTACCAGTTAGAAAGGAGGATAAAGGGAATAAAGGTTCACACACTCTGGAACTGTGGCAATAAATGTGCCATTAAAAGGAAGGTAAAAAGTGCTCAAGAATTTACAGAAACAAACTACTTTGAATTTATAATTAAATTAGAGAAGATGATGATCAAAAAAATGGATCCCTCTAAGTCTCTAATACAGTGTTTCCTGAAGTGTGATACTTGTACCACTGGTGGTATGTGAAATGATTTCACGGGGTACGCAGCAGAAAATGAATGATTCAAAAATCAGGAGAGAAGCACTGGGACAGCACTGGGAGAGGGGGTTCACTGATAAGAGGTATGTAGGTCCCTGCCTCCAGCTGGTGGCAGAGGCCTGAGTTCCGGAAGATGCGGGTGTCGTGTGTACAGCTGGGCCAGCCCACGTAGACATCCTGGAAGCAGCCCCAGCTGTCCACCATGGCCTGCAGGACCACACAGTGGCCCCTCTGGTTTATGTATCGTCCGCCGCTGTGGTCCGGGGTACAGATCGGGATATGGGTCCTGTCTAGTGCCCCAAAACAGTGCAGGAACCCCATGGCAGCAAATCCTGCAATGGCCGCGTCCGGGTCCCCGACTTCAACGACCCCCTGGAGCAGCAAGGCTTTGAGTGCACGGACCACCTGTGGGGAAGGGACACAAGCGCCTATGAGGGTGCACAGGGTGCCCAGGCCCCCCCCCCCCCGCCCCGACCTAGCCCTTCCTTCTCCTGGCCTCTTGCCAGCCCCTCTCCCTCCCTGGCACCCCTCCCTCCCAAGCCCCACACCTGGACCCCCCTCCCCGGCCCCCACTTCCCAGTGGGTGCACACCCAGGCCTCCTTACCTCCATGATGACGACCCCGACCGTGGCCTTTCCCACTCCAAACTGGTGTCCCACAGAGTGGTAGCTGTCTGCAGTGGCCAGCTTCCAGACGGGTATTGTGACCCTCTTCTCCATGGGGAAGGCGCGCCACATCCAGGTGTCGTGGTGCCTGAGTGCGGGGGTGAGCCACTGGCAGAGCCCCAGGCAGGTCTGCCGGTGCAAGCGGAAGCTCCGCAGCCACATGTTGTCGTCCCACTCCCCCATGACCAGCTGCTCCCACCACTCAGAGCTCGTGGGGTAGTTCCAGAGGCAGCGGAGCACCTGGTGGGGGAGGAACAGGGGAGCCCGGTGGTCAGGGGTGTCCCTGTCTGCAGCCTCCCGTGCAGCACCTAGCAGGGCGCTTGCTCCCTGGGCGACAACCTGGAAGGCTTCCAGGTGCTGCTGCTGCAGCTGGTGCTGCTGCTGCTGAGGGTCCATGGCCGCTGCGACTTGGTCTGCGAGAGGGTGGCTAGTGCTCTGCAGACCTCGTGCTGTGCAGGCTGGGTGTGTTTGGGAGGGGCTCTTTAAAAGGAGCAGCTTGCTGTTGCCCTGGAAGTACTAGTCTAGCCTGTGACCCCGTCCACAGGCTCTCCTGGCCCCTTATTTCAAAGGAGGGTGCTTGTGTGCGTCGACGCTCTGCTTTTCCATCCAGGCCCAGCCCCTTCCAACCTTCACCATCGCTACTTCGATGTTGAATATCGACGGCACCAGCCCCGGAATATGTGTGGATGATACGCGTCGCAGTAGCCTATTTCTATGTCGTTAATTCGAAATAGACTACTTCGACGTAGTGTCCTAGTGTAGACGTGGCCATAGTGTATATTATCTTTCCGAAAGCACAGCCACATCATATGAAACACATACATATGCAGCGCTAGAAACTTACAGGATTTTTCTCCTGAAAAGCTAGAAAACTGATTTCTGTTTACGGAAAATGTTCCAAAGGTGACAGGTTATATTCCTGTATTCTAAAAGTTCAAGTGCTGTCTAAAAATATTTAACACGTTACCTGTAATGTAAAAAACGTTTAAATGTCTCTAAGAACAATTGAGCAAAAAAAGTCCTAAAAGCATAACACTTATTTATTTAGAAGACTCTCCAGCAATGGCTATCATGAATAACAGAAAGGCACAGTTACGATTGAATATAAAAGCTACGCAATTTAAAAAAGTAGATAAAAATCTAAAAACCAGCTAAAAAGAATAAATGCTAGTTATGCTGTATCTTGCTTTAGAAAAGACACTTTAGTATAGTAACCAGCATTATAAATAGTCATACCACAAAAACATTTGTAGCTTCAGAAAAAGTGCACAAGAAATAACTTCAAATATTAGGTCCCCATTCTACCCACTTTGAGTTTAAAAGTTGCTCTTACTACAGTCCCACCTCTCTGGTCTGGCATGGTCAGGGCTTGGCACATCTCAGAGAAGAGAATTTGCTGGACCAAGGAAGGTTCCCTGGCAGGGGCCCTCAAGCCATCCCCCTTCAATGGGTTGCTACCCTATCTGCTGCTGTTGCCTGGGGCCTATGCCTGCAACTCCTGCCAGGCTCATACCCTGGGACTGCCACAGGAAGCTGGCTCCAGCCTGCTCTGGGGACGTGGCTCAAGCCCTGTGTGGCTGCCCCCACCTCTGCAGAGCTGCAAGCAGATGCCAACTCCAGTCCTGCTCCCCCACACCCCTCAGGTTGCTAGGGAGATGCAGATCCACTGCAGCTAACTCCCACAGGGCTGCCAGAGAAGACTGGCTGCACCCTTCTGCCCAGCTCTCTGGTTCAGTGACATCCTCGTGCTGGATGAGGGATGGCTATATTTTAGGAGTTCCAACACTGATCTGTTTTTGAAACTGTGTATGTCTGCCTGCCTGCCTGTCTAAGAACTCCTTTTCAACGGTAAGAGTTAGGACCACCAAACTTTTTATGTCGCTTCCTCTTATAACAAAGCAAAATAAAATGCTTGGTTGCCTGGACAATGGGATGCACCTGGATTCAATTGTTTCCCATAAAATGGAAAGGGAGGAGTCTGGTAGAAAGGACAGCTATACTGCAGAATTACCACAGGGGGAGGCAAGCAAGGGGCCAGCGATGGGGACCAGGACAGCTATAATCTCACTGGGCCAGGAGGGAGCAGGGATGGAGAAAGGGACAGTTATCTACTATATATTTCAGAGAGCCAGTCAGTTTGTCTGTCTGTCTGTCTGTCCATCTATCCCTCAGCTGGGGAATATGCACCCTTCCCCCAGCTGTGCCTGCTGCAGTGGCTATGCACAGGCGCGTCTCATCTGGCCCCACGCTGCTGCAGTGAAGGGGGGGGTGGGGTTGTCCTCTCCCTGGGGCAGCCTACATATTAACCCCCCATCCACAGGTGAGAGTGTGTGTGCATATAAAGAAAGAACGGGAACCAAGACACCAAGCAGTACTATTAGAAGGGTGGTCTCCTACTTGGAGAAGCCTCACGGCCAGTCAACCCGACTTGTGGACAGATCCTGCCCGACTGTGTCATGAGCACACATAACATTGCAGGTTGTAAAAGAGTAATATTTTAAACATATTAGCAGCCCAGAATGCCTGTTGCAGAACCTCACATCTTTATAGCCAGAAAGTCCAAGGAATGTAATCCTAGAAGACTGATAGGGTATTAGGCACTTCAAGGAATACAACTAATCTCACGAGCAAGACACAGAGCAAAAGGAAGAGTTTTTTTTACTCAATGTGAGAGAGGCCAAAAAAGGGGTGGTGAGTCACTCCACTAAGTCAACCCAAAGTCCATAGTTGCTAGATGTCTCCTTAGCAGGGCCTGAACAAGAGGCTGAGGAGAGCTATAACCAGAAGTCTTAGAAGTCCAGACAAAAGCAACAAAAATGGTGAAAGGTCTAGAAAATGACTATGAAGAAAGACTGAAAAAAATGCGACTGAGAGGACATAACATTGTTCAAGTACATAACAGGTTGACACAAGGAGGATGGAGAAGAATTCTTGCTCTTAACTCTTGATATAGGACAAGAAGCAACGAGGTTACATGGAAACAAGGAAGGAATTAGGTTGGACACTAGGAAAAAACTATCCCAACTATCAAGGTGCTTAAACACTGGAATAAATTGCTAAGGGAGGGAGCAGAATCTCCATCATTGGACAGTTTTAAGAGCAGGACAGACATGCAGCTGTTCCAGATGGTGAAGGTAGTACATAGCCCTGCCATGAATGCAAGGGACTGAACTAGATTACCTCTCCAGGTCCCATCTGCCCTGTGATTCTATGAAAGGTATTAGTGAAAACATAAGAGTGCAAAATACAGAATTTTTGCTTTTCCTCTTACCTTGGTTTCAAAGAGATCAGTCCATTTTGTTGTTTCCCAGAAAGTCTCTGACAGAACACTTACGCAGTTCTCTTGATCATCATCTTTACCTTCTGCTTCACTTGAAACAGCCCCATCTTGAGCCTGCATATGGATAAGCTGATCTGCTAATGCGCTTCCTTTCCGACAAAGGGCATCCACTAATGTAGATTTCTGTTTTTCCATATCACTATATTAAGAAGTTGAACATAAATATAAGGGCTCCATTGAAACAACTGGTTTTAAACAAGAGCCAATAATTTAAGTTTACCTTAAATAATCACAGGAAATTAAACACTGATTAATATTAAAAGAACTTTAAGCAATTTTCTGTTACCTTATTAAAATAAGGTATCTTTCCAAATAACTATTTCCCGTAATCTTAAACTGGATCAAAATATACCAAATACCACATACATTATGCAATGTACAGATTCTAATCAAGCCTAAAGCTTCAGGAACAACTGAACTGCCTCTGGTATTTGAATAGAAGTGCAATCCAAATTTAAGAACTTTAAAAAGAAGATAGGATCTAGAGATGTATTTTATTAGCTTTTGCTAGTAGGAAAAAATGGCCACCCATTGTTAATGTAAGCAAACCACTAACTTTAAAGAAATTACACCCACTTAAGGCAGCACTGAATCTGGTTCTCAGTTTCCAATGTTAGACCATCACCAGATCACATGAAATTGCTTAGAATGGATAATATTAATTGTTTTTAAAATCTAGCAAATATCGTTACATACAAGCCACTCCAAGCAACTAGGTTAATTATAATTAAGAGTCAATATGTAACTAATTTGTAAATTTATACCTCCCTTCACAGTCCTGCAACACCAAATTTGCTGCTTTTTGCTATTTCCCAATCAAAACAGATCAGCATAAAAGGGGTTTTACAAATCAATAATTTAAAAAAAAAAAAAGTGATGGATCATCATCATCTATTGAAGATGCTGACATTCCAAAGAACGTTATTGTGTACTGACTCCACTAAGTAAAATATAACATTTGAATACAGATATAGCTAGGTCTACCAGTCTTTCCTTCCTCACTCGTTCTATAAAACTTTTAAAACAAAAAAGGAGTCAAGCAGCACTTTAAAGACTAACAAAATAATTTATTAGGTGATGAGCTTTTGTGGGACAGACCCACTTTTTCAGACCATAGCCATACCAGAACAGACTCAATATTTAAGGCACAGAGAACCAAAAACAGTAATCAAGGTGGACAAATCAGAAAAAAAAAAAAAAAAAAAAGGTGAGCAAATCAGAGAGTAGAGGGGCAGAAGGGGGGGGTGTCAAGAATTAGATTAAGCTAAGTATGCAAACGAGCCCCTACAGTGACCCAGAAAATTAACACATGGTTTAAACCGGGATGGTAACGTGTCAAATTTGAATATAAAAGAGAGTTCAGCAGCTTCCCTTTCAAGAGTGGTGTGAAAACTCCTCTTCAGTAACATGCAAACTCTTAAGTCATATAGGGGCTCATTTGCATACTTGGCTTAATCTAATTCTTGACGCCCCGCCCCACCCACTCTCTGATCTGTTCACCTTGATAATATTTTTTCTGATTTGTGCCCCTTGATTACTGTTTTGGTTCTCTGTGCCTTAAATATTGAGTCTGTTCTGGTATGGCTATGGTCTGAAGAAGTGGGTCTGTCCCATGAAAGCTCACCTAATAAAATTATTTTGTTAGTCTTTAAAGTGCTGCTTGACTCCTTTTTTGTTTTGATAGTACATAAACTAGCACGGCTTTCTCTCTGTTACTATAAAACTTTTATGTGAGTATTTCAGGGTGATTTTATCAGATAACATGGACTGTTCACTTGCATCTTGGAGCCGCACTTCAATGATTTTGCAGGTCCCACCATACCATGCAAAACCCTATTCTCAATTCTCACAGAAGTGCTTTGCTATCTACATGCTATCAGTCTACTGATCATCTGAGTGATTATAAACTTGATGAGATAAAGTACAGTACAAACTTTCCCAAACAACTTTGCCCATGTATCTCAATACTGACATGAAAGCAATCCTTTGTAATCTTTTCTGATCTCTTTTGAGCAAAAGAACAATTTTTCAGCATCTCTCTGCATTCTGAAGTACGCAAAACTCTAAAAATACTAATCTCTAATATCCATTTCCACTTGAAGTCAAAATTGAACCCAATAGAAAATAATCATATTATAAAACTTTTTCAGCTGTCAGTGTCCTTTAGAATACTTGTATGTAGAAAAGGTAATTACATCTCTAGACTACAGAAATAGGATGCAAGAAGGAGTATTTACTGGTTAGGTACTTTTTTATAGTAGCTGCATCAGGCCTGGGATCGGTCTTCATAGCAAAATAAACCGCTAATGCTGTTTGATCAATATGTGAGATAACAGTATTTGCAGCTTCAATAATTTCATCGAGCCTTTTCATTCTTTCCTAAATGAAAAGAAATAAAAGTGTTAGGCAAAATGAAATCACCTCATTTGACACTTTACAGAATCCTAGGGCTGGAAGGGACCTCAGGAGGTCATCTAGTCCAGCCCCCAGTTTCAAGCAGGATCAACCCCCACTAAGTCATCCCAGACAGGACCTTGTCAAGCCAGGACTTAAAAACCTCGAGGGATGGAGAATCCACCACCTCTCTAGGCAACGCATTCCAATGCTTCAACACCCTCTTGGTGAAATAGTTTTTCCTCATATCCAACCTACCTCTCCCTCTGTAACTTCAAACCATTACTCATTACATCATGCTATTAAATCACATCTAAGTCTTCTCTTCTGTAAACTAAACAAGCCCAAATCCCTCAGCCTATCCTCATAGGTCTTGTGCTCCAGCCCCTTAATCATTTTTGTTGCCCTTTGCTGAACCTGCTCCAGCAAATCCACATCCTTTTTATACTGGGGGGGCCTAAAACTGGACACAACATTGCAGATGTGGCCTCACCACAGCTGAGCAGAGGGGCATAACTACTTCTCTAGATCTGCTCAAAATGCTCCTCCTAATGCACCCTAGTATGCCATTAGCCTTCTTGGCTACAAAGGGCACACTGTTTACTCATATCCAGCCTTTCATCCACCATACCCCCTAGGTCCCTTTCCATCGTACTGCTGCTGAGCCATTCGATCCCCAGCCTATAACAATTGCTTGAGATTCTTCCACCCCAGGTGCAGGACTCTACACTTCTTGTTGAACAGCATCAGATTTCTTTTGGTTCGGTCCTCCAGTCCCCCTGTGTTTACATTAACAACACTTCTGAAGTTGCAAATTATATAGCACTACCCATAGTTTCCAAAATTTACTTAAGTACCTAACCTTTTTGTCGTCCAAGCAGGACTGAGGTCATACAGTATTTGGTTAGTGCCATAAAACGCCATAAGTTACAAGTCCTTGACACAAAGAACATACAGTACTATTGTATTCCAGTAATGTATATTGGCCCCAACAAGCTTCATATGCTGCATAGGTCAGGAAGGAAAGTATGCCCTGTGCAACCCATCCCAAGCTACTTTAGGTTTGTTTTGTGCCTCTAAGCACAGATTGCTATGGCTAGAGATGGACCACTGGACAGTCAGGCTAGTGTTTTGAAGTGGCAGAAAAAAATTTCTTCACCTCTAATGGAGGATCTCACCTACGTGCTCAGAGTCAAATTCCTTCTCAAACCTGAAAATGGCAATTTTCCCTTAGGTCAGATTAGCAGGGACCAGTGTTCCCTGCAAACTTTGCACTTGTGTGGTGATTTAGGAGAAAATCCAATGCTGATCAGAACAGCACCCACAGCTAGGCCTGAATTTCTCCTAGTGGTACACATTTACACTTACCTTGGTGCACATAACATTTATTCTGCACATTAATGGAAAACAGGCAGACATGGATGGGAAAGGTTAGCAAGAACATTGGCAGGGACCTTGCATTTTTCATCTTCCTCTGCAGCCAGCAGTGTAGATACTTGCTAGGATTATCAGGGTGTCTTGCCAAATCATTCCCTTGCAATTCTTTGAAAAGCCTTGAGCATTCGTGGACCTTACTCCCGCCTATACTTTGCCTGTGGCAAATCACAGTTTTGTCTCCTGAAGGCTGTAATATTTTAATCTGAGTTACTGGGCTCAATACTGAGGGAACTGGGTGGTATTTAATGGCCTCTGATGTGCAGAAGATCAGATGAAGATCTAGGCCTCTTCTGACCTTAAACCCTGAGATTAAGATAGCAAGGAGAAGATCCTCGCTTCAACAAGCTTGCAATCTAAATAAGCAAGACAGATAATGGAAATGTCGGTACTCATTTTGCAGATGGCAAAGAGCCAGTACATCAGACAAGGTATGTGAGGGATCTGAGGCCTGATCCCAGAAGTCCCAAGTTACACTACAATTCCTTAACCAGATGGCCAAACCAAAAGAGCTATCTTAGTGACACAAGGACGATGGGGAATGGGGTTACAAACAGCATCCAAACAGCTCATCATATGAGACAAGTCAGCTAGGTATATAGTATACAGCCTTTCTATACATAAAGGAGATTGGGTTTTTCAAGTTTTGTATGAAGTCTGAGGCGGTGCATCTTTCTTAAAAAAGAATTAGCCTCAGATGAAAAGGAAGGAGGTGGAACATTAGGCGCTCACATTATCATGATGATAAACATGAGATGGGTGAACAGAAAAAAAAAAACGTGCAACAGCTATCTGCTGCAGGAAAAGGCAGATAATAGCATCTACTAAGCATCCTAACAGTATCTCTCTGAAAATGGAGGGTAAGGACTCAAATCACTTGAAAAAGACATGTGAGCAGACCCTCCGTCTCAAGAACAACTAACCTATCTCATGAAGAAACCATCTGTAAGGACTTCATTGTATATAGCTCAGCTCACTGACCTTTGGATTAGATCTCTGAAAACAACATAAAAGTCATCATTAAGCCAACCCATTTCCAGATGGTCCATGACCAAAAATGCAATTAATAAATCATCCAAACAATGTTTCCCCACTTTTTCCCCAGGTATGTGTGGAATAAATTTTATGTGCACTGAGGCAAGTGCGGGTGTGCATCTCAAGTAGAAACACATGCTGTTTGCTGTGGGAGCTTTGGGCGCTATGCTAATCAGCTGGGGTGGCACTTGAATCTCCCCTGGGTGGCCAAGCACTCAGCTTACAGGAAATACTACACCCAGCCTTTAAGTTATTCCCAAGCCTTAATACAGTATAAGATATGATCAGTGACTGGGAAAATAAAAACCTTGCTCAGTTGCTTTGACAACCAGGCAGCAATCCCTCTCCATCCTTCAGTCAGTTTTAACTGATCTAAATGAACGAGTATTCCCCTTTGAAAAGTAGGCAAATACAGAATGGCAAATACCTGCAGTGAGAAGACTGAAAAACCTCTCTCTTTTTATCAGAGAGGTAGCCGTGTTAGTCTGTGTCTTCGGGAACAATAAGTCCTGTGGCACCGGATAGCCTACGAGATATTTTGGAGCATAAGCTTTCGTAGGCAAAGACCCGCTTCAGCAGATGCGTGAGTGGGGGGTGGTGGTTCAGAAGGGTATTTAAAGAGGGGGGTCCCAGTAAAAGGGAGGGCCAGAGCTGACAAGGTCTATTCAGTCAGGGTAGAATGGCCCATTATCAGTAGTATACATCAAGAAAGGAGAAAAAAAACAAAGTCAGATCAGTCAGGGGGATGTGCCCCATTGTCAGATTCTAATGTGGAGGTGTGAACTATTCACACTCCAACCTTGAATGAGGCAACTCATAGGTAGAAATAAAGGTTGGAGCATAAAATCCCTACATCTGGGACAAAATGCACCAACACACAGCAGTCACATTCGACTGGAAACATGGAACTGCCAGTCATCCTGAGATATTCACGAATGCAGAAGGTTCAGTTTTAGCAGGATTTAAAAAAACCCTAAACTATGAAATCCACTCCCTAAACAAAAACAACTACAGCCTTAATTTCTTGCCTAGATAGTTAGAAAAACCTCATTTATTTAAATTTTACTTTAGCTCCATTATTGTTTCCACAAACAACCAATAAGCCAACCAACCAACCAACCAACCAATTTCTCTGATATGCTGGGAACAAAGAAAGAGGACTAAGCATTCACATTTATAGCCTTGTAAAGATGCACTGGTCTGTACAATGGTAAATGCTTTCAATTCAGCATTAGTTAAAAGTTTCTAAGTCATTGCACTGAGCACAGCCACAGCAAGAACTTCAAGACCAGGCATCTGTGAAGAACTGTAAAGGAGAAATCTTCAGATTTAATCTATCTCAAGGCAAGATGTAGTGAGAAAAATACTAAATTAGAAGACAGAACTCACCTTTTCAGAATCCAGCTGATGGAGTCGTGCAACATATAAGGGGAGATGATTAGGAAATGCTTCTTTCAATTCGTTATAGATGTCACTGGTATCCAGCCTAGCCAAAGAAAGGGAAGAAATGCATATGCTGCCTCTGCATGTTCTAATCAGGAGGCAGTGCAACAGTGAATGATTGTTCTTCAGCTATCACAAGTTTAATTAACCTGGTACTCAAACTTCCATGTCTTCTACCAAGTGCAGTACACTTTAACCTCTTTATAATCTGGCAATCCTGGGAAACAAGGTATGACAGATTAAAGAATTTTCCAGGGCAGCGAGGGCACTGTGAGATTTGCGTATGATGGAGTAGGGGCTTACACCCAGCATCCTGCTCCCAGAGGCACATAAGGCTCCTGCCACTCCCAGGCACCGTGCAACACTGCTAAGGGAGTGGCAGTGACAAGCCACCAGACAAAGGCTTTGCTGCACTGGCCTTCTCTCAGTTGTGGGGAGGTGGAGCGGCAGCATGCAGACACGCTTCCTTTTCCCCCTGCCAGGGCCTGAACCACAGATACTCCTGGACTGAGGCCACCCAGCATGTGGTGGTTCAAATGTATTAAAATATAGAAGTCATGCTGTGACCGGTTAGGGAAACTACAAAGACATACTTCGTCATCCATTGTATCTTCAGGTCTCTTAGAGCTTCAGCAAATTCCTCTTTCACATCTTTTTCTTTTTCTGGTTCTCTTTCTCTCTCTTTGCTACCATTCTTAGTCTTTGTCGGTGATGGTATCAGATGGTAATGGACAGTAATTACATCCTAGTGATAGGAAACAAAACCATCAACTACTTGGAGGAATGGTTATTCTTTTATCTTAAACTGCAGAAGTGCTAAATGATAGCAAGCAGCTGCAAGCTTGGAAGTTGGATCCTGAAAACAAGGGATTAGTGTTTAAGAACTCTGGAATGGTTCTACTTCCTCCAGAGACACACCCAACTGCCCATCTCCCCAGTTTTCAGAAATGGGCTTGTCACAAGATGACTGGAGCCTGCACGAAAGGCAGTCCAGTGACCCTGGACTAATGACAGGCTCATTTGGGCTTAAGGGAGGGCACCCGGGCCTTATGAAGGGGAAGACAGCTGGAGATGCTTTGGAAAGTGCCTGCAGAGATTGCAAAGAGGATGAAAGCTCCTGCAGGGCCCTGTAATCAGTGGGGTGGGAGGCGGGGGGGTGGGAGGGGGCACACTGTAAGGAAGGCCTGTGGAGAAGGGCCAGGCTCCAGGCAAGAAATGCCAAGAGATAAGGAATGTGAACTCTCAGAGAGAGGATGGGTTATGCCCATCTTGAGATGGGGCAAAAGGATTACATTTTAAAAAGAAAGAACAGACACCGCCCCCTCCCACTTGGAGGAACGAGCAGGGCTCAGCTGAAACCGAGGTGAAGACTTTGTAGGTCTGACCTCTATTGTGAAAGACTTTGTGCAGGACTTAGTAAGCTGGACACCAAGGGGAGAATGTTTGAATATCTCAACTCAGCATGGATCCATAACCTCAAACGTGGACTGCACCAAGCCTCCAGCCCAGGTTTCCCCAGTGCTGTCACCAGAAACAAAACTCCCCATCCCTCGAGGGAGTCCTTAGGGGATGAAGCCTCTAGATCCAGGAGGCTGACAGGGTAGAAGAGGCCCAGCTCCTGGGCTGCTCCCAAACAGAAGTCAGGGTATACTACCCTCATTTCTGTGCTGCCTTTTGAGGGGTGTCTGATCTCCCCACCAAAAATGGCAGCACAGGGAAAAAGGGCAACTCCTGTCCGCTCCCACCCAAAGTAGTGGCCAGGAGCCACAGGCTTGCAGAGGCAGGGAGATCAGGTTTCGCAGGGAAGGTCACATTTCTTATTCTAAGACACATTCTTCACAGCTGTGACACTGACGTGGTCCTATAGTTAACAGCTATTTGTGAACAATTATGCTGTCCGTTAAATTGCTGTAGCATGCGCACAGTCTCAAAGTTTTCACGCAATAAATATTTACATGACTTGGAATGTCACTTAATACTTTCTGAATATGTTCTCATTAAATTCTTTTTCAAAACAGCTGATGGGACAGGATGAGATTCAGTCTTATGTAGAAGGCCAACAAATGTTAAGCCTTCAAAAAACGAGCACACGTCAACCCCTATTGAACTAATTTTTTAAAGCACTTTTTCAAAGAACATGCACAAGATCCACTGCCAGACAAATACCACATTCTTGTTAACAAAGGTTTTCTTTTGTGAAATAATTTATATTATATCATACCAACTGAGTTACTGATTTCAGACACTTAATACAGAAAAATCTGCTTCAGAAAGAAAGTCTCTCAATGTATTGTACTTACTCGGCATTAAATGGCACAGCTATATTCCTCTGACGGCAAATTACGCAATATTAAACTTATGAGATTACTTATCTCATGTGCTGCTGGAGTTGGTAAGTCTCAAAGTGTTTTTACTGAACTACAAACTGTATACATACAACAATTACTTCACTTTCAATCAAAACGTAGACAACTGTGGGGTAGAACTTAACTTTTTTTTTTTTTTTTTTTTGCTAAACTTGATATTGCAGATGGAAGAAACTGAGTTGTATCAGATACTGATCAGTCTCTGATTTTTGAGTTATAGCAGAGGGTAGCAGTTTAAGATCTTCCTTATCTTAAGATTTTTCTGTAACCTAAGCACAGCAGCTAAGTTCTCGAAGGAAAATTGTGGATCCTGGCTTAATGCACAGTGTGTAAAATTTGAGCCTGAAGAAAAATATGTACGTATACCTATGTTATATCTTCAAATCAGGATAACAGAAGCATCACCTAATTATGCTATCATGCCATCCATGCCACATTTTTCCCAACACTAAACAAAAATTGTAGTGGAGCTCAGAAGTCAGCTTCATGTCACATTGTTGTTCTAGTCTCATTCTTTTTTTCTCATTTATATCTGTCTACTTTCCATCTCATATCTGTCTAGTTAGACTATGCTTCTCAGAAAAGAGACCTCAACGATCTCTGACATACCAGGCACATAATTACATACAATGTAAGTTATTCTAATTCAAAATCAATACTCCATGAGCACATGCATACACACAGCTGACTTACTAAGAAGGCCTTGAACAGCTTTAAAATTCAACCAGCCAATTTAACCTTGTACAGTTTTATTGCACAGGACCTTTCTCTAGGCCATTGGAAGGTACAAAATTTTTCATAAAGGCATAAGCTGGACTTGCAAACAGTAAGAGAGGCCCAGAAAAAGAAAAGCATCTAAAACACCACTGATCATTCCTATTCTTATCCAAAGTTTCACAAAACCAGAAAGATGGGGCAATGCAGAGACTATGCCACACATCCAGTAGATTAAGACACCCTTGTCTACATTTTCCTAAAACAGAAACTTAACAACTATGGGGTCAATTATCGGAGGGGTAGCCGTGGTAGTCTGGACCTGCAACAGCAACGAAGGGTCCTGTGGCACCTTATAGACTAATCTATAAGGTGCCACAGGACCCTTCGTTGCTGTTACCAACTATGGGGTGATCCTTGCTAAGGGAGCATGGGGAAACAACTGGGGCAGCTCACTGAGGGAGCACCTCCTCCACCATGACTGATTTGTGGGCTGGGTGGTCCACTGAGCTGTCTACCTCCATGCTCACTGCTGCTCTGCCCCCCAACACCTAGCACGTCTTTCCCAACCTAAAAACGTGAGAGAGGGGAGGGGCACAACCAAGAACTAACTGAAAAGGAGAAGGCTCACCTCAAAGTTCAAAATCTGTTGTGAGCAGAAGTTTTCATGCCATGGGGCATGCTGAAGAAGTTTTTGGGTAGAATGAGGGCCTGATGCAAAGCAGAACAATCCCAGTCTCGGTATTGCTGAGCAGTAGAAGCAGTGGCAAAGACAATTAGCACAAAGGGAAGGCAATGAATTAAATGATCTGAGACAGAGAAAGACCCCATCTCCTTCAGTTACTGCCCTGCTCCTCCACCTCACACAATACCCCATATGTGCCCAGGATGCTGGTATGGTGGTAACAGGCAGAAACAAAAAGGAGCGGGGTCTGTCCCGCAGCCAAATGAAGGAAGCACCTGGAGCCAGGATGTGCAACTTGCTGCTGCACATGGGGCCAGCTGGGTTTGCGTGAAAGAGCGGCAGGCTGGGAGAGTGAGAACAAGAGGGGAGAGGAAGAAGAGGGTCGTGCCTGAGGGGAGCATGGCAGAAAGAAGTTTAGGAATTTCTGCTCAAGACTTCTCTCTACTCAGATGACCATTTAAAACCACTAAGTGTACGTCTTGCTTGTACTCCTAACATGTAAGAGGCACACAGATTTTATTTCTACTAATTATTCCAGCTACAGTAGACTGCCCCAACACTAAACAGCCCACAATGTGAGCGGTTTCCCAGAAGAACTTTCACTGTCCGAAGCGGTGGGGAAATCAGTTAACTTCCATTTCCATTCCAACTCAATGTGCCCCAAACTGCTGATCTACACAGACAACCAAAATCGGGTTCTGTTTCCATACTGAATATTTTGCCCTTCAGTAGGGCCACGTAGAATAACGTATAATGTAAAATGAATTTATTCTTCTCACAGTTGAATGGCAGGAATCTCTCTGCTCTGGACCAGCAGCCCTGAACCTTTACGGTGGGCTCCACCCCAGACACGTGTGTTGTGGCCACAGCCAATCTGAAAACAACTCTAAGAGCAAGCTTTGCTGGATCTTTAGCTCCTGCAACCACCAGAGAACAGAAGCTGTTAGATCTGGGTTTGCTGAAAAACAAGACAGTAAAAGCTGTGAATGGAGAAAAATAGCTGCTTGTGAAGCTACAGTTAGAGTAAAACCCATACTCAGGACATCCCTTTGCTATTATGCATCCAACGTCATCCCTCAGTCTAGTTCTCCAGAGAAAGAGTACAACAGCGAGTATAATGCCCTTCTTTACATCTTCAGTAAAGATGAGACCCCAGCTCAATGCAATAGTGGCATTTCTCAAGGCCGATCATAGAATCATAGAACACTAGGACTTTATATAACACTTGGAATTTATATCAGCTTAGCTACATCTCAGGGTGTGAAATGCTAAACTATCCCAAAGTAGAGTATACTAGGCCGATGGAGGAATTCTTCTGTTGACCTGCCTACTACCAGTCAGGGAGCTGAATAACCTATACCTATGACCCACCCATAAGCACAGGTGCATCTACATTGCAGTACTGCAGCTACGCTACTGTAGTTTTCAGCACAGACACACGCTAGAGTGGCTGGGTCTACATGGCGCTCTGCCCAGTGCCGCTGCCGGCAGAGATATGCAAAATGAGTTTCTCGGGATTGCAAATGGCATGCCTTTTGCATACCCCTGAAGCTCATTACCATAGCCCCGTGAGAGTTCAGTGTCAGCCGAAGGGGGTGCGGGCACTACAGAGGCCATATGGATGTGCCTCTGCCAGCTAAACCCCACTCTGTCACCAGTCCCTTATGCCTCAAACATTTGCCCTGGAGTCTGGCTGCTCATAATCAGTGGCCTGGTCATTTGCCTCATCCTGCCAGCCTGGCATGAGATTTTTCTCCTTAGTGTCACATAAGTTATGGAGCACACAAATGGCTGCCACTATGAGAGGAATGTTGCTTTTGCTGAGGTCTAACCAAGTCAGGAGGCTTCAGGCCTTTAAATGGCCAACTCAATATTCTACTACCACTCTGCACTTGCTTAGCTTATAGCTGAGCTGCTCTTTACTACTGTCCAGGATGCCAGTGTACGACTATGTGAGCCAAGGGGAGCAAGGGGAAGCTGGATCACCCAGGATCATTATTGGCACCTCCGCAGGCAATTTTCTGGCCAGGGGAGAAAGTCACATTCTACAGCTTTCTGAACAGACCAGAGTTCCCAAAGATGTGCATGTCAGACACCTTTCCTGACCACCCCATTGCAGTGACCTGTCCTATACTGTAGCTAGAAGATTTAGACTAACAGTGTCTTGTATACAAACCCAAGGTACAATGGTAATTAATATTATTGTGTGAGTTTTATATGAATTATATCTAGCTGGGAGACTCTTGAGGAGTTTGCTGGTGAGGTGGACAGGCTGGTGTGGCAAGGAAGTTCAAGAAAGCACACTCTTGTTAAGGCCTGCGTCTCTCAGTTCTGGGCAACTGTGAGGGGAGCTTAGCTCTATCCAAAATACCTTGAATGGTTTTATGAATAAATACTATATTAGTTCCTTTATTGTGGACATTTTTATAGTCTTTCTAAATGAACTACAGTTAGTTCTAGAGATGACACAAAAAGAACACAGGACAATGATAGCAGTCTGCATCAAAGTTCTCCTTGGACATTCTGACCTTCTCCTTGTACTACTGTATCTATATCACCAATGCCAACAAAGACAGCAGCCGCTCAACCTTACAGGGTCTTGGGCTAATACAGCAAAGGGGCAGAACACATTGCACAGAGCTGATAACCTCCATAGCTCACACTCCCCTTCTCCTTCAGTCAAAACTCTGACTATCAGATTAGTGAAAGGTGAAAAATGTGATTTCCTTCCAATGACTGGAAACAGTGTCCCCAGAGAGGAAAGAATATAGGAGGCAAAGAAAAAAACATCACTTTACAAGAGGCAGAAGAAAAGGTGGGAAAATATTAGCCTGATAAAAGTAACCTACATCTGCTGGAAAACAGGTCAGCAGACTCAGTAAGTGACACAACCATTTTAAAAAAAGATCAATCACCCTCCTTTGTGTTCAACTGCCCATCTGCTGGCAGAATCTACAACAGAATGTGGAAATGCTAATTTTATTGAAAGCACTTGTGCACGTCAGTGTTACTTTATCATTCAATATTTTTATATGAAGAATACTAGACAGTAAAATCTACAGAACACTTTTCCCTATCTGCACCAATTATGATTGCTATCATTCTACAAACAGACTGATTTTATGCCAAATTAAATTAATGTACATTGATCTATATCTAGACTTTGTTTAAAAAGATCACATAAGTGAGAGATAAAAAAAAGTGATTTGATCATTTAATTCATAACCCTAAAAAGCAGTCCTATTGGCCAAAGTATATTTTCTAATCTAGTCTATGTTTCAGTATAATTAAAACTTCACAGACACATCCTCCTTTGGTGGCAATGAGGGATTAGATATCATGGTTCATATCATATACCTTAAATTCAATTTTTAGTGCATTTGCTAAGAGACAAGGTGGGAGGCAAAATATTGTCCATGGAAAATCTTGACTCCAAGCACTTCAGGGAGAGAGAGAATGGGCAAGTATTATATAATAAAGTAAAGGAGTAACAGACTGACTCATTATTACACATGCATTTTTAAGGCACTTAAAGTAGTATCTGGGTACTGTAGTGCCACTCAATTAACCCGGTATTACAGTAAAGTTTTGTTGGTTAAGAGCAGGTGTTGCTTAAGGCATGAAGTGGATAACTCAAGACTATATAAAGAGCAGGCAGCTGAGGGAGACAATGAAAAATTAAATATAATACTAATAGAAAAATTCTAAGTTATATGCAGAAAGACTTAAGCATATCTTTTCCAAAAACTGACATTCAGTACCTTTTTAAATTTTCCTTGTCGTTTTGCTGCAGACTGCCCCTGGGAGTTAGAATAACATACTGTAAGAAAACATGCACACACTACACAGGACGGAGATACCTTCTCTCTATGATTATGGTTTACTTTCAATCTAGAAAGCTCAAGCTACTCAAGTGCCAGGTCTGTGATGAGAACGTGCTCTTAAAGCATATTGCTATTTTAATGCATTTTGTGTATACAGTTTGTTGTTCCTATTAAGACAAAAGTGTTAAACAATCAGTGTAAAATGGCAAAATGAACTTCAGAATAAAACACGGTTGAAAAATTTTAATTAAAACTGAATTTGAGCGGTACTGTTCCATTTTATAATGCTTAAGCAGAATTAATGTACAAAAATACTTCTGCATTTTTCTTTTCAGTTCACACTTCGTGAATCAAAATAACACTGTTGTCTATTCCACATTTCTGTCACTTGGTGCATAGCGATGGTCACTGATGGCAGCAGTAAGAATGTGACACTACTGATGGCACCCATCCAACAAACTGTTCCCACAACATGAAACAGAAGTTCATGATTGTGTCAAGAAACTGAGGTGAACAATTCACTCACTCAATAAGCTCTACATTTCTCTCATGAAAAAAAAAAAGCCTGACTTGAAAAGCAGTAACTACTGTATTTCCACTGGCTCCCATTCTAGATATTTGTGGGCCTAAAGGTTATTTAACTGGACGTAAGAAAGCCTAATCATGAATTATAACAAACTGTTTTGCTGATTTTCAGAATTACACTATTGTAATACTTATGTTTATCGAAACAGCAACAAACTTCCAGTCTTGCTGTGAATTTATTATACATACAAATAAATTTATGTGACACTAAAAAAGTTTAACACTAATGGTTCCTCAGTATCTTCTGGCCCAGGAAAAATATGGCTTCCTGAATACAACCGTTCAATTTTCCTGTAAATTGTTTCCGAGTCTACAGTACTACACACTCCTAGATTTAATACATTATGTTGTTTCTATAATACATCATAAAACAAATACATTTGATCTACCCACTTTAAACAATTTCCTGGCCTGCTAAAAAAAGACTTCCTATGTTACAATATAAACTATGACTGTATGTAATACATTCAACATTTTCCAGGGGAATAAAGAACTCTCTGTTGGGGTGGGGGTGGGGGTGGGGGCGGGGGAAAAATCAGTAGCTTTTAAGTCTGTAGAATCTTTCATATGGACTATATCTGTAAATAATGACATTTATAAATGCTACTCAAGGTTGATTTAATCTTAATAATAACCAATTTAAAAAATACCGGAATATCCAAGGGAATCCTTCATAAACTTAGCATTAAGTGAATAAACTGGAAGACTAATCTGGCTTTTACAGCTAGAGTCAGATTGAAAATTCATTCAAGTTGGGAAAATAAATTTCTGGGCCTCTACATACTAACCAAGGAGGTACAGATTTTTGTTATGACATAAGCAGACAGAAACAAGATCTTCTGTAATTCTATTTGCGCACACACCTTTATCAGTGGCCAACAACATAAGCATTATGCAGCTGGTAAAAAAAATCCTGAATCAGCATTATAGGGTACAAAATAAATATCGCCTAAGTTTAAAGTAAAATGCAAGCACAGGTATCAAAAGGCACATTTGTTTTGTTTATTTTTGCTGGAAGCTGCATGCACACGAAAAAGGAAGTGCACCACATAAGTAACTAGAGAAGCAAAATGCAAAAGCAAAACAAATGAAGTGTACACATTGTACGTTTAAGAATTACATTCGGGCAGACAATCACACACTGAACCCAATTTCTTACATGTTTGCTGCAAGAGTGAAAAAAAGAAATTGCTTCTATAGCAATACAAAATGCTTCTGCATTGTTTAAAATAATTTTTGGAGACTTATTTACATATCAACGTCAAATTCAACTGCAGGATTAAATTTTAAATATTTAGAATAAAGTTTACTCATATGTTTGACTTACTACGCTGAATGCTCTCTTTACAGAATAATTAATAAATGCACAATGATCATCGTCAAGACACAGAATTTTCCCAGTTAGTAAAACAGTGACTTTTGAAAACAAGGTATTTATTTGTTTTAAGTACTTACGGCTTTCTTTCCAAGTTCTGTCTTTGACAATGTCAGAGATCCTACAAGGTAACATCCTGGTCCTGCTCCTTTAGGTATTCTGATTAAAAAAAAAGGTAAACTGTACACTATACTGAAATGACAAGTTTCACTAACACTAAACATATAAAGAACAAAACTGTCAATCAGCAGGACTTAACTACAAATGCTAGACAGGTATGTACCATATTGAAGGGTATAGTATTATTTGGGTTTACAGACATCAACTGTAGACTGGGAAAAAGATTATGCCAACTTACTTGTCATCTGGCAGAGATATAACAAAGAATGGTTGATTATGTTTTGGTGGTAATGTCAAACTGTTTGATTTCTTCTTTCCTAAGAGAGCAAGGCTATGGCTTTCATAAATATCTAAGCTCAAAGTATTAGACAGCCTGTGAGAAACAACAAATGGAAGGTCTTTGATGCGATCCAGTTCACTGTTCTGTTCATGACGGATTTGTAACCGAATAGTGTAATCTCCTTTCTCCAGTTTCAGGGAATACTGAAAGAAAGATGGTTTCATAAAATGCCAAGATTAAGAAATTTTACCACGCACATGTAGCCCTACAAATAAAATCAGAATCATGTTCTTTCTTAACCAATACAGCTCTGACAGCTTACGAGAATCTTACTTGTCTAGATTTATACTAACGAGAAACAAAAAGTAGTAATGCCCATTCCCTGGCGGTCCATGCAATAAATTAACTCATTGATTAAAAGCATACGCTGTACTGTACACTGAGGATTAAATGTCTCACTGGCTGTGTCTACACTAGCCCCCTACTTCGAAGGGAGGATGATAAGTAGGGTGTCAGGAGATTACTATTAATGAAGTGCTGCGCTCCATATGCAGCACTTCATTAAGCTAATTCTCCCCCGTGGCAACTTCAGAGTTTTAAACTTCAAAGTGTCAGCTTGCATGTAGCTGCAGCTAACCCTCCGGTACTTCAAATTGCCCAGGCAAATTTCAAGTCCCTTTACTCCAACAAAATTTTGAGGAGTAAAGGGACTTCGAAGTCGCCCAGGCGCTTCGAAGTACCAGCGGTTAGCTGTGGCTAGATGCGAGCCAGCACTTTGAAGTTTTAACACTTTGTAGTTGCCGCGGGGGAGAATTAGCTTAATGAAGTGCTACATATGTAGCACAGCACTTCATTAATCATCTCCCCACACCCTACTTACCTTCCTCCCTTCGAAGCAGGGAAGTAGTGTAGACAAGCCCACTTTGTAGTATTTTGGGGATCTTCGCCAGAAGCTTCTAGAAAACTTCTAATGATGGGGATTTCATGTCCCCTTTCTCACAGTGCTGAACATTGAAGCCTGGACATATATAAGCTGCTGCTGCCCTGCTCCTCAGTTCCTTTTGCCACTTCAAAGACTGTATTCTAGACTTTGAAGAAGTGGGGATGGAAAGTATTGCGTACCTGCATGCACTCAGCCAACTCTAAAAATTACACCTGCAGTCATCTAACTTACTTATTACAGCTGTACAGAGCCACATTTCTGAAAGACTAGTTAGAAGCTGTGTCTCAAGAAGACTTCAGCTGCAACACCACTCTTTCAAACTAGACATCCGATCTTGAAATAAAGGCTGCGTCTACGCTACAAGATAAATTAGAATTTCAAGCCTTTAGCTCGATATTAAAACGTGACTGTCTTCACACGTAATATTAACTTGATTTATTGAGCCATAACGCCAGTTACAGAGTATTGATATTACGGGATGGGTATAGCATCTAGCTCAAATTTAAAATCACAAATCAAGGCTAGTGTGGAAACACCATGTCCTTAATTCAAACTTGTTAGCCTCCAAAAGTGTCCTATATGTATCCCACAAAGCTACGCGCTGACCCTCCAAGTATGGCCGCTTTGTCATGTACTGCTGTCAGATGTGCAGGAAGAAGGTCAAAGTAAGCCCGCGAAGTCTGGATTGAATTTGAGTGAAAATTTGAATTGGAATTTAGCAGCCCAGCCCTACAAATATAAAGGGTGCCCATTATGAAAAAAGTCTCTTTGCCCATCGCATCGCTCTGCATTGGTAGCCATCACACTGCATATGTAGCAATTATGGGTAGCCCAGTACTGCAATCATGAGCACTCAGGGTAGTGATCGGACTAGCACTTCTCAGACTCGCAAGAGAGCCCCATCTTGGACGGACTATGAGATTCTGGATCTCATTGCCATTTGGAGAGACCAATTGGTGGCGAAGAGACTGTGCCAACTTGCTTTAGGACTGCCTAAAGAGAAACTCTCTCCCCAGGCCACCATGTCACTATCTCGTGATTCTTGGATATAAAGTAAGTTTCACAATCTCACAAAGTTTCTAAAGTTAAGCAGTCAAACAGTACAGGAATCTATACAGAGGGTAGAACATTTACAAGTCTTGTGACAAACCATCCTCCCAGCAAAGGCAGTGTCAAAGAAGTCTTTCACAATCAGGTCTTTCACACTTCAAACAGCTGTTGAAAGACATTGAAGCGATCTTAAAAATTTAGTAAAGGTGCCTCTGATATGACACAGGCAACCCCTCTGCTCGATCGATACAGCAGCATTAGGAAGAGCCTGAGGGACCCTTTCTGCTTACACTGAAAAACTGAAACATCTTAATAAAAAAGACAAACTATCTTATTATGATTTATTATTAATCTATTTACACTATTTATTTCTATTCTATTTCTAGTTATTGCTTTTTGTGGGTTATAGGTACATTATATGTACTACACAAGTGTGAACTGTATGCGTTGGGAATGTATCTCAAACTAATTACATTATTCCTTAGCGATATTAATTCCCCTTTATAAGTCGTTTCACTATAGGCTGCATTATTTAGGAACATAAGCTGGGCTTATAACAGAGTACCCCCTGTACACCACTCAAAGTGCAATTACTGCATCCCGTGCTTATCTGTGGCAGGGTGTACCTATGCCCAGGGCTCCGGACTGGAGAGTGGTGGGAAAGGGACAGAGAAGGAATATCATTTTCATATTATGTAGAATTCTAATCAGGGTAAACAGATCCTTCAGTACCTGGTGTGGATAAGCATCACCTGACCCCATTTGTCTTTTGTTCTGATCAAATATGATCCACAGCTGGCTGTCAAATTCAGATTCATACAACAATTCACAAAGCAGTGGACAGCTTGGAGTCACTTCTCCACTCTTAGGCTATAAAAACAAAGTCAAAACACAGATAAATATTGCACAGTAAAGGCATCACTTCTGCAGCAATGGCTCTGGAATAAATCTAGATTCATCACAGTAAAACTTAAACAATCCTTCCAACATGCCATTCATCAGAATCACTGTTCTCACAATTTGCCCTACCATTAGCATTAGTTACAGCATAACACCACCACTTACATACTGAGGTGCACATCTCAGAGCTGGAAGAGACCTCGGGAAGTCATACAATCCAGTCCCCTGCCCTCTTGGCAGGACCAAGCATCATCCCTTTTTTAATCTGTTTGCCCCAGATCCCTAAATGGCCTCCTCAGAATTGAACTCACAACCCTGAATTTAGCAGGCCAATGCTCAAACCACTGAGCTATCCCAGAGGAGCACCCCAACATTTGGTGATCCAGCACAATTCTCATTATCCTTTTCTTACAAAGCTGATTAAAAAGCTCTAGAGACACAAAGTTTAAAATAGTGTTAAAGAAGCAATTAGAACATACCTGATGGAAGTTGTATGTCAAAATCATCTCATACAGTTGTCGATTATTTGGCAAGACATCTCTGGATCCTAAAGGTTTTATTTTAGTGCTCACTGGTCTGCAGTAGAAAAAGCAGCATGTTTTAGGAACAGTTTTCCTAAACAACTTGCCCAAACAGTTTGTCTAAACAGAAAAACATGCATGCATTATGTGCGTGTACTGTCATACAGTCTTCAATTTCATCATCACATACTTTTGCAGAAAAAGGAAGGATGGTCTCATGATTAAGACAACTGAATCCAACCCTGGAAATTAGACTCTTATCTATGCCTCTGCCATCAAGTTTCTATATGCAAGTCAATTAAACCCATCCTTTCCTCATGCAATCATTAAATGCATGCTCCATTTTCTAGGCACCCAACTTGAGGCCCTAGGCCAAGGGTGGAACACCAAGCCTTCTAATCTGCCTTGTGGCCAGTCCTATGGCTTTGGAGGTGGGAGGGCTTCAGGGACAGTCCTCACTCTCAGCGAAATCTTAACTCCCATTGGCCAATTTCACACACCAGTCCTGTCCCCACCAAAATCTCTCAGTACCTGTTGGCCAAAAACCGGCCAATAGGAGCTGAAACATTTTCCTGGTAGCAGAGAAAATGCAGCACAAATTTCTCAATTTCCATTAGTCAGCTTCTGGCAAATAGGAGCAGAGAGATTTTGTTGGGGTTGGGAGGTAAACCAGTACACTCCAACTCCCTTCCCGACTCTGCACTGATCCTACACCTTGAGCCCAGGCCAGAATCCTCTCCTGCACCCATAACCCCTCCTGGACCCTGCAGCCAAATATCCTGCCCAAAGTCACAACCCTTCCTTCAACCAAACTCCCTCTCCTGCAACCCAATTCCCTACCCACTAGCTCCTTTCTGCATCCTACCTCTACCCCAGACACTGTACCCTCTCCATAGAAAAGGGTGGCCCTTAATCATTTGCCAGTATCTTGGCATGGCCCCCATGTTAAAAATTCTTGGCATGGCCCATCCTTGGCCTAGGCTTTGTTTTGCAAAAGGGCAAAGCACTCACAATTCAAAAGAACGCTGTAGGAGCTGGGCTTGAAACATACAAATGGCAATACTTTGGAGGAAAAAAAAAGTAGGGCCCATGGATCTCAAACTGGGCACCCTAAATGAGTGGAAACTTCTGACCTTTATGTCTCTGTCCCTCAACTATACATCTGTTTTGAAAAAAGAAAAAGGTGGGGGCGGACAAAATGCATCTTTCACTACAACATTAAATTTAATTCAGAATGTTTACGAAGCACTCAAATACTAGTGACAAGTGCCACAAAACACAAGAAAATTAATAATTCTGCCTTTAGATCAGAGTTTAAAGAGTGTGCAGTAAATAAGGCATAGGGGAAAGAGGACATTTTTGTGTCAGCAAATGTGCGAAATCCTCTAACAAGAAAGGACGAGCCCTCAAGAATCTTTGGTTACATTCCAGGCTTCAGAAGAACGCATGCTCCAATAAATACAGGCCCTTCCTCTTGCTTCCTCCCACCAGGCTTGTTTTGTTCTTCTTTCCCATTCCATCCCACAACATGAACCCTGCCTCGTGTGTTCCCTACTCTGGCTCCTCATCCCTGTCTAATTATCCCTGAATACCTATGCTCAGTATCCACTCCTTAGGCTTCTCATTCTTACCACATTTTCCCTGCCATATCAATTCTCGTCTCCCCACTCGGGATCCAGCTTGAGTTCCAGCCTTCCAGTACCATTTTTTAACCCCTCATGACTTGTTGTTCTGTCTTGCTTCTCCTTGCCCACAGCATCCCCTCATCCCATCCCTCCCCATTTCTCACTGGTTCCCTGTTCTAACAAGTTGCAGTTTCCCCCCAGCCACTTCCCAGCTCTTCATACAATCTCCCCTCTCCTCCTCAGCCATTTCCCCCTTTCCTACCCTCCAAATCTAAGTTTCATTGTCCAGCCAGTCCCAATCTCTTCCCTCACTCTTCCAGCTCCTCACCTAATTTCAGACTTTCTACTCTGTCCCACCAACAGGGTCCCAGTTCCAGCTTCATTCCTCCCACAATCCCTTCAGCCTTCAGTTTTAATCTTCTTGCTCAACCAATCCTGAGTCCCTACCATTGGAGAATCCTAGTAACAGTATTTGTTCTTACCTCCTGCCAGCCCCAGTCTCTCCAGGATACCTGTTCCTATCCATTGCTTTTCTTCTCTCACCCCTGTTCAGCTCTAGCCCCTTCTGCATTTAAGTCAGGTGCCTTCTTCATCCTCACTGGGACTCAAATGAGGAGCTGAAAAGGGGATACTAAGACTGGCTGGACATGGCAAGTATGATCAGGATGAGAAGTCTTTCTGAGCACTTGCAAGCAGGGTCACTGGGCGCACAGGAGAACCAGAATCCCTGCTCAGTTACAGATCCCTGCCCTACCCTGACTTGAAGCTGTTATAAGGAACATCCTAGCAAGTCCTCCTAAACCTGGGATGGAACATGCCCAGGTACTTTGGGAAGATGCCACAGCAGCAGCATGGTCAGCACTAGAAACTATGAAGCACTGGAGGATAGCCAGTGAGAATGGAGTCTTCAGAGATGTTAGCAACTAAACCCGAGAAGACTAAACAGGGGCAAATACATTTTTCAGAGGCTTGCACACTGACCAGATTTTCATAGGAAAGGTAAACAGTATCCTCAACCAAATTTTAGGTTCATACTCCAAAGCACAAGGGCACTACTGCTTCTCAAAAGAAAAAATTGCCAAAGCATTGTTAAATAAAAAGACCCACACCATCACACAACATTTTTTTTTCCTACCCTGCCTTGTTCTCTGAAACAGCTGCTCTGTTCAAGGTGTTTAAGTCAGCCTGAAGCAGAAAACTACATGGAAAATGCCACCCATATGTTTAAAGTTCATCAAAAATATAAGAAACTGAAAAAGGATCTTAGGAATAGTATTGAGCAGGCAACTTTCCAGAAGGGGTTCTACCTACCTATTAGCCTAAT
Organism: Carettochelys insculpta; assembly: GCF_033958435.1. Lineage (NCBI taxonomy): Eukaryota > Metazoa > Chordata > Testudines > Carettochelyidae > Carettochelys > Carettochelys insculpta. The sequence goes on along the minus strand of NC_134137.1, from coordinate 111,012,507 downwards.
AACCAGAGAGTCATATTCCACATATTAATATTCTTTTTACTGTTCATGTTAATTTTCAGAACTTTTATTTTAATTACATGTTAAGTAATTTTGAAAGATTAACAGTTTTTAAACACAATCCCCAAAACAGCAAATGTACCTGAGTGTTTGGACCCAGCTCTTCAGATTTATGCAAGGAGCAATATCTTCATATTTCAGTGTAGACTGAACATCAAAACGGGCAATGCCTTCTGAAGCATGCTGAAAAAAGGGTTTAAAAGCTAATTTGGTTCCCAGCTTTATTTATAAAAATAAAATTCTATTCCTTTACTGGCCTGTCTTCAGAACAGAATCATAGAAGTGTAGGATAGTGACAGAGAGAGAGAGCCATGTTAGTTTGTATTCTATCAAAACAAAACAGCAGTCAAATAGCACTTTAAAGACTAACAAAATAATTTATTAGGTGGTGAGCTTTCGTGGGACAGACATACTTCTTCAGATCACAGCCATACCAGAACAGACTCAATATATAAAGCACAGAGGTCCAAAAATTGTTATCAAGGTTGACAAATCAGAAAAATTATTTTCAGGGTGGGCAAATCAGAAGAGCATAGGTGTGTTAGGAGGAGGGGGGTGTGGAGCAGGGAAGTCAAGAGTTAGATAAAACAAAGTATGTAAAGAAGTCCTTATAATGACCCAGGTAATTGCTGTCCCAGTTCAAGCCACATGTTAATGTGTCGAATTTGAGTATAAATGAGAGTTCAGAGCACTCTCTCTGTAAACGGACTGTTGACATTCATTTTCAGTAAAGCACAGAAGTGTAGGAGAATTCTTGTCCAGTCCCCCACACTTCAGGCAAGACTGAGTATTCAACTATTCCTAACAAGGGGTGTATCTACATGGGCACAAATCTTCGAACTAGCCATGCTAATGGCCATTGCAAAGATTACTAATGAGGCGCTGAACTGAATATTCAGCGCCTCATTAGCATTAGGACACTTTGGCTGCGGCGCTTCGAAAGCCCCGCTTTCGAAAGCGCATGGCTCGGTGCGGCTACACGGGGGTCCTTTTCAAAAGGACCCCACCCCTTTCAAAATCCCCTTATCCCGATCACTGATTGGAATAAGGGGATTTCAAAAGGGGCAGGTCCTTTCGAAAAGGACCCCCGTGTAGCCGCACCGAGCCATGCGCTTTCGAAAGCGGGGCTTTCGAAGCACCGCAGCCAAAGTGTCCTAATGCTAATGAGGCGCTGAATATTCAATTCAGTGCCTCATTAGTAATCTTTGAAATATGGCTATTTCGAAGATTTGTGCCTGTATAGACACAGCCTTACTGAGAACCATTTTTCCCCTTCTTTCTGTAAGAAGGTTTCACATACTTCAAAACTTACTACATCCTTTGAGTCTTTTCCAGACTAAACAAATACAGTTTTTCTATATGAAAGAAGGAATTTTTAATTCAGACTGAAATAGGATATGTTTAACTATATACTCATCAAGTGGATTTTATAATGTTGAAAAATCTGAGTATACCTATATTTTAAAAGTGTAGGCCACAATTGTTTGTTTATAATCAGGTTGGCAACTATATAATTGCATGTGATCAATTCAAATATTTGATTCACAGGCCTCAATCTTACTTTACATTACAAGTAAAATGTAGAAGTACAGATGTGGCTTTTATTTATTGTAAGAGCATTCACTGTTGTGGCAGACAAGGTGCATGCAACATTCTGTCTCTCTACACACGGCTATAAATTATTTTTTGTCTTAAACAGTAAAAGTGATATGTCCTAAAAACAATATTTTAGCCTATAGTGCTTTGGACCTTTACTTTAGAACACAGCATTAAAATGTTTGAGCTGTAGATGCAGTATGATAGGTATTTAAGTTTGAATAACTGTGTCCCAAACCTTTATTTCTTGTAAATACTTGGAAGTTTGGTGGATGAACACAGAGGAACATTAGTATATTTTTCAAAAAATGTTTAAAATTTTCTATAATTTTCTCTGTAACCCAAGCTTTTCACTACTAAGCAAGATCAATGCATTTCTGTAGGTTCCTGTTCCTATTACTCTGCATTTAACAGGTAAGAGATGTCTCTCAGCTAACATGTAGAGTTGGAGTTTTCTTCAAGGTGAAATCTAACGACCATTTCATCACCCAAGAACTTCTCGAACTGATCAATAAAAACTAAAATATGAAAAAAAACTCACTATATTTAACTGAGGAGTAGCACAAAATATGCCATGGAAGGCTATTGTGTAATCAATGCTGACATCACTAAGGCTCGCCCACCAACGAGCAATACAAAATTCAATGGTTTTTTCACCCTGGATAATAGAAAAGAAAAAATTAGACATATCCACACTTTCGTTGTCCATTCTAATTCCTCACCTACCCTAAAAATCAATTCATAAGCACAAAAGGAATTTTCACACAATTCATAAATATCCCAATTATGTCAGTAATCCAAGTTTACACGGAACTGACCAGGACATTATGCTTATTCAGCAAATGCAACGTAAATGAAATAAATCATGATGTCTGAGGTCCTAGCTATCACCAAAAATGAACAACACTACAGAGCTAGGTGAATCATTTTTCCATATGAACAGATTTTGAACAAACATACATTTAATTAACACTTTTTCTTTTCTCCTAGCTTTGCAAGAGAAACAGTTTACAGAAGAGGGAGAAGCTTTTTTTTTTCTGTACATAGAAATTACTGAGGGAAAGTGAAGATTAAGAAATGAATAGTTTTGAAAACAGGGATATCCAGTGTTTTCACTATCTCTCACAAGAATTCCATAATGTAGACACAGATCTATGGCATTTTTCAAAGAGGCGATGGACTGAAAGGACATGGAGCATGAACCCTTGATAAGATACTTCCCGGTCATGGCAGAGACACGCTGATGCAGCAACATGAGGAATCTTGCATTATCACTGCCTCTCTTTTGCCTGTTCTACACACAGATTTTGGATGACCAATATGGTTTATTTACCTAATATTAACCTCATCCAGAACTGAATACACCAAATTCAATTATGTTCAGTTTTGGTATCAAAATTATGAAATATAGTATAATTAAGAACGTTCGTAAATAGTGGAAATATAGTGCATAGTAAAATGTATAATTATAAAGAAATTCAATCAATATCTTAATTCCAACTTAATCCAGGCCTTGCTGTATTGTGCTACTTTGAGTTCTCCGCATATCATCTCAACAAAACCAATTTTCTTTAATGCTTTACTGTTAAGTTTTGTACTTGTGGATATTTAAATATAACAACTTACTAAGACTGGAAAGGCTTCAGTCACTGATCCTTTTTCTGGTACGGATGAGAATTTATAGAACTCATGGCTTCTATATGCTTTTTGTTTCACTAGCTGAACCGCATGAAGAACAAACTTGGCAGCCACATCAGCTGAGCATGAACACACTGTAACTTCTAGATTAAAGAAAAAAAAAACAAACACACATTTTCAAGGTTGATCTTAGCAGCCAAAAAAGCTAGCAAGAATGGAAAATGTTTAGTGAGAAGTACTTTAACCTGATAAGAAAAAAGAAAAGTAGACTTCACTCTATTTGTAATAAAAACAAAGAGTTATTCAAGCACACAAGTGACTATGGGTATCTCTACACTGGAATAAAATAGGTGTGCACCACAGTCGGTCCAAGGGGACAATAGCTTCAGGCTTGCACTGTGAAGCTAAAAATTGCTGTGCAGATATTTAGGCTGGGATTCCAGCTCAGGCACTGTGACCCTATCGGTGGAAGGGTCCCAAAGTCTGGGCTCCAGTCCAACCATGAACCCTTTTTTCAAAGCTTCTTGGGTCAGCTGAGGGAGTCTGTCTCCAGTATAGACAAGAGCTGAAATCCTCAATCATCATCATCGGCAGCAGCAACAACCATGGGCTCAGCAGCTGTTGGTATCCGATGCCTCCCTCATGTTTCCTTCCATCTTTCCCTGTCTAGTACGGAGTGGCTTACTTTCTGTAGACTAGCTCCACACCAATCCACTGTATCATCTACCCATTCTCTGTGAGGTCTGCCTCTCCTATGCGAGCAGTCCACTCATGCCAAATACCAGAGTCTTGATTTTTTGTTCTTCATTCGCTCTGCAGATATGTCTGAATAGTTGTAACTTCCGTTCTATAACTTTCTGCGGTAGGTTCTCTTTTGGCTGTATCTTCCAATGTAATTCCTCATTGGTGACCTTCTGCATCCATCCTAGTCTCAGGATCTTTCTATAACAACTCCTTTCGAATGCCAGTATCCTTCTCTTTGAATCTTTTGTTAACACCCATGTCTCACATCTGTAAAACATGCTGCTGAATATACTCATCCCTTGCTGTATGAGCGCAATTGGTTCCTAACTTTTTACTTGTAGGCAAAAACTCATAAGAGGGACTCTAAGTTCCTATTAAAAATACGTGTAAAGTCTCTGATTTGTTCCAAGTGCTTGGAGTCGCAGCAGGTGGTGCTGCTTTTGAAAGGTAAGTGAATGTGGGGTTGGAAGGGGGTTAAAGGCTGGAGGCAGTTTGGGGACATGAGCAGGAGGAAGGGTTAAAACCTGCAGGTCGATCAGGTGGAGGAGGTAGCGGCTTGTTCCTCCTGGCTGCAGCAGAGGTACCTGGAGGGGTGTGGGGGCCGGGTTTGGAACAGGATGGGCTGGAGGAGTTGCATGGGGAGCGGGGGGAATGCTGGAACTGGGCGGCGGGGGTGGGGTTTGCACCAGGAGTTGCCACAGGGGGAGTGCTGGGAGCGAGCCCTAAGGGGCTGCGGGTCTCCCAGCAGCTGGAGTAGAGTCAGCTGCGGGGCTGCTGGATTCACTGGCCCCTCCGCCCCCAGCCAGGGACCCAGGAGCTGGAGCAGAGCCAGCCAGTGGACTGCTGATCTCACAGCCCCCTCCAGTGGCTGGCTCATATTAGTGGGAGAAGTTCACTTGTCTAATGAACATTGGTAGATGTGTATTCCTCATTTTAATGAGTACTCATAATTAAAGTACTCATTAAATGAGGGAGGAGTATACATACATTTTCAAGACACTCAGCTTAATTCCTAAGCTAATCACTTTGCTTTTCCAGATCTTTTCCAATCACCTTCAAACTTGCTCTGGCTTTTGCTATTCTAGTCACTATTTCCTTCTTACAGTCTAGACCATATGTTAGATTGCTCACCAGATACATGAACTTCTCTACCCTCTCTAGTTCAACCCCATCTACACTAATCTTCCTTCCTATTTCCTTATCTCTGAATACCATTGTCTTTGTTTTATCGATTTTCATAATCGGTCCATACCACTTCCCTTCCTCATTTAGCACTTGCACTGTTTGTTAGCTTCTTCTCATCTTCGTCAAAGATAACTATATCATCCACAAACCTCAAGTTGTTAATTCTTATGCCGTGAACAGATAACCCTTCTACCTTTTCCTTGATCTTGTCCATCACTCTCTCTAGATGCACGATGGAAATACTCTGTGAAATCAGATTTCCTTCTCTCATACCTCTACTCATTCTAAACCAACTTACCAACTCTCCACACACACTCACCGCTGCCCCCACAATATTGTTGATATCCTTCAACAAACCTATCAGTCTGTTAACCACTCCGTAGAACTCCAACACTGCCTAAGTCACTTTCTGAGCTATACTGTCAAATGCCTTCCGAAAAATTGACGAAGCAAGTGTAGAGGTTCTTGTACTTTCATCGAGCTTTCTTCACTATCAATCTTAATGCCAATAACTGCTGTATCGTACTTCTATCTTTCCTGAATCCTACTTGCTCATCTGCTGCATGTTCTTCTATCTCTTGTCTTAGTCTCTCAGTCAGTATTTTCATCAGCACCTTGACTAGATGACTCGTTAGGGCTATTGTTCTGTAGTTCTTGAACTCCAATGCACTTCCTTTCCGTGTATTGTCACTAGCATGGATCTTGTCCATTCCTTAGGTGCTGTCCCGTAATGTCAAATAATACATGCACAAATAAGAGTGTCTCTTGACGTGGAAAACCAGTGAAGCAAAGGACTATTGAGTATTACTTATTTTCTTAACAGAGCAATGAAAATTGTTGACTAAAAATACAGGTTTTTTGACTGACCTGTGTTTTTAAAAAGCACAAAGCCACCCAGATTCCAACCTGCTCCCACTGAAGATAGTCAAGTTTTACCATTAACATCAGCCCTGAAGGGGGGAGAGACTTTGCCAGAGGGCTTCTAAAAGACATTTGATGACAGGGGAATAACAAAATTCTGGAACCTTGAGTTCCATTTCAAGTTCTGAATGGGAATGTGCTCTAGCAGGCGCAAACGCATGTCACTTTCCCCCCCGCAATCTTTACCTCTTTTTCTCCTTCCCCTCCAACTTATCCACTCCAATCGGTCTGCTTTTCATTCCTCCTCACAGTTCATTGTCCCAGCAGGGGAAGCTCTGAGACACATGCTTGTGCTGTCAGTTCTGCTGCCAAGCCGCAGTATGGTCAGAGCAGACAAACAAAGATAATCCATACTCAGCCCCTCTCTGGGACATGTATAGAACAAATGCAACCTTTGGGAAATTTAGTTGTAAAGTTTCTAGTGAACATGTGAGAAGTGCCATTTTTCAGAGGCATATAACTTTTCCAAATTTTTTGCAAGGATGGGAAAGACATCTCCTGCCAAATTTCATGCCACCCTTCCAAAGCACGTATTGTTAGAACTTTTAAGAGAGCTCATCTTTTCTGTTCTTTTCTTTTTCTAACATGGACAACAATGTGTTTTTCTCTAGCCTCATTCCCAAAAAGTGGCAAAGAGCATGTGGAAATATTAGCCCAACTCCTCAGGTTTTGCAAAATAAGCAACTGAAAACAGATGCTTATAATGGGAAGTGCAGGATAAGAGCTTGCTACCAGAATGCTTGCTAACAACTGTTCAGAGGGTATTTGATATAGATATTTTGATGGAAAATGGTCATTTCAGGCTTGCATTAACTGCCCCGCTCCTACACACACGAGCGTGCCGTATGCTCTTAATTTGCCCTGAGCTACAGAAGAAATAAATCTGATGTTGTAAAATAATCACTCACTATTCTGTACTTAATTATGTAATACTATACACACAGATTGTATGAATGGCTTAGCTAAAGCCAAATTAAGAAGACAGTCATTATAAAAAGATACGGTTATTTCTGAACTAAATATGAAAGGTTTAAAGTGCCTTTCACTGTCATTAACTACTACAAAAATAAAATTCCAAAAAATATGTATTCTACCTCTAAAAAGCCCTTAGTGCTGAAATCTAGAAACAAACAATTAAGAGATGTCTTTCAGCCATTTGATTGTGTGTTTCATAGTCTTCTGTACACTAACTCCTCCTAAAGATGAGTTCGGGATAACAGCATGATGAACAGAGATGTACAAGATGACAGGTGGCAAACAATGACAGATGATGTCAACTAACCACGTCAGAGGAGGTAACTAGTTTGCACTGATGTCTTAAAAAAGAGAGTTTAGAGGTAGTGTCTTTTGCCCACCTAGGGGCTAGTGGAAAGTCTCACCACTGACTGATATAGCAGGGTTGTACAACCCCAGACAGGAGATCCCATGACAGCAGGCAGCACGGTCGCACAACAGGAAGAATCAAGACCATGGGGTGTGCGCTGGCTCCTGGACGCAACAGGAGCATGCTCCTCTCCTTAGGAGCAGAGCCCTGCAGATACCAGTATCCATCCATGGATATCTGCATGTAGACATTAGTATCTGAGCAGGGTTCTACTGACTGAGTTGGATCCACTGTCATAAGCATATTTGTTTTAGCATCCTTATAGAGTCTGCCCGGTACTATTTCCATATTTTGTCAACAGTAAACCTGGCTGGGTGCCTTTGTACCATAATGGATCTTGTGGTCATTGGGCAGTTCACTCAAAGTCTGCTGTGCCAGCTAACTGTACAGAGCTGGGATGGCACACACACACAGGCAAATGTACTTCATCACAGAGTTATTTTGTAACAACAGTGTAAGTAGAATCTCATGTTTTGAGTCAGAGATACCTGTGGCTAGCTCAACATTGGCAGCAAAGAGGAGGACTCGCCTCTCAAGGGATGTTAAAACAAACGTCAATCAATCACCAGGAGAATTGTGAACAAGAGATTTTTACAACGGGAATTGCTTAACTCTGATTCAGTAAGGTTTCCAGGATGTGATACTTGAATCTATGCTGGACCCAGTACTTTTCCAGGCACAAGAAATGAGAGTATGAAGTAAGGGATGGTGGCATCATGTGTCCAGAGAACGTTTGGAAGAGAAAAGGCTTTAAACTAGGGAGACTGGTTCCAGGCTAAGCAGGGAATTCAGCCGATGCAGTAAGAACAGTGAATAGTTTAACTCCAAAAAGAGTGAGAAAAAACTGCGTGATTCAAATCTTGCTTTCCTGATAAAGTTGATAGACTGTAATTTTACCTAATTTTTCATGTAACTAACTCTGACCTCTATGCCTAACATTTATAATCCACTTAAAATATTAAAATAAGTTTATTAAACTACAGAAAGGAAGATTTTTTCAGTGAGTTTGTCAAAAGTGATTGGGGAACCTGCTCAGATTATTATACATACTGTGGTGCATATCAGTTATGTTTTGATGAAGTGGCAAACTGATGAACTTGAACTGAAAAATGTCTTCAGTAGTGTAAGATGGTACATTTCTGGGGTCTTCCTGTGTATAAGTCCTGAGAAGCTATACGAACCTGCATGAAACTAAAGATGTGCCTTCACACGCTAATAGCTATGTGAGTCCGAAGCCTGAAGGGGTTGGGCTCACATGCAGCACTCTGTGTGAAGCACCCTGATCCAGAGAGAAAGAGGGGCGCTGCAGTTTTAAGTTGTACTCCAAGGGTCTGTCACAGTCAGCATACAACTCTGAACTTAGCATTCTAAAGGGAAACAGTGGAATGTCCCCTTTAATATCATGTTCCTACATGGTTTTAAGCCAACAGGGGGGTTGGGGGAGTCTCGCCCCCCCCCCCCGCAATTTCCATCAGACACACAAAAATCCAGTTATTTAATTTTTAATGGTAGTGCCACAAACAGAGTTAGAGTCCCATTGCATTAGCCACTATAAAGAGATTCTCCTACCCAAAAACAGCTTAAACAAAAAGGCATTTCACAAATAATTCACTGATCTAATCCTCATATCTTACTCACATCACTCCAATTGGAAAAGAAAATATATATAATCTTAGTTACTTTTTTTTTAAATTTTCCTTACCAGCCCATGTAGCTCCCTGAGGAACGTCAATGAAGTGCCTTCGGATTTGACCAGGTTTAAAATGCACATCAGTAAATGAAAGATCATAGTGTGAAGATTCATCTATTCTGTGAATATAATTTTAAAGATTAAAAACTACATCAAATGTCAAACTAAATAATCTTTTTATAAGTCTTAAAAATGCAGCTAGTGTGTTTTAAGTTCCCATGGCTTAAATACAGATAAGACCACGTGCCATTTGTCACTTTGGATCACAATGTCCTTGGCTTGCTGCACACCTGGTTATTTCAAAAGGAACCGGTGGTCCATAAGGGAATGGGCTCCACCATTAGTGCAAAGTTAAGACTTCATGGCCAGAGTCTCTTCAGAGCCCATCAGCACTGGTCACAGTAACTCATGAGAGTTAGTTTTTTTCCGTCATAAGCTTACTCCATTCCTAACAGTAGCCAGACACGCTATCATAATAGGTAACATTGGCTTTAGGATTCTGGGTTCTCATGGCATTCCATCAGTACACTAAAAATCAGTGTGTTACTCATCACTACCCAGTCTTCATGTAGTACCACTGAGTAACAAGAGCATTACATTTACATTAACTCATCTTCTCTGTCTGTATGACAAAGGCCTTATACTGGTTTAGATACTGAGACACCTGAAACCAGAACTGCCTGAGTTCCAAGAAAAATACTCAGGGATGTATGTAGCAATGCACAGGAGTGAAAAAAGAAAAAAAGTAAATGTTAACTGACCTTGTTGGTACAATAAGAGTTATTGGAACTCTGAACAAAGGGCCTGCATTAGGTGTTGCTGTATCATAACCACACACCTGTCAAATTAATCAAAACATTATCCAAGTGGTTACACAGCATCACTTTCTAAAGCAACTTAAAATGATTCAGAATACTCCACAATCAGGACATATTGTATCTGTTTAACTATTGCTCAATGAACTTGAGAGGCTACAGTTTGACAGGCCTTTACATCACTTCTACACCAGAAAAACTTAAGTACCACCATTTTAACAATTACTTTACAAAAAATCAACTTTTAAAAAATGTTTTTAACTAGTACATTTAATTTCTCAATCTTCTGTAGGTTTCTGCACTGACACAAATCACAGAGAAGTCTAGTTACTTGATTATACAGGAGCTAGTTTCAGCTCCGATCTCCTCCTGTATCACTATCTTTTGTCACCTCAGTTTCTTCCCTTGTAACCCTCCACAATTTGCATTTACATTATGGCTCCCCATGTCTTAATTTTTTGTGCACACAAGTCATCAACCATTGAATAAGTGCCTGCCTTAAATATCAACACGGTCATATCCACTGACAATTTTTTCACTGATATTGCAATGCAATCGGACATTTTAGTATTTAGAATTGGTCTAAATACCTGAAATGTTTTTTTTCTTTCTAACAAGGAAAAGTAATTTTTTGTTTTGTACCAACATTTGAGGATTCTAGCTGCAATGCAATAGAGAAGTTTCAGTGCTATTATAAGTTTTGTAATTTTTTTTGGGCAGGGGGAGTTGTATTATACTACTTCTGAAAGGATCAATGGATCAAAAATGAAGGAGGGAACAGAAGGGAAGAATAGAGCAGAACAGAACATCTAAACTGAAAATAGCCTCCTCATTTAATTCAGTAAGATACATTTCCAGCTCCAGTCTTCACTACCCCATTCCACATACCGTATCAGCCACATAGAGCAAATCTACACTGAAGTAAAGTAAAGTAAATAAATAAAAAAGGGCATAGCCTCATTTCTCCCAGGTCAGCTGACTTGGGCTCTAGTTGCAGATCTAAACACTGTTATACTGACACTTGTGCTTAGTATAATGTGGACCAGCCCACTCCCCCAAAAACATCTACACAGCAACTTCACAGCACTGCATCCTGAGCCCATGAGCCTGAGTCAGCTGACCCACACCAGATATGGTGTTTAATTGCTGTTTAGCTGTACTCATACAAGCTTAGATATTTCAAGAAGAAAAATAATTAGATTTTTAAAATTTAAGTATAAAGAAAAATTTTAAACTATAACTATTTGAGTCAAGAGAAACTGACCAGCTATAGTTAATGTCTCAATGGTACAAGAGGCTTACTGGAAACTAACAAAAAAAATTATCTGAAATATTTTTAAGAAGTCTACACTACTAGTCAGCAAAAATGTAATTGCTTTTTGTCCCTATTACAAAATTTTGCAAAAATAAGAAGCAAGATAAAGAAAATGATTTAACGTTTTCTTACATGAAGCCACAAGTTCTTTGTATTTTAAATAAACATGTAACAGCATTTGCTAACCAACGCAGGAAAAAGTAAAACAACATGGAAAGCTCTGGATAAATGATTTCTAAAAGTTAAATTAAAATGACAAGAAAGGAGATAGCAAATACTTTCGTTTAGAAATATGAATACTATCATACCTCAGTGTAGTGCAGTCCTTCCCTCAGACCGCGTGGGTCCACACGTACATTTATATGCCTACATTGGTTCATGAGCTCTAAATGACTGGGACACTGAACCCAGGGTGCATTTGAAATTAAAGCTAAATGAAGTTGAAGAGAGATCCTTTCGCTGTTTTCTGAAACAAAAGGCAGTTTAACTTTTAATATAATACCTCAAACAAAATCTTTAAGTGCTATTGTGCCAAAAAAATAACACACTCACAAAAATGTACATGGCTCACTATTATTGGCAAGAACCCACTCCTTGAAACCATCAAGGAAGCTACTTTGTCACAGGTGCTACAAAAATAGTCTTTCAAAAATGAAAAAACAGGACGGCACACCCTCAGACAAAAATGCTTAGTATTTCTCTTGCATACACAACATTGTCACTGTGACTGATTTTGGTGCTCCAAACTTGAACTGCTTCTTCCTATGTACCCTTGATGAAATTCGCATAACCACTAGGTAAAAGAGTGACATGCACTAAAAGAGGACACCCCCACCCCATCAATAGCATCAGGAGTGGCAGCAGAGGTTAGATGCCCCACATAGATACTCATCAGGTCCAGACGGGTTGTACTTGGCACGGCTAACCTGCAGCATCACCACCCATCTATTACACTATTTTGATCATGCTAGCTCAATGAGAGGTAGTGCAATTACACACACACACACACACACACACACACACACACACACACACACACACAGAGCTAGCATGGCATCCCTACTTCCTAAGGCAAATATAGCCTAAATGAAGGGTTCTCATAATTGTTGGTGGCCTCAAAGCCATTAACTCTTGCTGTTAGTCACTCTTGATAATTTTTCAGAAAATACTTAATTACCTTGAGGAAAACAAATACATACATGTCCAAATCACTGTAATTTATAAATGTTGGGTGGGGGGGGTTTGTTTTTTGCCAACTCAACAACAACAAAATACATTTGTGTCTATTCTTTACAGGACTTAAACAGAACAGAAATAAAAAAAATAAGGTCCTTTGGAATGGTCTTGTACTGTGGGGTCCCCCCCACCTTTTTTTTAAAATATGTGTTAGCTACTAAAGTTTGCTGCTGTGAAAAGTTATATGTTTGTGAGCATCATTTTTCACAAAATTAGATTTGCTAACTATCCGGAAGGTAGCGAAAAGGTGATATTTGTATTCTTTGTTAACATCACTCTTCATGGAAGATGTACACAGCCCCAGCAATCTAGGGGAAAAATTAAGCCCTGGATGGGGAGATGGACAAGGAGGCAGAAGGGCCAAAGGTGATGAAGGTAGACCACATGTGGCAGCTTAAAAAACACTTGATACGTTCCACTTCAAATTTCTTCAAAATAAAGGGATAGGCTTGAGTTAAGCACATGAAGGCCTTCAGTTGCCAAATGAAACTGTGAAAAAGCAGAGACTAAAACCAAGGGTTCAAAATGAAAAAGTCATTTTGATTAAACTATGTAAACTATAGAGTGGTAGCTTTTTATAATACAGGTACGTCATAAGTCACCACATTTTTTTCATTTAAACATTTCCATGTGTCACCTGTGTGATCTTTAGACCTAAGTCCTCTTTGAATGTACATAGTAACATTCCTAAACATGTTTATGTCATCAGCTTCTTCCCTACCTGTATTCTCAGGAAAAACAGGTTCTATGCCAACACCATGGTCAGAAGGTGCAGCTATCTGGACAGGATCTCTGAGGTAGATTCCACGGTTGTTTCCAACAGTAACAGTAAAACCTATATTACTTGTGAATGATGAATTTTGAATGAGGTAGTCATAGGCTTTATCAACCTATTCAGAAAAGACAGTGTTCCAATACACCCAGTTAACTCTACAATAGTCAAACAGAAAATACCTAAATTTTAGATTAAGTTTTTAGAAGATATCGCCATGGAAGGGTTTTGCATTCGAGTCACAATTGTTAGGACTCATCTTCTACACCATCAAGTTCTCTGAATACTGCAATGTTCTAAAACAGCCTTCAGTTACAATGCACAACACTACAAGAGGGAGCTGCCTTCAAGATGCCTTGTCAAGGTAGGACATCTCTGGGCATATTGCATAAAAAGGAGATCAAAGACTTCACCTTCCCAGTGAGGGAAAAAAGATGACTTTTTCTGGGGAAAAAAAAAAAAAACTTCACAAGTACCATTTTCAAAAGTGACTCAGGAGCTTAAATTTCAGTGATATGCAGTAAGACTCAGAAGCCTAAATATAACCATTAGGATTTACATGCTGACCATCTGTGTTGCACTACCATTAGCCACTATGCTTTGCAAAATACCATGCTCTATACTTAGGAGCTTACGTTTTATTGAGAGCCAGTGACTCCAGGATTACTGAAAATTTTACATGCAATTAGTTTACAGGTAGGCAGCACAGTAAATATAGCTGTCACAGATGCAGCATGCACTTTTGTCTTAGCGTACTTCCATTTTGATTTGTGTTTTAGTTTGCCATTTAAAAAATATTGGTGAACAACTGGGATCCAAGTAAACACCTTGCTAGGAAAAACAAATCAAAGAAATAAACAACATCAAAACAAAGAACCAAGAAGCAGTAGATGTTGCATGAACCCACAGCTAACTGTTAGGATGAAATTAACAGTATTTTCATTCAATACTTTTGGCATCACACCTAACAAAGTTATTTTACTTAACTATTACAACTGCGTATGTAACAGCTGACTACATAATCTGTTTCACTGTAAGAACATCTTTGCACAGTCAATTTCCCATTTATGTGGGTTACCGCACCGCAAACAGAAAAAGCAATTCAGAAAGAAAATTGCGGTTATAGTCAATTTGGCTATGTCTACACTAGTCAAAAACTTTGAAATGGCCATGCAAATGGCCATTTCGAAGTTTACTAATGAAGCGCTGAAATACACATTCAGTGCCTCATTAGCATGCAGGCGACCGAGGCACTTCAAAATCGACGCAGCTCATAGCCGCACGGCTCCTCCAGACGGGGCTCCTTTTCGAAAGGACTCTGGCTACTTTGAAGTCCCCTTATTCCTATGAGCAGAGGGGAATAAGGGGACTTCAAAGTAGGCGGGGTCCTTTCGAAAAGGAGCACCATCTGGATGAGACATGTCAATTTCAAAGTGCCACAGCTGCCTGCATGCTAATGAGGCACTAAATATGTATTTCAGCGCTTCATTAGTAAACTTTGAAATGGCCATTTGCATGGCCATTTCGAAGTTTTTGGCTAGTGTAGACATAGCCCTTGTGTAGTACTTGCAACTACTGATTCTCCTCACCAAGGCTGTGTCTACACTTTCATTCCTCTTTCCAAAGGAGGAAAGAGGAAATACAAATAAGGTGTCGATTTACATCACCTCATTTGCATATGCTTCTTTCAAAAGAAAAGCAGTGTACACTCAGCTCTTTCAAAAGTAAAACCCCATCTTCGAAAGAACCCTTCTTTCTATTTTTTTGGGAAGAAGGGTTCTTTCGAAGATGGGGTTTTTGCTTTCAAAAGAGCCGCACCTACACTGCTTTTCTTCTTTCGAAAGAAGCATATGCAAATGAGGTGATAGATATGTAAATCTGCATCTATTTTGCATTTTCAATTTCTCTCATTTGTATGCATCTTTCAAAAGAAGAATGCAAGTGTAAACACAGCCCAAGTGACTAGATTTGAAGTTGACAATATCCCTTTAAAGTTGATGATTTGCAAAATTTTTGCATCTATATTGTTAAATACCTGAATAATACCATGTCCTTGTGCAAACACTTCTATATTTTCAGCCTTCACTGCAGTATTTTCTAAAGCTCTTCTGACAGAATGAACAGTATAACGAACATCATTAGCTTTGAGTCCTGAAATTAAAGTATTATTGAAAGAATATTAAAGACCACGAAGTTTCAACATTAACGCTTACTAAATATAAGACAGAGGTTACTTCAATATTACTACAAAATAGAGCCAAAATTGATCTCTGACAAAAACATAATATTGATTACCAGAGAGTACTAAAGCGATGCCTCCACATGCATTAGGTGACGACATAGATGTGCCATTCATGAGCTGCGTTCCTCGTAAAGTCCAGTTAGGAACAGAAGCAATAGCTCCTCCTGGTGCACTGATACTCACGCCAAGAGCTCCATCGGTACTAAAAAGTTACAACACAACTATTTAAAATCCAAATATATGTTCATACTAAAAAAAAAAAACCAAACCAAACCACAAACAGCAAAAAAGACCAATTCCACATTAAACCTACTTCACTATTCTATTTAAACATGTAAGTATGTTAGCGTTTGCACTGTCTAATGCTACAGCTCAGGTATTTGCCAGATTCAAAAAATATTTTGACAAATTTTTATTAGCATTTTAATACTATTCATTCATGACTTGATTGCAAAAATTCCCTTTGGAGAAGATTAATATTTAATGCCTACAGCACTCAATATTTTTGGAACTAGAAGAACAGGATTTTTACTTTTCTGTCTCTTATTCCAGTTTATCAAAGAAAAAAATTTCCTAACTTAAAGTTAGAGACCCAATATTGTATTAGGCTTTCAAGTATGAAGGTCAAGCATGGGACAAATGTACTTCCCGTTATTTTTTTTTCCCCTACAAAAATGGCGAGGAAGAACAAAAAAGGAGATACAAAACTGTGATCTTTAGTTTCTGTTTTGTGATCATTCCCACACTTAAGAATTTGCAAATGATGCTCTGGGCTGAGGCACAACACAGAAACCTATGGTGGTTTTAAGATCGTTCTGAACTGTTTCGGGACCTAGAGCAGGCCATAGCATAACCCAGACACCTCTGGGACCCTAAGGCTTCACCTGTGCGACAAAGCTAAGCTGACCCAAGCATAGCCATCAATGCATTACCACTTCTGTTTGAGGTACACGAGCTGACCAGGAGCTCTTCCATCCACTGAACTGCGAGGCTGCATCTACACTATATTCCCCTTTGGGAAGGGGAATGCAAATGAGCAAGATTGGAAATGTAAATGACGCATGGATTTACATATCTTGTGCTTCATTTGCATATCATCATGCAATCTTTTTTTGGGAAGAGCCTGCTCCAGAAGCAAAAAACAGACATGTAGACAGAGTTCCTTTGAAAATAAACCCTGTTTTCCGAAGCACCCTTCTTCAGGAAACAAAATAGGAAAAGTGTTCTTTCAAAAACAGGGTTTGTTTTTGAAGAAACCCTGTCTACACGGCTATTTTTGCTTCTGGAAAAGACTCTTCCCAAAGCAAGATTGCATAAGGAAGTGCAAATGTCTCATTTGCATTTCTGATCTCGCTCATTTGTATTCCCCTTTCCAAAGGGGAATGTAGTGTAGATGCAGCCTTGCAGTTCACTTCCCTCTGACTGTCTTCTGACAAACTGTGATTCTACAACTGGAATCAGCTATGAAGCCTGTGAACTTGTAGATTACACATAACCTACCTAGGACCTCTTGATGACCAAGTATACTGATTTGCTGGTAGTTTCTCTCTCAAGGAATATTCGGCAACCATCATATCAGGTGACACATATGCTCCAACGCCTACAAACAAAAAAAAAAGGATTTCAGTATACAATATAAGATCTTAAAGACAACCTTATTTGTAGCCTAGAGCACACAAAAATAATTTTAAATAAGCAGTATGTATATTTTAGTTGTTATATGGTATGGAAAACAGTTGGGTTTTTAAAATACTATAAGCGTCAGCTAGCACAAAGTCGGACAGATACTGAAAATAGTGAAGTTTTTCTTCAAGCATGTTTTGTACTTCAGAGAAGGGGTGCAAACTATGACCCCCTGGCCACATCCAGCCCATGGGACCCTTCCATCTGGCCCCCAAGCTCCAGCCCAGGAGAGGAGGCTAGGCTCCTCCTCTCCCCATTCTCTGCCCCGTCCCTGCAATCTCAGCTCAGCTCATCGCCAGCGCTGACGCTCTGGGCAGCATGGGTGTGATACCCAGCCAGACAGAAGGGCTGTAGTGCTGCAAGCCGCAATGCTCCAGGTGGCACAGTCAAGAACCTCAATCTGGCCCTCAGGCCAAAATTTCTGCCTGCCCCTGCTTTACAGAGTAAATTTGAAGGCCAAGCAAATATTCCATATAGTACAGCTATGATATGTTCTGTGTGTTTTTCAGTCTATACCCAAATAATGCTTTAAACCTGTAATTTCACTAGTGTGAAAAACACACAAACCCCATTTATCTGACTTATCTGTAATCAGCTCACTGAATATACCCAAATAACCAGGACTCCCAAGGCCAGAAGTGGATCTCTCTTGCAGTTAATAGATAGCACTGCAGCATCATATTCTCTCATTTATCTGAGTTTTAATACACTGATCTGCCCACTTCCCCTTTAGACCAGATAGAGGAGTTCTACTGTGTTTGTGTACTATTGCAGTTTAGTATTCGCTTTCCAAGCTCTTAATAGTCTCAAAAACACAAATTTCACTTATCTTGGAAATCAAAGAATCTTGACAACAGAAACATATGCAAAATAAAGCCTGCAAGGTTTCAACAGTCACATGCTGTCATTCAATGAGACATGAGAATGAGTGATATGAAAACAATTTACAACGCCAGTCTCAGCACAGCTATACAAGTAAAGTATGTAAGGTTCTCTAAACATGTTTCTGCAAAAGAATTATTTTAGATGAAGCATTTAGCTGATGACTTCAGTCAAAGTCTCCTTGTTCGGGTCTATCTAATTTTCCTCATTTTAAGCATGCAACCCTAAATTCGCCTAGCTCCCTTGTCCTGGTCATTTGCCTGCGTCTGCCCTACTGACAACCCTTTAGGGGGAGGAAAGAAAAAGATTTCTCATGGTGATTAACATGTCAAACACTATTTCCTTTACTATTAATAAGAAAAAGCTATTTTCACCTGAAGATTTCAAAATACTTGGGGGAAAAAAAATCCAGTACAGGCTTATCTTCACTGCAACAGCAGGAGTTATTGAACTCAGTCTCATTTCATATGATTTAGATTTAAAGCTAGCTTATTTGAAGGAGAGCAGTCACGCTGCAAAATATTTGATCTACAAAGACATTGCACAATAGTATAACACACCCCAAACAATGAAGGGGATTTTTCCATCAATGCCATGAAGTCATCTCTCTGAAAAGTGGTAGATAGGCTGAATGAACAATTCTGTCGCTGACCTACCTGTGTTTCTACCAGAAGTCAGACTGACCTATGACACCTAAGTTGTGAAATTACTCTCCTGATCAACACAGCTAAGCCAATCTAATGTTTAAGTGTAGATCTGACCTTTGTCTACATTACGAAGTTTTGCCAGCACAGCTATGTCAGTTATATCCCCAGGGTAGGTATAACTAAGCTGACAGAACAATGCTTTTTTCACATTAGCTAATGCCATTCAGGAAGGTTGTGCAGCTATGCCAGCATAATTACTTGTGTCACAAGGGGTTTCTGCTGGCATATGCTGTGTAGCGTACACAGAGAAGCCCTAGCTCATGGTAGCATCAATGCATATCAATAATCAGCCAACCAGCTTGACTTTGACAGACCAATAAATATGAGCTAGAGATTGGTGTGTGTGAATTGAAGTTTAGTTGCCACACTTGAGCTGTACTTCAAACTAAAACTGGAGCAAAGACAAGCCCAAAATAGCTATTCCATTATACTGAAGGGACAACTAAACTACTCTATATTCTCTCAAGAGAGAGTGAGTCACCTGCACATCTCTGAACAAAACCCAGAAATTCAAATCCAGATTCCTGAGAAGTATTTGTCTGTTTTACAAAGGCAAAACATGTTAAGTGATAACGCCATTAAGCGTCTTAAAATGTGGGGTTTCTTTCAAAGAATTATGGTTTCAATGTTTTCATGGACTATGCGTTTATCAAACAAACATGCAACAGGAAGAACAACTTTTGACAGATGTAACACTGTAGTGGAATGGACTTTTTCCTCCAAGAGCATCTCTGAACAAATGCCAAATTCTAGATCCACGTTACAAAGCTGTGATTCAGTAGGAAAGGAAAGAGGCAGCATTCCAGAGTGTCTTACCTAATATTTGAAACATGTTTTCCCATATTCAAAATCTCTCAAGTCTAAGCTTACATCTGCATTACCGCAGAAGATTGATCGTTCAGATCAACCCTGTAACTCCGTGGGAGCCGTGAGGATTAAGGAAGGTCAACGGGAGGAGCACTCCCGTTGACCTCTTCCATGAAGACAGGCAGGGAAGTCGACGGCTGAAAATACCATTTTAGCTAAGCAGTTGATGTAGCTAAAAATCACATATCAGCTGTCGACTGCTATGTCTAGTGTAGACATAGCCTCAGATACTTTGAGAGACATAGCTTTTATTAACAGCAAGATGATCAGTGGTGGGAGCAGTAACACAAAGATAGACATGTTAGTCTATATACTAAGCCTTTTAAGATAAATTTAACTATTTCCAAGCCTTACCTTCTACAAAATTTATTAAAAATCAGAAATCAAGATGAACTGCCTAGTAGCCTACTGTATTTTTTCTGCATCTTTAGAAGCCAGGTATTATTAATTGTCAGTACTGTCTGATTCCACCTCTTACTACACATTCAGACCAGGCAGATAGCTTCTGAACATTATTAAAAAAAACTAACTCACTTATCACACATGTACATAAAGAAATACACCAATAATATGGCTCCATTTAAGACAGCTGTCCTCAGGGACATTCAAAAGATTTTTCAATCCTGCAAATCTTAATACATTTGCTTTGATAAATACAAGATATTTACAAGCTCTTATCACTTAAATCAAGTAGGTAAAGTATCTTAAAAGATCAGTCATTTGGATATTTTCTTAACTGTATGGATTTTTCTTTCTTTCTTTTTTTTTTTTAAAAAAAAAAAAAAAAGAGCTACTTACCTATAACACTAGATGTAGTTCCACCTGGACATCCCACTGTAGAAAGGCAAGGACCATTATTCCCTGCACTTGAAACATAGATTATATTGTGTTTCCATACAGCTTCATTAATTACTTCACAAATTCTCCTAAAATAAGTACAGAAAACATATTATTTAAGCAACAAAGTAACATCTTCCTCGTTTTTGGTATCCCAAGATGCAATTCAAGCAAAGTTGATTTTAACTGCAAAGCTCCTGCTGACTGATGGGGCCATGATTTCATATCCCACCTTTGTTTTTGACCATTGCTGAGTAAGATTCAGACTACTTGCCAAACCTGAAAGGGTCACCAACTAGAATTTGGAGGATTTTCTCTCAGCAATTTTAAAAGGAAAAAATTAATTAATTAGCAAAACTAAATTCTATTAGCAAGGAAAGATTCTGTAGTAATCCCCACATTGTAAAGTGATTATTGCTGTATATATATATATTTTTAAACACAGAAAACTTATTGCAATACACCACAAAACACTGACAATTTCAATAGGTTTACCTAATCCATAGACTAAGATCAGCAATTTGAAATGTGCTGTAACAGTTTAATATCAATGAATTGTTAATATCTAGACTTACACCTCTTGACAGTACCACTACAAAAATGCAATGTTTTTAAATGCCAGTGATTGTCAATATTAAACCTGCTTATGGTAAACCTAGTGCACTCACCCAGAATTTGGCCAGTGGGTTGCTTCTCCATAGCTGTAGTTGACAAGATCACACTTGTATTTTATTGCTTCTATCATCTGTTAAAGATTAAGTTAAAAACATTCACCACTAGAAATCTTAGAGATTACAAATAACATCTTCTATATAAATGAAACTATTATAGGTCTGTTCAGAACACTGATGAATGAATGTTTATGAAGATTCTGATGAATCTTCATGATTTTGTTAAAAGGCAGATTGTTTCACATCTAGCTTGTCTCTTAATTGAAAATGTTTTCTCTGTTAGCCAATAAATGTTGGACAAACTCCAACCTTCGCAAAGTTGAGCTATCAATTTGTTCTCAAAAGTTATAGTTAAGAGAACATGGGTGTACAAGAAACTATGGCACATTAGTTCTTGGCCACTGTATGTTTGTAACTTAAAACCCAGTGGAGTAATCCTGCATTCCATGTATCTTCATCCTGGCCACATGGAGGTAGTTCTACAGACCACTCCTGTGATTTTGGTTTGTTTTTTTTTTTTTTTTAAATTCCTTTATGAATGGAAATAGTTTACATACACCTTTTCCTCTCTCTTCTATAGATAGCTAATTCAAATTCCGTGAGGGATAAAATCCAGGTCCTGTGCTTTTGCTGCTGACACTGAATAATGTTTAATTTTCTCTGAAGAGTAGTTGTGAAAGTAAGTACCCTAATTCTTGATGAAATTGCTGGATGCACCTGGTTTCTTTTGTTCTCTAGTGCAAAGGTAAGTCTATATGCTCACCCAATTCGTGCAAAGAATGTTAAAACAACACACATGTAATCTTTGTCCCATATGTTAGAACTGTGGTGGCAAATCAGTGCAGAAGCTATAGCTAACTAGCCACATTATTCTGAAGTATATTTATTATTCAGGCCAACTCGCCACTCGTAACCAGCTAAATAGCCACAGGTGGCTAGGGGCTAGCACACTGAACATCATGGTGTTCGAATCTTCTCCAAATCTTCTTACACCTCATGCCACGGATGTAAAATGCCATTTAATTTGTTAACTGATTAAACATTAGGCTACCGTACCATTTAACCGGTTAACCAATTAAAGTTGAAGGGGCAGGGAGGCCGCTCCTCCCTCTACCCACTTCACCTGCCCCCCCACCTGCAGTGCACCCCGGGCTACTGCAGACAAGGGCTGCTCTGGCTAGACTGGAGCGCTGCCCAGCTGCGGAAGCCCTGCAGTGCTGGGACAATCCCTTGACTGCCCCAGGCCGGGGGTGCTGCTGCAGCCCCCACTGGTTAACTGTGACCAGTACGTCTCATCTGTTGAAAATTACGCTTACCAGTTAAGAGTTAACATTCTTACTTTACACAGCACAAAATGTGTGTGGGGGGGGGGGGGGGGGAGGAGGAGGAGGAGGGACGACAAAAAGAAGTCTCTTATAAGAGGCTTGTAAAGTATCCTCCGGAGACTCTGGCACTGAAGAATACCAACAACAGTCTGGTATCCTGCTCAAAAGTAATAGCCTATACAGTATGCCCAAGTCAAAGCCACGTTACCAAAAATACTCAGTGCATTGGACCTGTCTCTGAGGTATTTGAGAAAGGGGATATGGAATACTAGGCTAACAAGACCACTGGACTGTTTTCATGGATTTCATGAGTCACTATGCCATGAAGATTCCACCCTCCCCCCATTAGATGTATATAATCTTATACCCCAATGGCTGAAATGTCATATTTTCTAACTAGTAAAAAACGTCCATTCCAATTTTATTTTCATTCTAGCTAAACTTGTCCTTCTTTCCCCGTCAAGTCTAAGAAGTAACAACTGATGGAACTCAGTAATGCCATTTCTTGACAAATTACCTTTATGTGTAAATGTAAATTACTTTTTTTAAAAGTATGATTTATTCAAATATTGTCTCTATTTTTGGACTTGAAAAAAAGTTACTCATTGAACATACTTGGTTTAATCTAATTCTTGACTTGGCTTAATCTAATTCTTGACTCCCCCACTTTTCTGCCCCTCTCTGATTTGCCCACCTTGATAATATTTTTCTGATTTGTCACCTTTGATTACTATTTTTGGTTCTCTGTGCCTTAAATGTCTGTTCTGGTATAGCTATGATCTGAAGAAGTGGGTTTGTCCCATGAAAATTATTTTGTTAGTCTTTAAAGTGCTATTGGACCGCTTTTTTGTTTTGATAGTATATAGACTAGCACAGCTTTCTCTCTGTTACTACTGAACAACTAGAAATCATTTCATTTAAGAGTTAAGTTTTTTGGAGGCCATATTGATGAAAAATTTAGAAATGCAATTTGCCACAAAACAGTCAATTTATACATCACTTTCTCTCCTAGCTATTAAGATATACTTAATGTTCTGATGTCAAGCACTTTAATTTAATTAGCTATTAATTCAGCTAACCACTTACAGCTCTTATGAGGCCAGTGCCAGTTTCCATTGTGCTTAACCTTGTATCACCAATCTTGATTGCAAGAATTTGAGCTCCAGGAGCCACACCATTTCGTTCAGGCTCTTCTGGAAAGTATCCAGCAGCAATACTAGCTACATGTGTCCCATGTGCTCCTGAACAAATTAAACAAAAAAAAAAAAAACAAAAAAAAAAAAAAAAAAAAGCATAATTATGAAATGTTCTAAATATAATGCCCTAACAAGAAACTCAGTTACACCAATGTAATATACTGTAAGCCAATTCTCTCTCATTTAATGAGCAGTTATACTTTACAAAGGTAAGGGTTCATGCAGAAAGCTAACAGAACGTGGAATTTAGATTCTAATGAAGTGTCCTCACTAATTAATTTTGACAGCTATATATTCTTGAAATCTTCTGATTATCAGTTGTCATTCAGTTTTGTTTGCACCTTTCACAGCTGCTTTACATTTTAGAAAGCAAGTAATCATAAAATTAACTATACGTGAAATTTATATAAACTACACAGAGATAGGATACAAGTGGTAGGGCTGTAACAATAGTGGTACTGTTGTCATTTCAGAAGAAATCTGTATAGACAGCCTTCATTATATCTTGGTAATTCAAAGCAATGGCTAAATTTGTCTAAAGTATACACACACACACACAGATGTTTTCATTTAGAAACTTCCTTCCATGGGTAGCCATTATTTAATTATACAAGCTGAAAGAGAAAGCAATTAAATTTAATTGATTCTGCATTGTTTAAATAAGAGTGACTGAATTTAATAGTCTGATTCTCTTCTCCCTTATACGAATGAGATTCAGAAGTAAAGTCCAATGAAGTCAATCATATTTATTTGTAGAAAGCTAAGAACATTAGGAATGCAGTGCATAGAATGCAATCCAGAAACCATCTGCTCATTTATGTTAACTATTTCTGTACCTTGAGGGACTTATTGTGGGGCACCTTTGATCAAGATCTATGCATTTATACTACACTCATCAACATGGTGTTTAACTGCTGGATCAGAAACAATTTGGTAACATGCAAAGAAGACTTTATCACCAGTAAATTTTAAAACAAAAAACCAGCATTGAATTCATTAAAAAAATCAAAAGTGCCACAGCATACATTTTCAAATTATGTTTCACAAAGCCTCAACCTGGGTTAATTAATGATTTTATAATAATTGCCTTGATTTATATTGCTCCAACAATATGGTGCAATCCAGTATGTCAATTTAACGAGTAACAAAAAGGCACATATTTTGATGCAAATTCATGGTGAAAAATGAAACCTACTTTATTTCATAAATTAGTGGCATCATCTCTTGCTAAGATACGTAGATTTCATCTGTATTTGATTAAAAGGAAATTACCTCCACTGGTCACAACAGAAAGCAGATTCCCTTCATCATAAATGTTCACAGAGTAGTTCAGCATCTCTGATATACCAAAAGATCCATACTCTTGTCTCTCTTTGTAGGTTCTCAACACAGTGCACTTAGTGAAGTCGCCACATTCACTTGAATCAATACAGGCTCTGTTGATAACAGAAGAGTATAAAATAACCGAGATCACTAAGTAGTAAAAACCAGACTTGTCCTTTCTCATATATAATTTCCACAGAGTTTGTAGACTGCATTGAAAATTGTCCAGGTTTTTGTGAGCGATGAGGGTTAATTTTTACTTGACTGCCTTAACATTGATTTAAAAAGTTTAAGTTTAGGCACAAATTTTAGTATGCTGGCCACTATAAACAGTTTTATGTATTTATCAGTGTAACTACTCAGTATAAAATTTAAAAGGAAACAGGAGAAAGGAAAAGCGTGACATGAACTCTTTTACCATCCTAAGTAAAAATTTCCATTACATAAATGTTCTTATGAAGTGACCTGTAACTACTACTTATATTTTACAGTAACACAGAACACAGTTTGTATCAGTGCTTTAAAACATGAAATGAAGCATTTTAATTAGAAGCAAAAGCATAAACATTTACCTCCAAGTCTCACCATCATGCCATACCAAGCAATCATATACAGGGCCAGGATCACTGTATTTTTTCTCCAAAGAATTTAACAGTTCTACTTGACTCTGAAATTCTTCCTTCATTAGTTTAGTAATCTAAAAAAATAAAACCACACACACAAACACTTGTAGGATACATCATTTTCATACTTTTAACAATACATACAGAGGCAAGATGTGCATCAAACAGCTTTCTATTCAAAATGCCAAGTGACCTGCTGCGCACAGAAAAAGTTTACAACATGCTTGTGTACAGGATACCTAAGCTTTAAAAGGAAAAAAAAAAAAAAAAAAAAAAAAAAAGTAGGAAACAAAGTTACTCATCCATCGTGATTTTCAGATACTATCATGGAGGTTCTTAGTTTTCTACACAGAAGTGTTTAAGTAGAGTTTATAGAAAATGCAGACATCAATTTACAGGTTACTTCATTTAATCTCTAATCAGGTAAATATTTACAGTCCTTATTTATTGCCCTTTTAATGTAAATAATGTTAAGATATATCTACTCTAACATTATATATTTAAAAACTAGTATTCTCTCTGTATTATAAAGTATTTTGGGGCTTACCATAACCTGTAAACCTGTGTTTGCTACAAAATTGATATTTACTTACTACAGAATTGATATTAACCTACATTATGGATAAAACTTGCTGTGTGGCTTATGTTCCTTGCTCTACTCATTAATTAGTAGAAGTTAATACTGGATGTGAATTTTTAACTTCTCACAACTTTTGTGTCCTGCAGTTTGTAGATGAAGGCCAAGCATTATTAAGTAAGAAAAACAGTTGAGACTAAGATGGAGCTATAAAATGAGGACAAATATCAATAACTAAGCAATAATATTGTTTAGATAAGGGCATCTACAATCACTTTACATTTTCAAATGGCCAAAAAGAAAAGAGAAGTTACTCACCGTAGTAACGGTGGTTCTTCGAGATGTGTCCCCGTGGGTGTTCCACAATAGATGTCGGGCTCACCCGGTGCCACAGATCAGAAATCTTCCAGCAGTTTCTCCTGGATCGCGCATGCGCCAGCGCGCGCCGCCCCCCCCTGCGCGCCCCCGGCTGCGTGCACGATCCGGTCCCCGCCAGTTCCTTGACCAACCACCTCGGACGCTCCTGAAAAACACTAGACAGAGATCTGAAGCGGGGAGGATGGGCGGGTGGTGGAGCACGCACGGGGACACATCTTGAAGAACCACCGTTACTACGGTGAGTAACTTCTCTTTCTTCTTCGAGTGTCCCCCTGGGTGCTCCACAATAGGTGACTACCCAGCAGTAACTCAAGTAAGGAGGTGGGTAATCGGTTTACGTGCAGCTTGCCCCCGAGAGGACTGCTGTCGACAGATGGGTATATTCTTCGAATACCCGAGGCAGGGCATAATGCTCGGCGAAGGTGTCATAAGATGACCGGGTCGCCGCTCTACAGATGTCTTTTAACGCGATGCCCTTGAAGAAGGCTGTTGACGCCGCCACCACCCTGGTGGAGTGAGCCCTGGGCAGGGCCAGCAAAGGAGCATTTTGAAGCTCGTAACACATTTTTATACAGGACACAATGTGCTTAGAGATTCTCTGTGAAGAGAGATCTCCTCCTTTTGACCTGGGAGATAGAGAGACTAGGATCCTGTCCGTTTTCCGGAAGGACTTAGTTCTGTTTATGTAGAAGGCCAACGCCCTCCTCACATCCAGGAGATGCAGGCATGCCTCCTCACCGGAGCTGTGAGGCTTCAGGTAAAACGAGGGTAAAACTATTGGCTCGTTAAGATTGGACTCCGAAGAGACTTTTGGAACAAAGGCTGGGTACAGCCTTAAGGTTACCGCCTCTTTTGAGCATACTGTGCAGTGCGGCGTTGCCATCACTGCCGCAAGCTCACTCACCCTGCGGGCTGACGTAGTTGCAAGGAGGAAGGTTTTTGTTTTTGTTTTGTTTTTTTTATCGTAAGGAGACGTATGGGAACTGTGGCTAATGGTTCAAAGGTTGACCCGATAGCGTGCTGAGCACCAAGTCCAAATTCCATGATGGTGGAAGCGGTTTCCAAGGGGGTTACAGGTTTACCAGCCCCTTTGAGAACCTGGTAACGAGAGGATGGGCGAATACCGTGGGCCCTTCCTCTATGTGCCGAAAGGCTGATATAGCGGTGAGGCAGACCTTTAGCGAGGATAGAGAAAGCCTGCCTCTCGAGGTCCAATAAGTATTCTAGTATTACAGGTATAGGAACGTCAAGGGGAGCTAACTGCTTGGCGGAACACCAGGCTGTGAATCGAGTCCATTTCTGCTTGTAAGTCCTCCTGGTGAAGGTCCTTCGGCTACATTCCAGGACTTGTTGTACTCCCTCCGTACACGTGCTCTTCAGAGAGCTGAGCCACGGATTAGCCATGCTTGTAGGTGCAGACCCTGAGGGTGCGGGTACACTAAGGACCCCTGAGCCTGCGTGAGTAAGTCTGGTGCCACCAGTAGAGGGAGCGGTGGGCGGTCCAACATGCACAAAAGCAAGGGAAGCCATTGCTGCCGATCCCAAGCGGGGCTATGAGTATCATGCGAGCTCTCTCCCTTCTGGCTTTGTGCAAGACCTTGTGGCAAACAGATCGATCTGGGGAAACCCCCCTGTACGAAAAATGCGCCGTAGCAGATCGGAGCGGATCTGCCATTCGTGCGTGATTGCGAAGCGCCTGCTCAGCTGATCTGCTTTCACGTTGTGAGCGCCCGGCAAGTATGAGGCTTTCAACGTTTTGTTGGCGATGCACCAATTCTACAATTGGACTGCTTCCGCACACAGGGCATGGGATCGTGCTCCTCCTTGTCGATTGCTGTAAAACATAGTGGAGGTATTGTCGGTATTGAATCCCGACTACTTTGCCATGTAGGTAATCTCGAAAATGTTTGCAGGCATTGAGCACTGCTCTGAGCTCCAGCATGGTTATGTGCAGTGTCTGTTCCGCAGGGACCGTAGCCCTTGTGTTACCTTGTCGCCGATGTGCACTCCCCATCCTATGTGGGAGGCATCGGTAGTAAGAAAAATAGAAATTTGTGGTTGGTGAAAAAGGCATCCCCACTAGCAGATTCTCGGGGTCTTCCCACCACGTCAGGGATCTGCGCACCTCTGTTGGGGCTGACACCACCCTGTGGACAGTGTGGGATGCCAGTTTGTAAACGCTCGCCAGCCAATGCTGCAGGCTTGACATGTGCAACCTGGCATTCTGTACCACAAACGTCGCTGCCGCCACGTGGCCCAGCAGCTGTAAGCACGTGAAGACCGGCACCGTGGGGCTGTATGTGATGACTTGCACCAGCAAACTGATGGCGCGGAAGCGGGCGTCGGGTAGGTACACCCTTGCTGTGATAGATTTTATGCATGCCCCTATGAACTCTATATGTTGTGTGGGTTCGGACTTTGACTTTGTGAGGTTGATGACTAGGCCCAGCGAAGAAAAACGCGTCCGCTGTGATGCGTATCATGCGTGAGACCTCTGCCTTCGAGGCCCCTTTTAGCAGGCAGTCGCCCAGATATGGGAAAAATAAACACACCCTGTCTGTGCAGGTAGGCTGACACCACTGCCAGGGTTTTGGTAAAGACTCTGGGAGCCGAGGAGAGGCCGAATGGAAGAACCCTGTGCTGGAAGCACTCCTGGCCGACTGTGAAGCGGAGGAAGTGCCTGTGTGCTGGGTGGATTGTTATATGAAAATAAGCATCTTGTAAGTCAAGTGCTGCAACCCAGTCTCCATCGTCCAGAGCTGTGAGTATCAAGGCAACTGTGATCATCCAAAAACGTTGCTTGCGCAAGTAACGGTTGAGGCCCCGAAGATCTAAGATGGGCCTCCAGTGTCCTGTTTTCTTCTCTGGTAGGGAGTAGCGTGAATAAAAACATTCCCCTGGAATTATTCCAGCACTCTTTCCACCTCCCCTATGAACATAAGGTGATTCACCTGCTTGAGCCTCGCCTCGTGGCAGCATCCCTGAGGTGAGGCCTGGTGGGAGGCTTCGTCGGTGGAAGCGACTGGAAGGGGATCGCGTAACCCGTGGCCTATGATCTCCAGCACCCATTTGTCTGTGGTGATCTTTTGCCATTGGGAACAGTCTGAGGCGATGAGGAATATGAGATGAGAGAGGCATTGAGTGAGGGTATTGATAGTGCAGCCCCCGACATACCCGTCAAACTTGTTGCCTTTGGGCCTGACCTGAGGGCGTCCGGCTTTGTTGAGAATGTCGCCTAGGAGTTCTGTACTGTTGCTGCTGTTGATAGCGCCCTTGGCCGTAGCCCCGTTGATATTGAGCACGCTGTGGCTGTAAGCGTAGCGTCTTTGCTGAGGATAAAATTTTTCCCTCCTCTATGGGGCAGTATAAATGCCCAAGGTTCTAAGTGTAGCGCTCGAGTCCTTACTGGAGTGAGGGACCGAGACGGTTGAGTCTGCAAACAGCTTTTATGTATCAAAGGGAAGGTCCACGATCTTCGCCTGTAGGTCCCTCGGGACACCCGACGCGTGGGGCCAGGATTCTCTACGCACGACCACTGCTGTAGCTGTTGAATTTGCCGCCGTGTCCGCCACGTCCAGGGCAATCTGGACTCCCGTCCGTGATGCTGCATAGCCCTCTTGAATAATCGCCTTTAACACCGGCTTTTTGTCTTCTGGAAGTGAATCCATGAGGGGAGTACATCTGGAGTAATTATCAAAATTATGGTTTGCTAGGTGTGCCGCATAATTTGCCACTCTCAATAGCAGGGTGGAAGAGGAGTATACTTTCCTGCCAAACAGCTCTAGCTTCGTAGCATCTTTGTCCGATCCCCTCGATTTCTATTGAGAAGCCTTTGACCTCTGCTGGGATGACTCGACCACCAAAGAATTTGGTTGTGGGTGACTGAAAAGGAACTCCATGCCCTTTGCCGGGACGAAGTACTTCTTATCTGCTCTCTTGTTCGTAGGCGGAACAGAGGCCGGAGTCTGCCATATAGTAATGGCTGACTCCAGAATGGCTTCGTCCAGCGGAATAGCAATTTTGGACGAAGCCGGGGGTCTCAAATTTTCCAGGAGTTTGTGATGTTTCTCCTGCACCTCTGCCGTTCGAATGTCTTGCGTGAAAGCCACCCTTTTAAACAGTCCTGAAACTGTTTAAGGTCATCCGGGGCAGAGACATCCCCGGGGGCCATGGCTTCATCTGGGGAGGAACCACTAGGGTAAACCTCCCTCGAACCCTCGGGCTCCTGAGGTCGATGATACACTTGCTCGCTGGAGGATTGTGAAGGAAAGTCTCGGGGTTCTAATATTAACTCCCCTTGAGACAACTGTGTTTCCGTCCCCGATTGGGAGTGCCCACGGGGGTATTGAGCGGCCGGGGGGGACCCGCCCCTGGGTGTAGGCCTGTGGTGTCTGTGTCCAGAATGATAAGGATGACCATGACAGCATGGGCAAGGGTCCGGGCATGGAGACCTAGACCACTCATGGGGTGTGTACCCCTGATGTCTGGGAGAGCGAGACCTCCGCGACAACACAGATAGAGGTGAAACTGGCTTGTGATAGTACTCCAGGGGATCCGATCCCAGAAATGGTGAAGGTGGCCCAAAGCATGGTGACATTGGTTGGAGGAATGGAGAAGGAGGTTCCAGATGGACCGGTGGAGACACAGGCCTTCAGTGTGGCATGTGTATCACAGGGGGAGGGCTCGGTGCTAACAGCAGCGCAGCCCTGTCCGGAGATGGACTGCGGTGCTGGGCTTTTGATTTTGCCTTGCCCCTCCCCTGCGGGGCCGGCACCGCCCGCTTCCGTGCCAGGGATCTCGGCCCCGCTGTCAGCGCCATGCTCGGCACCGTCAGCTGCGGTGCCGCGCGGGTATCCTCCTCCAGTGCCTGCAGGCTCCGTGCCTGGCGCCTCTGCACTGTTGGTGCCACCGGGTCCGGCACTTGCCTCGCTGACACTCTAGGCGCCACGCGTGCTGGCTGTTGTATAACCGGAGGCTCAGCCTCTGCCACGTGCGCTGCCGCTTGCCTGAGTATGCGGCTGGGGGCTGTGTGCTCTGCTCGTCCTGCTCGCTGCAAACGCCAGCAAGGATCGAGCCAGGGAGAGTTTCCTCCGTTTCTGCACCGAGGGGGTCAGAGAAAACTGCCCTCCTCTTATGCAACTCAGAGGGCCCTTCTGGGTGAGGCTTCTCCGGCAAGTCCGGCTGAAGAGCCTTATCAACAAGAGCATTTTACACCTCATCGCTCTGTCCTTCCTGGCCCTGGCTGTGAACTTAGCACAGTGAGAACACTTCTGGGTAGCCTGTGATTCCCCCAGGCATCAGATGCATTCTCTATGCCCCATGGAGGCCGGCATAGCTTCACGGCATGACTCACGCTTTTTAAAACCTGAAGAGGCCATGGCGGTGAGTCATTTACTGTTAATAGGGTACTTAGCACTTAATCCATGCCCTTCCACCCCAAAAAGTTACCAGCCTGCGGGGCAGCAGGAGGCCTAAATGGCCTTCATATCCGCTCTTCTCTTCTCCGCTCCTCTCTTTTTCTTTTTTTTTTTGATATTCTCTTTGTCTTTGCTTTCTCTTTTTTTTTTTTTAAACCAAAAACAACGAATGACACGTAGAAAAAAAACCACTATTTAATCTGACTCTGGCCTTAGCCTGAGTAGATTCCATCTGCAGCCGATGGCGGCTGAAAAGGAACTGGTGGGGACCGGATTGCGCACGCGGCTGGGGGCGTGCAGGGGGGCGGCGCGCGCCGGCGCATGCGCGATCCAGGAGAAACTGCTAGAAGATTTCCGATCTGCGGCGCCGGGCAAGCCCGACACCTATTGTGGAGCACCCACGGGAACACTCGAAGAAGAAGGACACATTTTCTCTCTTTGTGGTACTCTATTAATCAGTTCAATTTCTCATAACTTACTCCTCTATCTTTATCCTCTGGCTCTTTCCTAAAGTCTGAAAGTTAGAACTAATGCTATACTTCAACACAACTCCGTATCACTCGCAAGTGTGTCTGTATACTCAGTTTTGCTTCACTCGCGCGCATACTTCTAAAGTAACCTTCATCGTTGAAAACAAAATTATATATCATCTTGGCTGGACCCCAGCTACCAGAATAAAAACAGACTTGAAAAGAAGAGGTAGGAATGATCAGCAATCACTACTTCATATATTTTATAGATATACAAGATGTGTGGGTACAACCCCCAAACCTAGTGAACAACTGGTAATCTAGGTTCTATTTAATGCTACAGATGTGCTGGCGAAATCCAGTCCTGACCAACATGCAAGCGCACCCCCCTCCCCACCAACAACCAGGGCCCATACTGGACCTACTGCAGCCAGGGGAGAGATGCTTATCCCCTCAACCTGCCATGGCCAGGAGATAAGCACTCAGTGCGGCCCGGCCTGCTGTAGCAGTAGGAGAGGCAGCTGTGTCCCTCTAGCCAGCCACTGCTGCAAGACGAGAGCTGAGGGTTTGGGTCCAGAGATAAAGGTTTGGGGACAGGCTTCCCTGCCAATGTCCACACACTTGCACCACAATTCTCTGCACCAGCCCCTTTTCACACTCTAAATACTGTGACCATACACCCACCATATGAATTTTATTATATGTATCAATATGGAAAAGCGAAAAGAAAAGAAAAAGAAAAGGTGATGTGTCACACATCACCTTCATATTGGTGCACATAACAAAATTCAGTCTGCACATGTGCAGGAAAAATTAGAGGAAATACTGCTGGTAAACCTCCTTTAAGGTCTCCCAGCCTTGATTGTATTGTATAGATTTAGAAAATATGTGAAGCATGCTATATGACTTCTTTAAGAAGCAATAAAATGTTTACCAGAAGGTACAACACATAATGAAAATAATTAAGATGTGTGGCCTTCAACAGCTGCTACCAATGCTTCTGCAACTGAATACAATAGAAGTATTTTATTCTAAGTCCTTTATTCATAATATTTCAGATTACTCTCTTGACACACAATGGCTTGAAGACTGATACAATCAGAATATAGTAACTAATAGACAGATAACTCCTGAGTGCCATAAAGGGCTGATAGTATTTGGTATGTTGCCTTTCCCTTCAACTGAGCTAGCAGAATTTAAATGAAAGCTGCATTAACACACTTAGAATACATTTTAATTTGAGACCGTAACACATCACTAACTTCAGAGGAGACACAATATGAACTAAGCAGAATAGAAGCTTTTTACTAAAAAGCAAAATGTTTGATAACATTAAGATAATATTCAAGACCAAATAAGCATTCATGTACACATTCTATATCCTGACTTTAGAACAAGATGTAGTGACATACCTGCAATTTGTCTGTTAAAATAACTTGGTCTCATTTGTTAATTGTCAAATAGAGCATATATAAAAGTCTCCTTAGCAACTGATTTCTATATAAAAAAGTTGAAAAAACTAATACAAACTTGTGAGGGAGAACTGTGAACTGCATCAAACTCATCTAGCTTCCTACAAGCTTCTGCTAGTAGAAGCCTGTGAACCGGATCCCATTGCTTTTCCTTACGTTCTTTCTGCAATACAAAATAAATTCTTCTGTTAGTTCCTGAAAAAGGCATTTTCAGCTTTTATGAACAGCTATCTTTTAGACCATTTCACAATCCTGATTTGGGGCATTTTAACTATCATACAAAACAAAAATCTTGTTATACTGGCAAAAAAGTAAAACATATTTACACTATTGCAATTTACAATTCAAAGTTTTCTAACACCACGACAAAAAGCAGAGTTAAAGATATCAAAATGTGAATACTAAAGAGAAATAAATTACCTGAATCCTCTCCTTAAGAGCTTTAGGATAAAAATCATAGCCATTTTTTATGCCAATGTGATACTTTCCTGAAGGATTTACCCAAGTTGTTGGAATCTAGAGAAAAATTCAGAAATAGAAATATATTTGCTCTAAATAGGCAATGTGTACTAAATGTTAAAATGCTCTACATAAAACATATGTGGCTAAGCAGATTTATAACTTTTTCAGTTTGTAATGATCATTCAAGTCCAGCCCTCGAGAACAGTAAATATCAACTTTTGTGAGATCAGGTGGCAGTCTCAGTCCGGTCCCTAGCAAGATGACGAAACAACACCTTGGCACTATCTAGTTAAGAGCATCATAAAGGTCAGATGTAGGTGTATGAAGAATGTACACCCCTTTACAGAATTCATCCTTTTAGTACCAAGAAATACAGCCAATGCAGATGTGTGTGTGTTTTGCATGGAAGGGAGGTTAAACTGTCCATAGAATGGGCAGGTCAGTTTACGATGGTAAGTGACAGCAAACAGCACAAGTAAAGACTTCATCTTAATCTCGTGTGCTGTTTGACTCTTGGTGAATCAACAACATCCTCAAACAGTAGGGCAAAGCTAATGGGACAAAGATTCTACCTACAATCATGAAAAGACTGAGAACATAGGAAGCTCTAAGGGGCTGATAGCATCAGATAGTTTCAAGCAATCCTATTAACTGCTCCTCTACAAGGCCACAAGTCTGGCAGCAACAGTCCCAGACATCTCAGAATATTGTTAAGATTCACCATCTCAACCAACTGCTTTCCACAAAAATAACTCAATTTCTGTATCGGGGACAAGCAAAATCTGGCCTACCAAGCCTCTGCATCCTGCCCACAGACACAGCAGGGAGCCTCAGGCAGCCTCCCTGCCTGCCCCACCCCCCCCACACAATTCAGAAAAGCACCTCCCTGCCTGGCCCACCCTCTGTCTTTCCCACTGGCCTCACAACTTCTGAAAGGAGAAGGTTTATGTTTAAGTGCTACCGTCACCTGCAGCACAATCCCACTGGCTGGTTTCTAGCCAACAGGAGCTTCCTGTTTGAAGCACAGGCAGCGTAAAGCTGACGTGCGCGTACATGTGCACGCGCACGCACACACACGCGCCAAGAAACCTGCGGGGTTTCTGGCCAGGAGTCACCCAGGAAGTCTGACCACAGGCTGCCTCTGGGACCATAACCCCTCCCTCTCTCAATCTTCCACCCCTCCCACTCCTGCCCCCCCATTCCACATAACCTAAACCCTCTTCCTGAGCTCAACGACGACGCAGAAATGCTTACCTTCAGAGTTCTCCCCGAAAGACCTATAATTTCGCCATCTTTGGGTTCTACTATAGTAGAAGTGTTTACATCGCCACTACCTGTTGTATCAATTATGTCAATTATTTTGGGTTTCCCATCAGTTGTAATCTGAAAACATAAGAAAATGATTATTTGAGTTTAAAATGTTTATTGAAGTTGCATTTTTAAAGAACACTATACAAACTATGAAAACTTTAATTTTTATATTTAAAAAAAAATAAATTACCACACATTCAGAAGCCCCTGTCATTTCATTAACCACCCTCCTCTCACCCCTAAAAACAGTTTTATGTTACTTTTAATGTTGATATAGAGGCACAGCAATGCCACTACACTTAAGATTGCATCAGAACATCTCTCTAAAGATGGACCTAAGTCCTCTAAAATGAACGGGTGCACAGGCATAGGGCAAATCCATGCAACAAAAATAAAGCTGACCTAAGTTATTTTGATGTACAGCCACTGCACTAATTAAATCACTTTTGCACCTCCCCATCATGTTCTTTGTATTGGCAGTGTGTCCCTACTACTGGCATTTGCACCAATGCCAAGAGCAGTGCACCGTGAGTAGCTATTCTCCTGAGCATCTTGCCAACATCTACCACAGGGTGTTTTGGGAAGGGTTTGCACTGCCTCATGAGAGCAAATGAGTCACATAGGCAGGACTGGAAATAGGATTTCAGTGTCCAAGGATCCAGTTTTCTCCATCCCATAATTTTATCTGTACCTTATAAGGTTTTGTGCCTCTTCTAAAAACCTTGCAAGCCCATGCACCTGAAATCTGTGAGAGAAGCATGGATAGTGCATAGCTCTGCCATACTGCAATGAACATGGCAAGCACAGGGCACCTGATCCTCCAGAGCCACAAGAGGCACGGAGAACACAATTCCTTAAAGGCTAGATTGTCATGGGACACAAAAAGAAAATTTAAAGTTGCTGTTGGCATTCTGGAGCAGCTGCAGACCACGGAAAGCCGATTCTGGCCAAAAAAACATTGACTGGCAAGATTTCATTATTATGTAAGTATAAGATGACCAGACATGGATGCAGAATTTTCAGATATTGAAAGCTACACATTTGCCCCAGCTCGAGTGCAGCATCACCAAAATGAGATCTATACTGACAGCGGAGAAGCAAGCACGAATAACTATGTGAAAGCTTGCAACTCCAGATTGCTACTAATCAGTAGAGAATCAGCTTGGAGCTGGAAAATCCACTGAAGCTTGCTGTAATACAGATGTGCAAAGCCATTAATCAAATCCTGCTATGAAAGACTGACTCTAGCCAATGTGCAGGACACAGTGCAGAGCTTTGCAGGAATAGGGTTTTTGGCTGAAGTACGGTAATAGGTCACATGCATGATAGAGGGCACCTGACCACCCTGCCTCAACTACAACAGAACGGGCTATTTACTATGGCAAGTGCTGCTATATCACCAGGGACACTGGGCTGGTCAAGAAGGGTACATGATGCCTGTTCATGACATTAGACCTCAGTTTAAAAAAAAAAAAAACCCAACGGTTACAGCTTACTGTTGTGTGCTTCAAATCTGTGAAAGAGGGAAAACAGCTTCCACCAGGGTGGAAGGTGGATGCAGAATGTCTCTCTGCTGTAAGTGCTCAGCAGGTAGCTATACAGGTCAGGGAAGGTTTGAAAGACCATTTCAATAGGAAACCACAGTAACATCTATTACTGAAGTGTGCTCTGCTTTTTTTTTTTTTTAATCTGATAAGAAACTGGTAATGAGTGTGTATCGATATAAAGTTGTAAATGCACCTATTGCTATTCTGTAAACATCAGCCCCAGCCAGCATATCTCATGTGCTAATAAAAATGAATTAAGTTTCCACAAATAGACTTCTATTCCGTACTAACACATATTTATAATGGAATGAAACTTCATAAATATGGGGGGAAGAACCTCTGAAAAGGAAGAACATCATTTCTATTTTACAAACATATACAACCAACCATATTGGTTGGAATGGGGAGGTCCTTTAATGCAGTTCGATATGAGCTGCAGACAGAGGCAAGCATGGGTTTGTTGAACCTGAAGATCAACAAGACTCTCTAGCATATCTGTTTGCCATTTGGGAATGCTAGTGTCTCCTGCAGCACATCTTTCTCCTTTTCCCCATGCTTTGCTCTTCTTCACTCTATTTTTGTGCATGCTGCCCACCAAGGTGATCCTCCAAGACCAGTGCTCATTATCCGAAGCACTAGAGGCTTACAGAGTCTCTTGGAACCATTCAACATTCCCTTCCTTCTCGTGTGGCTGAGCCACCCCACTGATGTAGATGGAGAGACCCTGGAGACCACATCTCCATCGGCAAAAGATACAACAGTACCTTTGTACACTGTGAGTGTATTCACAAAGTATATGGAAACTAGATACACTGAACTCACTCCCTTTGGTCCACACAAGTTGCAAGCATCACACTCTCACTTCTCTTTGGGATTCACATAGTGCAGCAATAATCTGAGCCATGGTGAGTGGAGTCTTGGGGAGAGTTGAGACAGTAAGAGGGGGATCGCTCATGGGCGTGAATAAATGCATACAGGGCAACTGAACTGAATGCTGGCAGCAGTTTCCATAGAAGGTGATTTTGGTGATATTTCACTCCTGAGGGTAATGGAAGCTGAAAGGGAACAGCAGTGTCTGGCTGCAGACCCAGTCCACATACTCACTTGCTGCTAGCCTGTGTGCCACAACAGGGCTGGCTGAAGTAACTGCTGAGTTGCATGGGAAAGTGTCCTACTGAAGCAGAAATATATAGAGCCCACCCCAGTAACATCTGGCAGAGGATTACAGGCTACCTTCAGGAAAGTTTCCTCAAGATCCTTCCAGAGAATTCATAGAACACCCTGGTGCTCCTAAACAGTTCTGGAGGGCCTGCCTAACTCCACAGAGGAATGAGAAGCAGATAGCAACTCTCTCTGCCGGTTGTTTCACTACCTCTTCTAGCATAAGTAAAAAAGAGTAAATCAATGGATGCTCTATCTACGCAAACTCCATATGTACACCAGAGTCCTTCTCCTGCACTAGGCTCACCCATGCTGGACTGTAGGGACTGGCTTGACTACCCAGGAGTCAAAAACAGGAACTAGCTTGCTGTGCCACTGACTCCCTGCAGTCAACTGTTCT
Source organism: Carettochelys insculpta (assembly GCF_033958435.1). NCBI lineage: Eukaryota > Metazoa > Chordata > Testudines > Carettochelyidae > Carettochelys > Carettochelys insculpta. Next base: position 110,973,603 of record NC_134137.1, on the reverse strand, counting down.
CTGTATTCTTCCTCCTTATCCTCGCACTTCAAGAGGGAAATCTGACTCCTGCTCTCCCAAAGTACCCACAGGAGTTATGGGTAGTGGTGGAGTCTCTGCCAAGGATGGCATGAAGCTTTCCATAAAAATGGCACATGTGCAGCTCTGAACCAGAGTGACCGTTAGCCTCACTTGCCTCCTGCAGCTCCTTGGCTTTCATGTAGGACTGTACCATCTCTGTCGCATCCCTTCTTCTCCATGTCCCATGCAATCTGCTTCTACATAGCAACCTTCACATGGCTCACAAATGCTCCTTCACACTCTCTACTTTTCACAGACATCCACCAACTTTTGCATACTCCAAGGAAGACATGCACCTGGAGCATGTAGCTAACACTGTCACTTGAACTGTCACTAGGTGAGCTCTTCATGCTAAGGAGACAAGAAATGGAATTTTAAAAATTCACAGGATTTAGGGGAGAGGGGCATACATCTTTGTACCTGGCCACCGGGCAACAGAGATCAAAATGGCAATCAGAGTGGTCCAGGTGAGGCATTTTGCGACACCTCCTGCAGGCCAAAAAAGACGGTGCAAGTAGTGTAGTGTCTACACTAATGCTGCATTGACCTAAGCACTCTGCCTCTTGAGGAGGTGGAAATAAGATGATACTGCAGGCAAGCTACACCAGCAGAAGCAACATTGTAACGTGGAGGCTTACATAGTTAGGATGACATAGGCTGCCTTGTATCAACCTAACCCTATAGCATAGGCCAGATCTTTGTCAGATTTCTTTGAAATCTGGTCTGCGCCAGGAGGGTGCAGGGTAGCTAGAGGGATCTAAATCTGAAGTAACCTGAGCCATGGTTTCCAGAGATACAAGCTTCCCCTCCCCTCGCCCCAGTGCCACCTACCTCCCTGATTCCAAACAGCAATTAAAGGAAACTTCAATGTGGATTAAAACAGCCTCAGTCTATTAAGTTTGATGCAATGTAATACCCGACAACTTATTGGGGCCCAAATTGAGAACACAGGGTTCATCATCAACTGTGGGCTCACAGGGTTACCTTCTATTAAAAAAAAATAAAGGACACCCGAGAGGGAGTGTGTCTGTATCCACCAACACATGTATTATAGTATATATAATACATTAATTGAATGTGAGCTGGTAGACACTGATACACTCCCTCTGAGAGGTGTTCTCTTTTTTGAAGGTCACATATGGCAACCCTACAGAACAATATGTAAGAAAAATATACCTTTTTACATTGTGCACATGCCAATATAGAAAAGTGGCTAACTATTTCTAATACTGCCATTTTATGCGCTTTAAAATTCAACTCTTAATTGTCTAAAAACCAGAATGGTTATTCAGACAGCTGTGAAATTCAGGGAGCCTCATTCCCTGTGGGGAAGTGGAGTGTGTGCGCACACCAAATGTGCTCCATTTCTCTGTGGAGACAGAAGCTGTGGGGAGTGCAAGAGAGGCTAACTGCTGCTGCCCCGTGCCAGGTGCCCTTGTTGAGGTCAGGGTGCAACAGGGGCTTGGGTAGTGGGAACAGCACACACACACCCTCCTCCTCTGGCCATCCTATATTCCCAGGCCAGATTGCAAAACTGCTCTGGCTGGGGATGGCCTGCTGGCTGGCAATTGGAGACCCCAGCTTAAAGTGACCTTCACAGACTTCACCTATATGCTAGCCATGTTCTACAGCAGCTGCGATATTGACAATATAGCATACTCTGAGATTCTTCCAGGGTAAGACCTGGCAAGCAATGGTGTCAGAGGACTGGAGAAGGAAGTAAAAGATAGATGAGTGTGCAGTCACTTGTGCACAGATGCCCTCACAATATATGAAACCAACAAGCAAACATTTGCCCATGTTATTCTTCCTTCTGATACTGTGACACTTCACCCCCTGAAGAAAAACAGGACAGCTTAGCAAACAGGAGCAGTTAACAGGAAGTTTTGTGTGGGAGTTCTCCAGGTGAAGGAGGAGAGTTTATGGGACCCTTGAGTTAAGTGGCCGTCCATAGTGGGTTTGAGTTTGTGTTTGCAGGTTACTTGCTGGTTGCCTTTTACGAAACCGTGTGCTGAGCTTGTGTTCATCTGTTTGAAGGACCATTTGCTGAGGCCGGCCATTGGAAGCTGTGAGCTTCTTAATGAGGATGTGAAATCTATAATCCTCCGTTCATCGATGAAGCCTTAATTAGGGGGCGGGTCTATCAGAAAGGCCAGGGCTACATAAACCCTGAGAGTCAGCATCCCAGGAGCTTAGTGAACAGGAGAAGCTAATGGAGTTTTGTCTCAGGGTTTAAAGGGACGGTATGGAATTGCTAGATACGCTTGGCATTCTTTTAAACAAAACTAAAATCAAAACTACCCGATTTAAAATAAAAAAAAAAAAAAAAAACCTATCAAGAATCTAATTATCTGCAGGAGGAAATGCAAGCAGAAGCCCTGCAGCAGAATGGGGGTTATCCTCTTTACTGCACTCAATGCACCATACATGATTATCTGCCCTATGCGTAGGTAGCACATGTGTGCATTGGATACAAGGAGCTCCAGGCCCTCAGAGACCACACATAGGTTTAAAGGCCAGGGTGACTGAATTGGAGGAGTTAAAGGAGGCAGAGAAATGTGTAGCTGAGTCTTTCTTGGACACTGTAGAACTGTCCCACCTCTATTCAGAGAGGCCTTGTGTTGCTGAGGAGGATGGAAGACTCAGAGAAGGAGTAGTTAGCTGTTATTTCTAACTTTCTTTTGCTTTTCTGACTGCTACTGCACACTGAGTGGATGTTTTTCAGAAACTATTCACGACAACTCCAAGATCTTTCTTGAGTAGTAATAGCTAACCTACTCCCCATCATTTAATACATATAGTTGGCATTATGTAGAGGCAAGATTGGGAGGGCATAGCTAGAATAACATAGCCGCACACGTCTGTTCCACATACATTCTGGAACTGTTCTCTATAAATTCAAAGGCAAGAGTAACACAATTATCTATTCCTGCAATGTGAAAGTCATGGTGGATACCCTTTGACTTTACTAGTACAGTACTTCAAATGGGCACCAAACTGCCCAGTGGGAATCCAGCTGAAAGACCTGGGTAACTAAATCAATCCACAGCCCCCTTGCAGCTGTCAAATACAAACAGAAAGCTAGCCCTGCATTTATCATGACTCAAAAGAGTACGGCTGAATATTCATACCGACTGCTGAACATTTTATGTTTTGGAGTGGCCCATGTTAATGAAAATCTCTGAGGAGGGCAGATGGCATATTTACTCTTGTCTAACAAAAGATAACAAATATTGTTTTGAAGAGATGCACTGGGGAAGTGATCCAAGTAGGTAAGGTAATAACAATTACATTTGATTCTGCATAGGGGATTCACACTACTTTCACAATCAACTGATGTGTCAAGTACTAGCTACTATGGCTTCTGCTAGAATCCAAGTGAACATTTTCTCTGAATGCACTAGGACAAAAAGGTTAGAAACTACAAGACAACATCTGAGGCTTCAGAACTAATATAAGGATTTTAATTCTGAAAGCAATCTCAATGAAACTGAATCAAAACACTCAGCGGTAACTGACTTTTTATGGACTCCAATTATATTTTAAATACAGGCAAACCCTGGTTTTCCAAACCCAGTTATTCAACACTCCATTTCATCCAACACTGCCTGAGGCTGTGTGTGATGAAATTGAATGTTTGATAACTTGCGGGGGTGGAGGTAGGGTGGACAATCTCCCTCAGCACCACACAGCCAACAGCATGCCCTGGGCAACCAGCAGCAGCTCCCTGCCCAGGCCAGCATGAGCCAGGAGTAACTGCCCACCTGGGGTGGCAAGGGCTGCCAGCCCAGAAGCTGGCCAGGGAGATGGCACTGTGGCAGCCACAGCCCACTAGAGCTCTGTGCCCTGGAGCTGGGGTGGGCTCCATGCCCCAGCCACAGCTCCATACCCCATCCACCAGCAGCTCTCCTTCCCAGGGCTGGCACCAGCTCCACACACCAGGCACTGGGAGCTTATCACCAGGGAGCTGATCTGGGGCGGGCAGCCAGCCGATCTGGGGCAGCCTGCAGCCTGTCCCTGGCCAGTCAGGGCTCCATACCCTAGGCTGGCAGTGGCTTAGGTTCTGGAACAAGACGGAGCTTTGCTATCCACTGGGGTGACTAGGGCTCTATATACCCTAGCCACTGGGGCTTTCCTACCCATAGGTGGCTGGGGCTGTGGCCTGGGACCAGGCAGGTCTCAGCTTTCTGGGACAGGCGGGCAAGCTGCTCTGCAGCAGCCAGAATCCCACAGCCTGTCCCAAGGAGCTTGCCACCATCATTTCAGAAAGGACCCACAGCCCCCCTCTGGCTTTTCCCTCCACAACCCCCAACTCTACTCGTCTTGTCTGACATTTTTCACATATCCAACCATTGGTCGGTCCTGATTATGTTGGATAACCAGGGTTTTACTGTACCGCATAATAAAAAAATGTATACAAAAAACATTTGGGAAGTCATATACATAAAAATCAAAATTTCCCAGATTTGGTCTACATAATTTTAAGACTGTTACAAGTCACTTTTAAGCATTACAAGAAAAAAAATGATTTTGCTGTATGACGACAGAAACTTCTATGCCAACTGCACTTGAGAAACCAAAAATACTGTTTTGATATTTAATTCTTGGTCCTGAAGGAAATGGAAGCAGAGGTTCATTAAAATCAGCTGCAAGAACAACACTGTATTGTGAGTCAATTGGGGTGGAGGGGGTACACATTGTGGAGGTTATGGTTTTTTGTTTTTGTTTTTGTTTTGTTTGTTTGCTATTTGAAAAAACAAACATGACTGGCCAGTTTTTTGTCACAGAAACCACAGGGTTGCCCACAACAGGAACAACTCTAATGAAATCATCCCAGCCAGAACTTTGTTGAGCCAGGACTTAAAAGTCGCTAGGAATGGAGATTCTACACCTCCCTAGGCAACCTATCCCAGTGCTTCACCACCCTCCTAGTGAAACCGTTTTTCCTAATACCCAGTCTAGACCTCCCCTACTGCAACTTCAGGGCATTTCTTCTTCATTCTGCCATCAGTCACTACCAACAGCAGCCTCTCTCCACCCCCTCTGGGTCCACCCATCCAGGAGTTAAAGGCTGCTATTAAATCCTCCCCTCACTCTTCTCTTCCACAGACTAAACAAACCCAAATCCCTCAGCTTCTCCCTGTAGGTCACGTGCTCCAGTCACCTAATCATTTTGATGCCCTCCGCTGGACCTTCTCCAACATGTCCACATCCTTTTTGTAATTGGGGGCCCAGAACTGGACACAATACACCAGATGTTGCCTCCCCAGTGTTGAATAAAGGTGTAGAATCACTTCTCTAGATATGCTGGAAATGCTCCTCCTAATGCACCCAATATGCCATTAGCCTTCTTAGCTACAGAGGCACACTATTGACCAATATCCAACTTCTCACCCACTGTAATCCCCAGATCCTTTTCTGACAAACTGCTCTGTATCTGATCAGTTCCCCAGCCTAAAACAGTGCTTGGGATTCTTGCATCTCAAGTGCAAGACTCCACACTTGTCTTTGTTGAACGTCATCAGATTTCTTTTGGCACACTCCTCTAATTTGTCTAAGTCATTCTGGACCCTATCCCTACTCTCCCACCAATCTACCTCTCCCCCTAACTTAGTATCATCCACAAATTTGCTGATGGTGCAATCTATCCCCTCAGCCAGGTCACTCATAAAGATGTTGAACAGAACTGTCCCTAGAACCATTCCTGGGGGCACACCACTTGAAACTGACTGCCAACCAGACATCGAGCTGTTGATCACTGCCTGTTGAGCCCGACAATCTAGCCAGCTTTCTATCCACCTTACAGTCCATTTATTCAATCCATACTTCCTTAATTAAAACTGCCACAGGACCCTTCGTTGCACCTTATAGACTAACAGAAAAGTTTTGAGCATGAGCTTTCATGAGCACAGACTCACTTCATCAGATGCTGGTCTTGGAAATCTGCAGGGCCAGGTACAAATAAACCAGAGCAAGGGTGGGGATAATAAAGTTAGCGCAGTCAGCAAGGGTGAGGCTTACTACCAGCAGTTGATCTGGAGGTGTGAACACCAAGGGAGGGGAAGCTGCTTCTGTATTTAGCCAGCCATTCACAGTCTTTGTTTAAGCCAGAGCTGAGGGCATCGAATTTGCAGATGAATTGTAGCTCAAATTCTGCAAATTCATCTGCAAATTTGATGCCCTCAGCTCTGGCTTAAACAAAGACTGCGAATGGCTGGCTAAATACAGAAGCAGCTTCCCCTCCCTTGGTGTTCACACCTCCAGATCTACTGCTAGTAGTAAGCCTCACCCCTGCTGACTGAGCTAACCTCATTATCCCCACCCTTGCTGTGGCTTATTTGTACCTGGCCCTGCAGATTTCCAAGACCAGCATCTGATGAAGTGAGTCTGTGCTCACGAAAGCTCATGCTCAAAACTTTTCTGTTAGTCTATAAGGTGCCACAGGACCCTTCGTTGCTGTTACAGATCCAGACTAACACGGCTATCCCTCCGATACTTAATTAAAACTGTGACTGGCCAGTTTTTTGTCAATCCATCAGACATTTTATTACCAAAAATGTCAATACACGCTGATTGCTCTTTCCAAATACAAGTACTTTGGAAAAAGCAATATATTTATAAAAGAGTTAAATCTTGAAAGTATACAGGTGTCCTAACACAAACTGTAATATCTTTGAAACCAATACTTTGTCTTATTAACTCATCTGAAATATTAGAACAGGGCTGCGCAAAGTGGGGGCAGGGCTCCCTCAGGGCAGTAAAATTTCATAAGGTGGGGGTGCAGCATGATCAGAGGCTGGGTCTCAGGCTCATCCACCTCATTAAAAATATTGAAATATGTTACATTCTACGTATGTATTTTTAAATGTGCTCAAAGCATGTTGATTTTTTTCATATGAGCATAACAAATTTACATCCATTTGGATTACATTAGACAGATTGAGGGGGGCTACTAATAGTAAGGACAAGAAGTGGGGTGTGACATGAAAAGTTTACTCACCCCTTCATTCGAAGATAACTTAATAAACTGCAGAGAAAGAATGGGGCACCAAGCAAGTTTATGGAGTTACTCAATTTAAGTACCTGTACATCTTGTTTATTATTGAACAAATAAAAGTTCATTAAAGCAGCATGTACTAATGAGGTATCTGAAAGCAGCAGTGACTTGGTAGATAAGAAGAGGCAACAGCATTCACAGTTAAGAGTTTCCCACCCTTCCTGATAGAGTGTTGCCCTAAGTGCAGTTCTGGTAACCGTGTTTTGGGAAACAGATAATATATTTCAAAAAAGGAATTAATTCAAGGCAGTTGAATGACTTGCCTTACACGGAAAGTCTCACTGGATGAACACACCAGCCCCTGTTCTGCCCTAATAACGAATGACCCAGGGGAAGAACGACAGAAGCTTCCAAGAAGAGCGACATGAATTCGGCTTTGCCACTGGGCCTGGCGATAACTCATACCTCGGTGCCGGCCGCACGACACAACTCCAGGGTAAGCCGCTTCCCTCAGCTCCCACGCAGCGGCCCAGCACAACCACAGCTAGCACCACCGGGGCTCTCGCGGGGCGCCGTGGCGGGGGACTGACCTACTTCGTTCTCTCACGCCGGTCCCCGCCACCTGCACCAGCCACGAGCGCCGGAGTCCGGCGGGTCCCTGCGCCGCCCCCCACCTTTCACGCTGCCGCTGCCCCAGCCTTCGGCAGCTTCCTCCTCCGCCAGCCTCCCGCCCCCGCCGCCGCTCAGCTCCGCGCTGTCTGGCCCCCTCCCCCGCTGCCAGGCGGTGTTGGGGAGGGAGAGGCACACGGCTCGCTGCTGCCCCGGACCAGGCCAGGCCCCAGCGCCGCCGCCCCGGCTACCTGCATGCCGGGCGCGCCGGGATCCACGCCGGTGTCCAGCACGGCCAGCAGCACCCCGCGCCCGTCGTACTCCGGGAAGCGGCCAAGGAACGAGGCGGCGCCCGTCTCTTTCTTCGGCAGGAGCCCGTGGAAGGGGAACGGCTCCTCTGCGGCGGCCGCCATGATGGCGGGGGACGGAGCGACACCTCGGATGCACCAAGTGACGGGACTGGAAGACAAGGAGGAAGCGGGTGGAGGGGGACAGGGAAGGCGCATGCGTCCACCCAGCCAATCGGCGGGCAACATGTCCGCGCCTTCTCGAGGGCCCCGGCACATGGGTGCCGTCCGCCAATCGAACGGCGAAACGTTATTACGTGCGCCGGAGGTAAGGGTACGAAGGCGCCTAACCGACCAATCAGACTGAGGCACACGCAGCGTCGCGCGCCAGAACTCAACTCCCTGCCATTCTTAAAGAGACAGGCACCCCTTTCCTTTTCTGCCCGCCCCACGCCGCCTCCTCCGGCCGTTGGCGCAGCTTTTCCGCTGGCGGGGCCCCGCTGCTGGTCCCTCCGGCTGCGGCGCCGCCCGGACAGCCGGGCGCCCTGCGTGTCTCGGGCCGGGGCGCGCCAGAGCTGGGCAGGGGCGGGCCCGGCACAGGGTGGCCACCCGCCGGCTGATCGAGCGGCACGCCCCAGGGAAAGGGAGCCGCTGCCGAGGGGCGGAGGCTGCCCTGGCTCCCTGCTGCTCGCCGACGCAGCCGCCCGATCACTGCGGCCCCTGGGTGCTGGGGTGGGGGACACTGGGAGGCTTGGCGTGCCGCTCCCGCCCGGAGTGCCAGCTCCGCAGCCCCTGTTGGCCGGGCGCTGCGCCCAGCGGGAGGTGCGGGAAAGGCGCTGAGGGTGCGAGAGCAGCATGTGGCGCTGCCTGGGCGGCCCTTGCACCTAGGAGCTCGAGGGACACGGTGGCTGCTTCCTGCAAGCTGCGGAAAGCGCCACTGCGAGTGGGACCCAGCACCCCGGAGGCCTCCGCCAACCTGGAGTCTCCTCCCTGCCCAAGCTCCTCCCTGGAGTCCACACCCCAGATCCCAACACACCAACCCTCTGCCTGAGCCCCGCGCTGTACCCCACAGCCCCAGCTATAGCTCTCACCTCCTGTGCCCCACAGCGCTGCCCCCTGTACCCCCAACCCAGGGGTCAACTGCCTTTCCGAAGCAGAGTGCCGAAATTTGACCTTTTGACCTCTATGTACTTTCCAAGGGGTGGTGATACTTTTTATAGTTCCTAATATTCCTATTGACAACAACTTCATTAATAAATAAGTAAAGCCCCTCAGTGAGACACCTGCCCTTCGATGCTGTCTCCTTGTGCTTTGTAAAAACAGGATTTGAATAGGGGTCTCCCACCTCTCCAGAGTGGGCTCACATCACGGGGCTGCAGAGAATTCTGAGGTGGGGTTCCCCATCTCAGTTGTTGAAGCTGTTCATTTTGAATACATACACATTGAAAGACAGCGTGACTCCTTAGTCCAGTGGTTAGGGCACCCACATAGGTGGGAGACCCAGAGTACCCCTGCTCCAGTGACAATTTAATTGATACAATGGAAACCACTTCAGCATCAGTGAGAGAAGGAGACCTACATCAGAATTCCCCCCAGCCAAGCAGGACTGATGAGAGACATTGTCAGAACCTGCAGGGAGCCAACTCTGGGCCCCCTGGAAGGGGCAGGGCCTCAGGTGTAAGTGTCCCAAGGAACAGAATTTGCCGGACCAGAGGAGATCCAGGGTTTCTGACCTCCCCACTCCCGGGGCGGGCAGCCTCCCAATCCCCTGGGACTCTGGGTTCCCTGGGCTGCTGTGGGGCTCCAGCACCAAGCTCTTGGGGCTGCCACAGGGCTCTGGCAGGTGGGGGGGCTCTGGCCCCATCCTCATGCTGCAGCAGGGACTCTGGTAGAAGGCTCTGGCCATAGCCCTGCACTGTGGTGTGGGGTCTTGTTCCAGTCCTGTGCTCCAGTGGGGATTCCAGCCCTCTCCCGTGTTGCAGAGGGGTTGGTGGGGGCTGTGGCTGTGGCCCCAGACCCTGCCCTGTGGATGCAGGTCTGGACCCAGCCTCAGGACTGTCTTCGTGGGGAGGAGAGGGGTAAGCTGACCTCTTGCCTCATGTGCCAATGAAAATTGGCTTGCATGGCTCTCTTGGCACATGTGTTGGGGGTTGGTGACCCCTGTCCTAACCCCACAGTCCTGGCCCCACTCCAGAGCTCTCCCTCCCTCTCCCATACAGCGTAGTCCCTCCCAGAGCCTGGTGAAAGGGAGTGAGGATGCAGAGAGGGAGAGGGGATGGAATGAATGGGAGTGGGTCTCAGGAAATGGATGGGACAGGCTGTTTGGTTTTGTGTGATTAGCCTGCAGTAGCGTGTTGTAATCTGCACAATCCTGACAAAAGAGAACACGCTGGAGCCACTACCAGGGACCCATTTAGAAATGGGACATGCAGAGCACAGCTGAGACACGTACTTTGCCTTGTGCTTATTGGCAACGAACATTAGTGATGCTTTTATGCACAGTAAACAGCCCTGCACACAGATAGTTAAGTCCAAAGCATCCAAATGGCAGATAAAATTCATTATTTATTGATGCAAAGTAATGCACACTGGAAAAGATAATCCCAACAACGCATAATTATAGGGATTATAGTAGTTATTATAACTCAATTTAGAGATCTTGGGGTAATCATGGATAACTCTCTGTAAACATTTTCTCAGTGTGCCATGGTAGTAAAAACCATGGCAACCTGGTAGGAACCACTAGGAAAGGGATAGATAATTAGAAGAAATACCACAATGTAGAAATCCATGGTATGCTCAGACTTTGCAAACTGCATGCACTTCAAACTGCATATTAGGATTGAAAAGGTAGAGAGCAGGGCAACAAATATGATTAAAGGTCTGGCACAGCTTCCACACAAGAGATTTAAAAGTTTGGGATATTTCAGATTGGAAAAGAGGCAAAGGGGCATGAGATACAGATCTATACAATCCTGAATGGTGTGTTATTTATGACCCAGTATAGCTGTTATATTCTTATGCACAAACACCAAGGATTTAGGATTGCCAGTTCTGGGCGTACATATTCTTGGATGCTTCATCATATGACATACTGTTTAATTAAAGATTAACTTTTAAATCCTTGGGACTCCAGGGAGGTTGGTAAGTCTAATTGTAGTGCCAGGCAAATTTGTTGAAATTATACTAAAGAACATAATGGTCTAACACGTAAATTAACATATTTCCAGGGGAGGAGTCAAAACTTTTTTGTAAAGGGAAATCATGGCTCATCAATCTACTAGAATTCCTTGAGGGGCTCAACAAGTGCAGGGTTAAGAGGCATGCAGTGGATATAGCGTAATTAGATTTCCAGAGTCTTTGATAAGGTACCTCACCAAAGGTTCTTAAACAGAGCAAGCTGTCCAGAGCTAAGAGGTAAGGTCCTCTCATCGATTAATAACTGGTTAAAGGTTAGGAAAAGGTTAGGAATAAATTACTAGACAGAATGAAGAGAGGAAACTAATCATCTCCCACAGGGCCCAAACTCAGATTAATCCTATGCAACATATTCATAAATGATCTGGAGAAAAGGGTAAACAGTGAGGTGGCAAAATTTGTAGATGATATAAATGTGTGCAAGATAGTTAAAATCAAAACAGACTGTGGAGAACTTCAAAAAGATCTCACAAAACTAGGTGATTATACAATAAAATATCCAATTACACTTAATGTTGATAAATGCAAACTAACACATGTTGGAAAACATAATCCTAACTATACATATAGAATGATGGGGACTAAATTAGCTATTACCACTCAAGAGAGAGATATTAGGGTCTTTGTGGGTATTTCTCTGAAAAAATCCACTCAATGTGCAACTGCAGGCAAAAATGCAAACATAATGTTGGGCATCACTAAAAAAGGGATGTGAGATAAAACAGAATATTTTATTACACTATATAAATCTATGGTATGCCCACATTTTGAATACCACATACAGATGTGGTTGCCTTATCTCAAAAAAGACATACTGGCACTAGAAGAAGGTCAGAAAAGGGACAACAGAAATGATTGAGTTATGGCATGCCTGCCCTATGAGAAGAGATTAATAAGACTAGGGGATGTGTTGCAGCAGCTCTGCTTGCAAGTGGAAGTTGGGATGGAAGAAAGTGGTAGGCAGAAACTTACTGTAATACACACCCAAAGATTATTTATCATCACAATGCAAAGAAATTGATGCTTGGAGAAGATAGAAAGCAGTGTTCACAAAATTTCATGATAGACTAAGTTCTAAGTCTTATTGTCTATGCCAGTGTTTCTCAATCTTTTTTACCCCAATTTAAAAAAATGTAAGTACCCCCACACTTCTCTCACGTACTCACGCCACTGGTTGAGATATGTCCTAAAGTAAGGACAACTCTTGAGCTCTTGAAACAAGTGCCATTCGACCTTTCCAGATTACTGAACCCTTTTCAGGAGTCAGATTTGTTTTGCATACCACCAAGTTACACCTCAGTCAAAAGCTACTTACTTACCAAAACGTGCAGAAATATCACAGCAGACTACTACTGAAAACTTGCTGACTTTCTACCATCTTATTACCAAATTAATGAATTAGAATAGAAATATTGTCATAACATTCCAGCATATGGCATATGAAGCAGTAGAAACAAGTCACTCTGTGAATGAACTTTTAGATTGTACTGACTTTACTAGTGTTTTTTACATAGCCCGTTATAAAACTAGGCAAATGTCCAGATGAGTTGATGTACCTCCTGGAATACCTTGGTGAACCCCCAAGGGCACTCATACCACTGGTTGTGAAACACTGATCTTCTCCATGAGGCTGTACAAACTGAATCTTGTCTGGGTTGCCAACATGGGAGGCAGCAACACAGAGCTTTCCATGCGTCAGGACAGGGTCCTGTTGATAGACACCAACTCTCTGTAGTGTCTGACCTGAGCTTTGTTGATAGTCATGGCAGATGAGAACTGGACTGGGAACTGATGTCTCTGCCACAGAAATGGAAATGTATTGTTGGTAGGTTGGAGTCTTATGTGTGGAATAAGTGAGATACAGTTTGTTCCTGTGATAGTTGCCTCCAGGAGCTGTCCATTCACCATCCGATTCACCAAGACATGGGTGCCATTGCAAAAACCCTTATGTAGTGCTAAGCTCTGTAGCAGCATGATCATCATCCCTGGTTTGAGATGAAGGATATTCTAAACTATAGAAGAATTTGAAAGAATCCTGTGGAGCTTGGTAGAATGTCGCAAAATTTTCCAGAATTGGGTGGGGAGAACATGGTAGAATCTTGCCCAGACAGATGGCCTTTTTATCTTTAAAAAGCATGATGAGGGAGTATATAATAGAGGTCTGTAGAATCATGACTGATATGGAAAAAGTGAATAGAGAATACTTACTCTTCATAACACAAGAAGTAGGAGTTACAAAATTTAGTTAATAGGCAACAGGTTTAAAACAAATAATTATTTCTTTAGACAATGCAAAGTCAACCTGTGGATCTCCTTGCCCAGGCACACGGTGAAGGCCAAGATTATAAGAAGGTTAAAAAAAAAGAACTAAATTCATGGAGGGTAAGTCCATCAGTGGGCATTAGCCAGGGTGGGCAGGGATGGTCCTGTTTGTCAGAAGCTGGGAATGTAGGACGAGGGAGGGATCACTTGATGATTACCTGTTCTGTTCACTCCCGGTATGTGGGGCATCTGGCATTAGTCACTGTCAGAAGATAGGATACTGGGCTAGATGGACCTTTGGTCTGACCCAGGAGGGGCATTCTTATGTCACGTCCAGAAATCTTTGTAAGGCAATGGGGGACTTTGTTGTTTTGAGGCCTTTCCATCTGTATAATTGTTTCCAAACCACTTGAGAGAGATCAAGTTTTTTAATTGAATGTGTCTGTCATAATTGATCGACATTCAATCCAAACTGGCATTTTTTCTATTTAAATATAACATTTTTTCTGGCACACTATAGAACTTACGTTTCTTATTTTGTGCTCTTTCATTTTCTTCCCAAAGGAACAGGTCATTAACTATATGCAATCATTCAGGTTCTTCGGGATCCGGAACACGGGCTACGGTGGTGCAGCTCTGGGGCTGGGCTGGGGATGAAGGCTTTGGGCTGGGTATGGGCTTGGAGTGAAAGCTCTGGGCAGGAGCTTGGGTGAAGGAGGGGGTTCTAATATTGGTCAGGGATGGGATAGCAGGTATCATACTTCCACTCCCAAGAGTGCTGTGAGTTCAGTTTCCACCATGTCATAGGCCAGCAGGCCAAGCCAACTGGTCAGCCTGCCACTAGGACTTAGGGAGGCTAGGGCTAATGCCCTGCCACCAGCCCAGTGCCCCAGGGCTGGGGTTGGGGGTACTTGCTCCAGGGCTGCAGTCATCAGTGATGTGGCTGTGCTGCCCGCTCCATGCTCTGGGGCTGTGACTGGGGGGCACTGTGGCAGCAGCACCCACCCTGTTCCTTGGGGATTGAATCAATGCACTCTGGCTGGGGTTGAAGCAATGTGGCCATGCTACTTGCCCCATGCTCTCTGGCTGGCGTCAGGAGTGGTGGTGCTAGACTGGGGCGGGGGGCAAGCAGGGCAGCAGCAGTGGTGGAAGGCTCTGGGCTCCAGTGGTGGGAGGGTAGGGTAGTGAAGGGGACTCAGGCAGGAGGGGAGGGAACAGGTGTTTATCTGAGGGTTATTTTTCCTTTTTAGATTCATCCTCATGAAATACAGAATAGCTGGGTTATTAATAGCAAAGCCTTTCTTACTCTCCCACATAACTCCCACAAGCATATTTGAAATACATTTATCTGAAGCCAAGGTTTATGAGTACATGGCATTCTCTATTCGCTGGGTCTTGAAGCTAAGCTAGTGGTCTTAGACTACATTCTTATTAGCTATATCCAGAACTCTTCATATCTCAGTTCTACAGGTATTCTCAGCAATGATGTTTTAAAAACATTACTTTAGCTGAAAGATAAGGAAGGTTTTGTCTTTGAGTAGTTTTGAGTTGGTAGCCTGAGCAAGAGACAGGAAAGTGAGACTCAATCCCACGTTTCATTTTATGGCAAAGGTATGAAATTTCCTCAAAAGTATGTTATGACAATATTTTTATTATTGTGGGATTGTTTCAAGTATCAGAGAGGTAGCCTTGTTAGTCTGTCTCCTCAAAAACAACAAGAAGTCCTATGGCACCTTATAGACTAACAGTTTTTTTGGAGCATAAGCTTCCATGGGCAAAGATGTTGCATCTGACAAAGTGGGTCTTTGCCCATGAAAGCTTATGCTCCAAAAAATGTGTTAGTCTACAAGGTGCTCATTATTTTTGGGTTGTTTCAAATTTTTGTTCTCTAAGGTCAAAGATACACAAACTAAAATACTTGCACTTTCTCCTCATGGTGACTAAGATCTAGTACTTTCTCCCATCCCCTCATTTATTACGTTGTTCACAGGACATTCAGAGGAGGAATTCAGTGTGGTGAATTGCCTCACCAGCTTGAAGAGCCTGTACTTTGGCGCTGAACCCGTCGCTATGGCCTGCTTGCTAAGAAGATAATGTGCATTCTGATGCATGGTATTATGTTCCGTGAACAGAGCCAGAACCAGGCCACCTGCATTCCTCAGCTGCCACTTATTCATGTTACAGGAATTGTTGGATACACCTAAAAAAACAAAACAAAACAAAACAAAACATGACCCATAACCTCAAAATCAGACTTCTGTTCTTTGTGATTGGTAAAGATAAGTCATCAATAACTGGGGTCTCTTCTGGCTGAGACTGGTAACACGTATTTGGAAAAGAAACTGGTCTTCACATTGAATCCTGTGGTCAACAGACTGTGGAAGTCTTCCCTGATTGTCACAAATGTAGGTAGCTATTTTCCAGTATCTAATCTTTTCTTGAGCTATTTTAATCGATAAACTAACAAAATATACACATATCTTCACACCGCTAATATCTCAGAGCCTTTGTACTCTGATTTTAAGCCAGAATACTAAACAGAAAAGTTCTTGGTGGAATGGATAAATGATTTCTTGCTACCCATGGATGAGGGGCTAGGGCAAGATTTTTAAGAGTATTTACGTGCTTAACGGGATTTCAGAAGTATCAAGGTGCCTCACTCCTGTTGAAATTGGTAAGTTTAAGGGCTTAGTTGCTTTTTGTAAGTTCTACTTGGCACCGGAATGCCTTTAAAAATCTGTCCTATAATGCCCATTCTTATTTTCCTGGTGTCTAAAAAAAGTTTGGGATATTAAAAATGGCTTTTTAAATTTTGCCCACATTTTTCTCTGAGATGTTTTGGTTTTCTTCAACAAAATACTAAGACCAAAGTGAGGAAAAAAACTCATCTCTTAAAAACTTATATATTTAAATCAACCTATTTTTAAATGAAATCTGCCCACCCTCAAAATAATGAAAAAATGGTTTCAGTTTTTGAGTGGAAAACCAGACATTTCACTGGAATAAAAATTTAAAGCTAAAATGTTAGCTTTTCATATAAAGCTACTTTTATTCTTATTTACTTGTTGGTTTTAAAAAAAACTGACCAACTTCAGTACTCTATTTACAATCTTTTGCTATCCTGCCTGCAGTGCTAGGGAGCCAAGCATATGGTCTAGCATGATTTGATTCTCTCCTACAGGATTGTATCCAGAGGGTAGCCATGACACAGTTCACCTCGGTCTCCCTTGTGGAGAATGGCAAAGATCAAACTCTCTTCCCTGGTTCTGTGATGTGTTACGCTTCATATTGTTACCTGCCTCTCTTTTATATAGATTTAGCTGCAAGGAGATGAGGAGCAAATAAGCTGTGCTCCAAGTCCTAAATAAGGGTGGAGGTGAGTGGAGTGTTGAACTGGGGAAAAAGGAGGGCTGCTTCTCGGTGATGACCTGCACCACTGAGATTGATTCTGCTATTACGAAACTGGTGTAGTTACAGCCGTGGCTTACACCACATTACTAACAGGAAGAATATGTTTACGCCCAAAAGAAAGAGAAGCAGCCCCTGGGGTTTTTCTA
Source organism: Carettochelys insculpta (assembly GCF_033958435.1). Taxonomy (NCBI): domain Eukaryota; kingdom Metazoa; phylum Chordata; order Testudines; family Carettochelyidae; genus Carettochelys; species Carettochelys insculpta. The sequence continues at coordinate 110,956,633 of NC_134137.1, read as the reverse complement.
ACTCCCAGTAGTTATCTAAAACAGTCCGCGGGTTGGTGGAATTCACCGGCTGTTATCTATCCCAATTTCTAAGAGCTGTTACCTATACCCAATAAGTGTGAGTTTCAAGTTTCAGGGGATGGGACTACTTAAGGGTTAATAGGAGGGTGTGATGTACAGACACAAACAACACTCAGTCCTGTAGAACAGGGAGGTTCAGCAGATCACGCTTCCCAGCTGAGGCAGCTTGTTTTCAGAACTTCCCGGTCATTGGGTCAAAGCCCTTTTGGGGGATCTGGGGCGTCTTTGCCTCAGCCTTACATGTGACCCTTACAGGCTCATGAAACTAAAACATAAACACATCACCATATAGACAGACTTGCCACAGGACAGGATACAAACAGACAGAATACAAATAGAGTTAATGAAAGCATTTACTGAGAGCATATACTTACATAGTTAAGCAGATCCAGGAATAAGACGCACCGTTGCATCATGTTACTTCAGCTAGCTATACTACTACTACAGATTTTCGTGGTACTGTTAGGTATTCGCACCCTACTCTATCTAACTCGTGAGCAGGCGGGAGGAGTGGCGAAGGGTGATCAGGCCTTGTCGCAGACAGCGTCCAGTCTCTCCAGGATTCGGGAGTTCCTCCCCCTCCTTACGTTGTAGCCCGCCTTTATAATCCTGCTGTTTGCTGGCTCCACCGAGGCCTGACACATCACAGCCTCGTTGCTTCTGCTTCTCTTTGCTTGCAGCCCCCCTTCCCATTTTACACAACTATATATCTCATACTTATTTTGTGCTTGTTAAAGTACGCAGCTGGCTCCTCTGGGCTGATGGGTCAGAGGCCAGGGTCTTTCCTGTTTTTCAGTTTAGGCCGAGAGGATGTGGATGCTGCTGAAGTTACATACTGCTGTTAATGCAGGCTGTATGCAGTCCAGTAAATCCCGGTGCTAACTGGTTTAGACTTGCCCAGTTTACTCGGTTCCTCAGTTCTTGCCCTGGGGTTAATGTTTTAGCCATTTTGTGCTGAGGCATATTTCTTTATAGTATTTTAAAAGGGTCTCTGTACCCTGCCTCCATCCCACATACCTCACCACGTTGTTCAAGTGCCCATGCAATTCACCCTAACATGCCCAAGCGTGGCCAGTCACTTAGGAGTCACCAGGTTATTTTGCACAGGAGAAATGCTGAGATTGTGTGGGCTTTTGGTGCCGAGATATGTAGATGACACCTGGCTCAATGTTTAGTTTATAATCTATATTAACATCACATCTGACAAAGTGGGTCTTTGCCCACGAAAGCTTATGCTCATACATTTCTGTTAGTCTGTAAGGTGCTACAGGATGCCTCATTGCATTAACACCACTGTTTCCAAATTATCCTAGTGTCTGGCTGAGATCAACGTGTGAGAGAAGGTGGAAGAAATTATGTCCTATGAGAGGGATTATGCTTGCCAGAAGTAATAAACGCATTGAAGAGTGTGATGCCACAATGTAGTTCCCTCTAGTTGAATTTGCAGGTTCACAGTTTTGGAGTTCTTTTGGACTCTTCATTGTTATTATTCTGTCATACAACCTTACCTGTGAGAAATTCCTTGTAAAATCACTGCATCTGCAGGAAACTGTCTCATCTTGTGGATGATGACCTGGCTATGTTACATTCTTCTGCCATCCCGTTTGGACGGTGGCAATGCAATTTATTTGGGATTGAAAGCATTACACCTTAGAGCAGGGATAAGGAACCTTTTTCAGAGCAGGGGCCACTGACGAGTAGACAAATCAGTCATGGGCCACAAAAGTGAGAAGCGAAATATAAAATAAAATTAAAAAAAAAGCACTCACTGATGTGGTCCCCGACTGAAAAACAGAAAAAAAGGAGGCACTCACTCCCCTCATTCCCCTCCCACGCCAGCCTCAGAGCCTAGGGGACTACTACATTTTGTGGGCCCCCCTAGGGCTGGTGTGTGAGGGGAATGAGGGGTTCTGTGTGGGAGGGGGCTGCCAGGAAGTGGAGTGTGTGGTCTGGACAGGAAGGAGGGTGGGTGCAGGAGCAGGCTAGGAACTGGTGGATCTGAGTGGGAGGGAGGGTGAGCAAGGTGGGGGTGGGTGATCTGGGTGGGAGGGAGTGCAGGAGTGATCTGGGGGTGGGTGATCGGGGCAGAAGTGGGCTGTAGGTATGGGGGGGCAGGCTGGAGAAAGGGCAGAGGAAGATTTGAGGTGTCGGATCTGGAAGGGGAAGGAGGCAGGAGGAGGGGGCAGGGATAGGATGTGGGTGAGGAGTTGGGGTGGGAGGGAGGGTGCAGGAAGCGGCTGGGAGTGGGGGTCTGGGCAGGCAGGAGGCTGCAGGGACAGTCTAGGGGCTCAGGGTCTGGAGGATGGGTGTGCAGCTTACCTGGGTAGCACCCCAAGATGCACATAGTTCTGCATTCCCCACCACTCCCATGCACCACATGAAGCCACTTCCTGTCCCACCCCACCACGCCCCTCCCGCCCTTGTCTGATCCAACCCACTGCAGGCCAGGTGCTGGGGCGGGGAGCTCTGAGCCTTGGGGTCCAGTCCCAGGCAAGCCGCAGGCCTGATCTGGCCTGTGGGCCAGAGACTCCCCAGCCCTAGCTTAGTGAACTGGAACTGCTGTAGAATTCAGTAACTTGTCTCTTCAGCTCTCCTATGAGTAAACAGAAACATGGAGCTGAAGAGAACTGCAAGAAGTCATCCAGTCCATCCCTATTGCGCTGAGACAGGGCACGTGATTATACGTGCACCACTTTGATGGTTACTCTGCTGATTCTGTCTATACTGTCCTATTGAATGCAAGGTCTCAGTCCTCCATTCTGTTTTTCTTGAGGCTCAAAGCTGTGAGTGGCAGCCAGGGTGGGTGGTATATGTGTATAGTGTGAAGACAGATGGTCTTTTAACACTTGAAAATTATATCCCACTGTGGGTGGCAGGGTCTGGTAGAGGCTGTGCTTCCCCAAACTGCCAGGCACAGCCCTGCCTACGCTCCACCCCCAGACTCCCTCCTGCACACCACTCTGCAGCTCCCCCTCTGCAGTGTCCTCAGCTTGAGGCCCCTTCCTGGTGCTGGGGAAGCTGGGGCCACACTTCCTGCCTTCCCAGCAATCTGGAGTTGTGGAGGCTACAGCGGTTCCACTCATCCTCCATGCACGCCAAGGTTGGGGAGACTGGGGCCATGCCACCTGCTTTCCTGGCACTCTGGATGGTTCCTGTGCCACCCACGTCTACTGCACATGTTTTCTCATTAGTGCCCAATGGAGAAAATCTAGTGCACAACTGGAATGATCTCCTTCAGGAACTAAGAACAGCCAATGACATCATTGTGTTCCACCTTCAATCTTGTCTTCCGAAAATGGTAAAGGTAGGAAGAGTTTGAGATTTCACATTTTTCCCATCCCACATAGGAATGAAAAGCCAATCTCTAATGTTGGGAACCCATAATAAGAAGAGTTTTAAAAACTGTCTGAAATTGAAATGAAGCAGCCCTTATTTATTGTAAATGTAAGTTCAAACAGAAACCACTTCTCATTTCAAAAATGTCATAAACAATTTTGATATTTCTTTAAAACAATGTTTGAATTAGGAGAGTTGTTAAAACTGACCCCTTTCTGTGAGCAGTCTTAATTTTCACAAAATTATCATTTTCCGATTAAATAACTCACAAATTCCCAACTAGCTCTAATTTTACTGTTGGAGGTGGGATATAAGACAGATATTTCAAAGGCACGTAAAGTATTTATTGCAATTAATGCCTTAGGTTCCTCTGAAGATATCATCCAGCAAAGAGAGAAACCCCACTTGACAGATTAAGGTGTTAGGGTATGTTTACATTATGCAGAAGATAGACCTGTTCCCAGGTTCGATTTCATGTGCCTGGTAGGGGCGCATGAAATCAAATTGTCTGGGGTCGTCAGCCAACCCCTGTATTCAATATCATGAGACATAAGGAACCTTCCAGTATGAGGACAGCTGTAGCTAGAATTGCATATGTACAATCAACTTTAATGTCTAGTGTAGACCTGGCCTTAGTCTTCTTGTTCAGTTTTGTCACGGGAACATGCTCAAAAACTGCAGTGCTAGGCGCCACTTAAGAACATAGATGAAACGAGAAAAAAAAAAAAGATCCTGCACAGAGGCTGTTATACCGTTAGAAAAGGGCCTCAGTGAGTAGATCTATCTATAATATTACTCCCAAATGGTCACAGAGGTCACTGCAGAAAAATCTAAAATGCTCCATGCTAAGCATGCAGCTTCTCTAGCTTCCCAATTTTCTGATCATTTTGGAACAAATAGTTAAGATCTACATCCCACACTTGGATCAATGCTTGGTAAAACATTGCGGTATTTAAACCTTGAAATTTCAGTCAACTATATTATATTCTGTTTCATATTATGATTGAATTTTGATACTTGCAAGTAATTGCTTTCCATAAGAGCTCAGTCTTTTTATAACTTCTGCATTCTAATATTTTTTGAAAAATCAGTTACTAAATTGTGAGGATAGTATTTTATTTGTGCTAAACTCTGTTGATCATACATTCCTATAAATTGTTCCAGACATCTAACAACATCCCACTCAAACGCTAAAGCATCTGTTTCCTTTATGTTGGGAACAGAAAAATACAAATATTCCTCCTTTCTAATTATAACATTGCCTTTGAGGACACAGATCTCAGCTTTAGGAATGTTTCATGCATTTAAAAATGTGAGGCTCGTAAAACCACATCTGCAATCAAAAAAGAAGGAAGTGAAGCTACTAAAGAATCTGCATATTTGGCTATAACCACTGTTTCAGTGGCTTCTAAAATTTGCTTTTATTAGAGATGGGCCAAAACCAAATATCCACATTCAATTTTGTGGACAGTTTCAAACTGCTATCTCAAACCTGTTCCTGTAATGGGGTATATCCAAACACTGATTGAGAGGCTGACAGCAAACAGAGGAGAGCCACAGGGTTCCAAGATTTAAACTTGAGGGATTTCCTGGATTAGGGGCCAAAACTCTTGTTTTGACTTTGCGGGGCGAAGAGATGCATCAAAATTCCCCCACACCTGAGGCTTTTCCCAGGTGTTCACTGTCTACTCAAAGTATTTAAACTGTAAAGAGGTGGCAGGAGGCAAAGAGGAGTTGTCCTGCATAATTGTGTGGCGTTTGAGCCTGGGCCTTTCCATTTTGAACACGCTAAGACAGTCAGAACTGCTCAGAGTGAAAGAGAGGTAAGGGAGTGACCTCTGGAATTGAACCTGAAACAACTAGGATGCTTTCCATGACTAAGTTCCTAAGCAATGACTTTTGTGCTGCTCATCTAATACCAAATTTATAGCTATGCTCAGTGGACCGTACAGCAGCTATGTCTGCCCAGAGAAGACAACCACTGGTTAAACAGGAATTTCAGAATGGCTTCTAAAGCTGCTGAAGGAGCTCCAGCAAAAGGAGGTTTCAGAAATGTTACCACTGCCTTTGGGATAAGATTCTACAGCATGCTGCTGAGGGTGTCAGAGGGTGCTGAGGACACATAGTCACATCAGGGTCTTGATTAATAAGTTTTTTATAGATTTGCATTGCCAGTAAATCATTTCCTATTTGGAGTAGTGAATGACACAGGCCATTTTTAGTGGGGCACAATAGAAAACTCTTCCTGGGAAAGTAGGGAAATAGCTATCGAAAATTCCTGGCTATGACACCTGTACTTTATGAGTCTGTTTAGGAAATTACATGACAATTATACTTGATGTACTTTCACACTCTCCTCTTCTCAACAATGCTGGTGACGTATTCTCTCCTCACATCTCTTTGTCTTAGACACCTTCTTTGCCACACTCTAATTTGCATCTAAAGTGTGTACCACCTCTTCATAAATCTTTGGGCTTACTATATGCATCCTCTGACATCTCTGCCATTCTTGAAAATGCTGAAAACCAAGATTGAAAGTGACTTTCCTTTCAATTTTTCACATTTAGGGGTATTGATTCCTTACCCATTCAGTGTCCTCAACAAACATTAATCATATATTATAGGAGTTAAACAATTAATTTAAAATATCAATCCATATTTTCGTCTCCAAGAGGCTGACTACTAAGATGAGAAATCTTTTCCTATGCATTGGGATTTCAATTTTTTTTTTTGACCACCTAACCAAGTCATATTTTATGCAGTTTATTCATCTGATCATCTGGGAAATACTTTGTTTGGAAACCACAGTCAGCACATTTGATCATGGTCAGAATAATATAGTTCAAAGCTGAATTCAGTTGTTTTTAATTTCACTTATACATGATAGTTCAGCATTTAAAGAGTCTCATTATGATCTAAGAGTAAAATCCACATCCCTTTCTTCAGAATAACCTCTTACTCTCAATAGTCATCTTGTGAGCCCAACGTTTGTTGCCATTCCCCTCTTGAGGGCAGCAAACATTCAGTCCTGAAGTGATTCTTTTCCCCTTAATGGTGTGAAGAGGTGGATTTCAGATAGGATAGGATTAATGTTCCCTGGCTTCCATATGTTAGAGTTTGTTTTGATCTCACCACTTTGATCTTATGTTTCTATTCATTCATGAAAGGACACAGTCTGAAAGCCTAAGTCAAAGACACATCTGTCTGATTTGAAGAGGGAATAGCAAGGCATCACCTGTACGCAGACTGAATGTAGAATAATCGAGAAGCAAAAACAATGCTCTCTACCTTTCCACCTTCAATCAACTGTCTGTGATTTTTCACCTCAAGTGAAAAAATGTGCTAGTCTATTGAAAATGAAGCAATTTGTTCTTTCAGCTATTCTATGCAGAGTTCCTCCTGATGGCATTCTTTGCATGATCAAGCTAAACAATGCTTTGTAAACAGGGATGTGTAATAATGTACGATTGCAACTCCAGAGCTGACCTCTGACTGTGCTGCTGATTTTGTAAGAAATTTCAGACATGTTCATTCACAATAAAACAGCTCTGCTACTTTATTATCTTTAATATTTATGAATGCAGCTTCATGTCCTGTCCTAGAAACTTAATAATAGGAAGGTATTAAAGCTGTTCTATACCCATTGAAGTGCCGCTGAGTGCCTTCAGCTACCGTTGAGCTGTTGTTCGCTTGTTCCCTTATCCACTACCTATTGCCCTTTGTTGTATTCTCTCGGGCTATGTCTACACAAGAGGGTTTTTCAAAAAATATAAAAAACAGGCGTTTTTTGGAAAAATCTGTGGAGCATCAACATGCATAATGTGCTTTGTCAACAGTCTGTCAAGAGAAGCCAGCACATCCGTGGGCAGCTTTATACCTCTACCCATTCAGGTACAACACCTCTCTTGACATTGTTCTGTTGAGAAAACAGCCTTTTAGATGCTCTGGAGCCCTTTTGTTGAAGACAGGGCTTCTGGTTCCCAGGGCAGCCCTCTATACAGAGCTTCTGGTCCACAGTTTTCTTGAGAGAGGGCTGGGCAGTCTGACTGCTCTCTGTTGACAGAGTGGATTGGTTTTTGATCCAAACGGACTACCAGGTACTGCATCATGGTGGGGCAAATTTACTTGCACCACGTTATGTAAATTTCAATGGAAGTCTTTAAAACCGTGTTTCCCAATTTTATTTGGCCACGGAACCCTTTTAAACTCGAAAGAATTTTGCGGAACCCCTAAAAACAGTCACATATATGGAGCTGAAAAAGTAGACCACAAATAAGTGAGGATATTAATGAACAAATGTTAAACAAGGTAATGAGATCAACATTTACTTTAATTGCAAATATTTAAAACCAAAACTCACATTTAATGTGTACAAAAAATAAAGCTCAAAAACTAATATATTATATTGTATTATGTACTATTATACTGGCAGTTTTCTATACAAAGCATGTTTTTTCTTCTTTTCTTGGCAAATTCTTTTTATATTTGGTTTAATACTGGAAAGTTGGATTTGCATGACTGGCACAGCATTCAGTCGATTTCTATATTTTGTTTTTGTTGCTACATAATTTCAGAACCCAGTTTCGCACAAGTATTCTGGTGAAGGGGAACAACTGACGAATTGCACATCTTGCTAAAGCTGAATATTCTTGACATCAGCCACCCCCAAAAAGATCCATGCCCCTGAGAGTGAGCATGGGGATTTACGGTGGTTTATAACAGGTGATTGTGCCACAAACTGACTGCGCTTGCTGTGCTGAGTCGTGACATCACCATCCCTGCTCTCTGACCAAGCTGGCATTACACAGGGACACTTACCATGGCAAGCAAAAATTAAAATGGTTTTAAATAAAATTCACAAATGCTTAAATATTAATTATTATTGTTTAAATAATAAAATGTTATTCACTTTGCGGAACCCCCTGAATTCCGTGGAACACCATTTGGGAAACACCGATCTACACCAAGCTTTCATTTGCCCCTTCGGGCTGTCTGCACCACTCCATAGTTATCTGTGTTTTATATAGTCAAACAAACACACACCCTCACTCAGACAGTGCCACGCACAACCCTTTACCCATTCGGTCCAAAACTCATGGGTGGAGTTTCGTAATCCTTTCATTTTAGATGGGGACACGCGATAAGCTAGCTTTACAGTTATGTTAACTGAAGAATTCATTTCACCCCCCTCAGTCTCAATGGGGGTATGTAATTCCTGCAGTTACCAATTCCTCTCAACACAGCACACTGACAGACACAGTCACTAAGTTTCATGGTACCCAATAATGTGCCTTCAAAAGGGAACTAACAGAGCACATGCACTGGGGCCAAATCATGTGGCCAGAGTGTTTGTGGGAAAACAATCTACACTCTGCCCCAGCATGACTGATGCATTTCCCTTTCTGGGTCAGAGGCACCCCATGAGTCTGCATTTCCACAGGCCCTCCATCCCCACTGCTTCTAGCTAGCGTGTGCAGGGCAGAGCACATGTGGGAAGGGAGCTACTCCTCCCCACTGGAATACAGCCCAAAGGTGCCCAAGAGGAATGATAATCATGCTGATGTGGAGGCCGAGGGCAAAGCCTTCACATCTCTTCAGTCTTTTTCTGAGGCAGTGCAGGATATCAAGAAGGGGGACTCAACATCTCCACACACTGCAGAGAGGTTCTGTGTGCCAGCCTGAGTAGTACAGTGTGGAGGGAAGCAATGGTGGCAAGATGGGTTCATGTTAACAGCTTGACCATAAGCACCAACGTTATGGTCAGCCAGAAACCCTAGCATGTCATTTAAGAGGCCAGATATCTGCTGCCCAGATCTTCTAGCCCTTTCTCTCCCAACACCTACTGTACATGGAGAATGTGAGGGTAGGTTGCTCAGATTGCAGATGTTACTTCAGCTCTGAGTTTGGAGCAACTTCTGTGGCACAACTACTCCATAAGGAGAATTATTCCTCTTTATTCCTGGTACCCAGTCAAGCTTTTAGTACCCTCCTTGTTCCGGTCAAGTTTTCTGGCTGTGTGCCTGGGAAAGGATTTGGCTAAATGTCCTCAAGTGTACTTGAAATCAGTTTTTTAAATATTCCAACTGAATTACATTATTTCTTTACCAAATCGCACTATATCTATAACATTTTCACTTAGAGTTACACAAAAGCATCCAACATTTCATCCTCTTGAATATCTTCTCTACATCACATTTAGCTTGGTTCACCTACCACAGTGTCTCAAGCACATTAATCGTTTTCAGCACCTCATTACTTCCCTTCTACTTTTAGTCTCTTTTTAAAAGTCTTATTTGCAAATCCTTTTCTCCAGATAGTCTTTTTTTACTTTTTTTTAACAGCCACCTGAAATATTCCACATTCTTACCTTTCATTCTCTGCTAATATATCTGCAACGGTCTTCAACGCAGTGTGCAAACCCTTTGCTTTCTCATCAAGCATGTTTCTCTCATCGCACTTGAAATGCCCCATACATTTTTTTCTAGGGTGTCCCATTTTTTGGCCTAGTATTCAAATTATAAACTCAACAACAAGTCCTGTAGCACCTTACAGATTAACAGATATTTTGGAGCATAAGCTCAGATGCATGAGTGGGGGTATTCCAGAGGAAAGTTTAAAGAGGGAGTCTCAGTCAAGGGGAGGACCAGGTTTGACAAGGTCTGTTTGGTCATGGAGGATGTGGCCCATTATCGACAGTTCATGTGGAGTTGTGAACATCAAGAGAAGAGAAATCAAGTCAGTTCAGTCAAGGAGGATGTGGCCCATTACCAGTAGTTAATGTGGAGGTGTGAATATCAAGAGCCGCGAAACTGCTTTTGTAATGGGTCAGCCCCTCTCTGTCTCTGTTCAATCCTTGGTTGATGGAGTCAAATGTTGAAATGAATTGCAGCTCTGAAGGCTCTCTTTGGAGTTCATTTTTGAAGGTTTTGGGGGTTTTGTTTTTGTTTTTTTTAAGGACTGTTACTTTTAAGTCTGTTACTGAGTGTCCAGGGAGACTGAAGTGTTCTCCAACAGGTTTTTGTATATTACTTTTCCTGATGTCAGATTTATGTCCATTTATTCTTTTACATAGAAACTGTCCAGTTTGGCCAATGTAAATTGCAGTGGGGCATTGCTGGCACTTTATGGCATGTATTATATTAGTAGATGTGCAGGTGATGGCCACCATGGATATAGAGGCCCTTTTCACCAATATCCCACATGAAGAGGGACTTCAGGCTGTTAGGAATATTATCCCTGATGAGACCGAGGCACAAATGGTGGCAGAGCTTTGTGACTTTGTCCTTACCCACAGCTACTTCAGATTTGAGGACAATTTATACCTTCTAATCATTGGCACTGCTATGGGCACTCACATGGCACCATCGTATGCCTGCATTTTTATGGCTCACCTGGAACAACGCTTCTTCAGTTCTCATCCCCAAGCACCCCTCCTCTACTTGCACTAGAGTGATGACATCTTCATCATCTGGACCCTTGGGAAAGAGGCTCTTGAAGAGGCCCACTGTAATTTCAACAGTTTCCGCCCCACCATCAACCTCAGCCTAGACCGTCCATACAAGAGATCCAATTCCTGGACACAAATAAGTGATGGTCACATAAATACCACCCTATACTGGAAACCCAGGCTTACCTACATGCCTCCAGCTTCCATCCAGGGCACACCACACAATCCATTGCATACAGCCAGGCACTAAGATGCAACCTCCAATCCCTCAGACGAGACAAACACCTACAAGACCTTTACCAGGCTTTCCTGAAACTATTGTACCCACCTAAGGAAGGGAGGAAACAGACTGACAGAGCCCGATGTGTACCCAGAAGCCACTTGCTACAAGACAAGCCCAATAAGGAAAACAAGAGAACGCCACTGCCCATCACATACAGCTGCCAGCTAAAGCCTCTGCAGTGCATCATCAGTGATCTACAGCCCATTCCGGACAATGATCCTTCACTCTCACAGACCTTGGGAGGCAGGCCTGTCCTACAGGCAGCCTGACAACCTTAAACAAATCCTCACCAGCAACTAGACCACACCACAGTAACTCTAAACCTGGAACCAATCCCTGCAACAAACCTTGGTGACAGCTCTGCTCACATATCTGCACCAGTGATATCTTCACAGGACCTAAACACATCAACCACACCATCAGGGCTCATTCCCCTGCACACCTACTGATATAATATATGCCATCATGTGCCAGCAATGCCCCACTGCAAATTACGTTGGTCATACTGGACAGTCTCTACATAAAAGAATAAATGGACATAAATCAGACATCAGGAACAGTAATGCACAAAAACCTGTAGGAGAACACTTAGATCTCCCTGGACACTCAGTAACAGATTTAAAAGTAGAAGTCCTAAAACAAAGAAATTTCAAAAATAAACTCCAAAGAGCTGCAATTCATTTCCACATTTGACTCCATCAGCCAAGGATTGAACAGAGACAGGGAGTGGTTGGCCCATTACAAAAGCAATTTTTCTGCTCTTGATGTTCACACCTCCACATTAACTACTGATAATGGGCCACATCCTCCCTGACTGAACTGACTTGATTTCTCTTCTCTTGATGTCCACAACTCCACATGAGCTGCTGATAGTGGTCCACATCTGCCATGACTGAATAGACTTTGTTAACTCTGGCCCTCCCCTTGACTGAGACTCCCTCTTTAAACCCTCCTCTGGAACCCCCTTGCTCGTGCATCTGACAAAGCAGGTCTTTGCCCATGAAAGCTTATGTTTCAAAATATCTGTTAGTCTATAAGGTGCCACAGGACTTCTTGTTGTTTTTGAAGATACAGACTAACTCGGCTACCTCTCTGATACTTGTCACCAAATTATAAAATGACATTTAAGCACATTTACAGATGCAGAAGCCTTCAATGGTGATTTGAAAACTCATTAAAATTCTGACTATGTGGTTCAAACAGGAAAGAACAGAATCTGATGTGCAGTGTATAAAATATTCTGCAGACTGGCTGCAGGCAGGACACTTAAGGATAAACTTATCTGGCCACTAGGTGTGACTGTTGCTCTATGTAAACAAAGCTGCAGTGTCGGTCACCTAACAACACAAAATGTAGCTCCTTAAAAGAGGAGTGTGACACTGAAAAATGTGGATAGTTTAGATATATAATGCTAGTGCCAGAGCTGGGTGAAATGTTTTATATTAATTTTTTTTCCCACTGAAAAACACAGATGCAGGTTGACTGAAACGCCTGTGGATTCATGGCAAATTTGTGGAATTGTTTCAGTTGAAAACTAATAACTTTTTCCTGTAGCTAAAAAAATATACATGCATTTATATTACTTGCTTGAAAATGAGGAAATAAAGTATCAGCACAAGAACAAGTCAATATTATGATTAATTTAAAAACCCCAGTATCCCTTGAGTTTCCAAAAAGTAAATGTATATCTATTACCTGCTAGAACTGAGACACGCCCAGCCATACGACGTGTTCTGTAAGTACTATAGAATATTAGAGGCAGCGCAGATAGCATACTGGAAGACTCAGATAGCTGTTGAGGTGATTATGTCTGTAAGAAGAACATTAGATTAAGATAGAAAAACCAGTAGTCGGTAGAACTCTCTACCCCAACACCAATGGAGGAAGCAAGCACATGATCCAATTTTAATTTCCTTTCTCTCTCTTTCAGTGTTTTAAGCCACAGTGCAAAGCTCCTTAAGTTTTCTCCCGACATTTAAGTTGTCCTTAAATAGAGATTTTATACATGTTCCACATCGGTCTGCCTCTGTTCCTTTGCTACCTATTCTCTACACAAGTTACTGCTTCAGAATGTCACCTCATTTGTATGAAGTTGTATTATGACCCAGTTATGCCCTTCCTTATAGTCTGTTCATTTTGTTGGTTTTTGGTTTTTTGCAAGTTCTGTGTTTAATTCAGAACTCCTCCCAATTGCTATACAGGGTGGACCTCCCTGGTCCAGCACTCTGGGGACCTGTGCTATCCTGAACCAGGGATTTACCAGAGCAGGGGAACTCAGTGCTCCTCTGCTGGCTTCCAGCCACTGCTCCTGGGCTCCCATCCTGACTGTTGGACTTCTCCCAGCCATCCGGCTTGGGCTGCTTCCCAGCCTCTTGGCCCTGGCCATGGACCCACAGCTCCCCAGCTTCCTGGTCAGCCCCACTGCCATTGTGGTTGTGGCTGCCTGGCCCCATTTGGGACTCCTAGCTGCTGGACAGTCATCTGGTCCAAGCTTCCGACTGCCAGGGCTCTCTGGTCCAGCAACATCCATGGTCTAGTTGAGCCATGGATATTGCTGGACCAGAGATTCCCAGATTTCAGAGGTTCGTCCTGTCTATGGCACAATATGGCTACGTCTACACGTGCACCCTACATCGAAGTAGCTTATTTCGATGTTGCGACATCGAAATAGGCTATTTCGATGAATAACGTCTACACGTCCTCCAGGGCCGGCAACGTCGATGTTCAACTTTGACGTTGCGCAGCCCGACATCGAAATAGGCGCAGCGAGGGAACGTCTACACGTCAAAGTAGCACACATCGAAATAGGGATGCCAGGCACAGCTGCAGACAGGGTCAACAGGCGGACTAGCGCTTCCGGGGCAACAGCTAGCCGCTCCCTTAAAGGGCCCCTCCCACATACACTCAGCCTGCACAGCACGCGGTCTGACGAGCCATATAGGCACACAGACCCCGAGCGCCGCAGTCATGGACCCCCAGCAGCAGCAGCAGCAGCAGCAGCAGCTAGAGGTCCACCCAGCCCTCCCGGCAGGAACAGGGCTTGCCCTGGCTCTTGTCATGTTGGGGGCAGCTGAGCACCTTCTTGCCCCAGGGGAGGACATGCCCCCAGGGCAGCAGGGCTCAGCCCCTCCCCCTGCAGCACCCCGCTCCACCCCCCGCCTCACACGCCGGCGGCTGTGGAGCTACCCCACCAGCACCGACTGGTGGGAGCGCCTGGTGCTTGGGGAGTGGGACGACGACCACTGGGTCCGCCACTTCAGGATGACCCGACAGACATTCCTGGAGCTGTGCCAGTGGCTCACCCCCGCACTCAGGCACCGGGACACTGCCATGAGGCGTGCCCTCACGGTGCAGAAACGGGTCGGCATCGCTGTCTGGAAGCTGGCCACTCCGGACAGCTACCGATCCATGGGGCAGCAGTTTGGCGTCGGAAAGGCCACCGTCGGGGCTGTCTTCATGGAGGTAAGAGAACCCACGGGGGGGGCCAGGGCAGAGCAGGGGGGCCAGGGCAGGGCAGGGCAGGGGGGCCAGGGCAGGGCAGGGCAGGGGAGCCAGGGCAGGGCAGAGTAGGGCAGGGGGGCCAGGGCAGGGCAGGGCAGGGTAGGGGGGCCAGGGCAGGGGAGCCAGGGCAGGGCAGAGTAGGGCAGGGGGGCCAGGGCAGGGCAGGGCAGGGTAGCGGAGCCAGGGCAGGGCAGGGCAGGGCAGAGCAGGGCAGGGGGGCCAGGGCAGGGCAGGGGGGCCAGGGCAGGGCAGGGCAGGGCCATGCACACCCTGCTCACCCCTCATTGGGGCTGTCCCATGTGCTTTCTCTGCAGGTCGTGCGTGCCATCAACTCCATGCTCCTGCACAGGCTCATGAGGCTGGGGGACCCACGTACCACTGTCGCCGCCTTTGCCACCCTGGGCTTCCCCAACTGCTTCGGGGCTCTTGATGGGACTCACATCCCCATCCGCGCCCCGGACCACAGTGGAGGCCGATACCTCAACCGGAAGGGCTACCATTCAGTCGTCCTGCAGGCCTTGGTGGACAGCCGGGGACGGTTCCAGGACATTTACGTGGGCTGGCCTGGCAGCACCCACGACGCCCGGGTGTTCCGGAACTCGGGCCTGTGCCGCCGGCTGGAGGCGGGGACCTACATCCCCCAGCGGGAGATCCCTCTGGGGGACACCACCATGCCCTTCTGCATCATCGCGGATGCGGCCTACCCCCTCCGGCCGTGGCTCATGCGCCCCTACACGGGCCACCTCTCCGCCAGCCAGGAGCGCTTCAACGAGCGCCTGAACCGTGCGCGCCAGGTGGTGGAGCGCTCATTTGGCCGCCTCAAGGGATGATGGCGATGTCTCCTCACCCGCCTGGATGCCAGCCCCAACAACATCCCCCAGATTGTGGGTGCCTGCTGCGCCCTGCACAACCTCGTGGAGAGCAAGGGGGAGAGCTTTCTTCAGGGCTGGGCCGCCGAGGCCGGCAGGGCACACCTCCAGCCACCTGCTGCCCCCAGTCGGCAGGTGGACCCAGAGGGGACCCGGGTCCGGGAGGCCCTGCGGGCCCACTTCGACGACCAGGCCGCGGGGTGAACTCTGCCCAGGCCCCCTACTGCCCGCCCCTTCCTCCCCCACACTCCTGCCCCACCGCCCACACCACCATGGAGCACCCCACCGCCCCCCACACTTGTCCAGGAGAAATGACAGCACGAACTTGTGGGTGAACGTAAATGTTTTTTTTGTCCTCACGTTTTTTTTTTTTTTTTAAATAAAAAAATATATATATGTGAAACAGAAACCAAAAAGGAGGGACAAACATTCAACAAAACCAAGATGGGCACAAATAAAACTATGTACAACAATAAAAATGAAAGCACTGTGCGCCATCAAAAGAAAAACAAAAAGCAGGGAGGAGAACGGGGAGAACTATGTACAGGGGGGGACGGGGCAAACAGGGGAAACACCCACACCCCCCACCCAGTCCCCAAAGTCTGTCCAACAAGGGGGGGGGGGGCACGTCCCGGGCCCCTCGCCCCTACAGCCCAGCAGTGGGCATGCCCGGCCGGGAGCTCCGGCGGGCCTGCAGTCTGGTGCGCGGCTGGGTGGGAGCAGGCTCAACCAGAAGGTAGCGGCGCCGGCGAGTCTCGGGTGGCTCCAGGGGTCCCTCGGCGCGGTGGCCCTCGCGGGGAGGTGGTGGGGCGACGGCGGACGGCCCGGCGACGGCTGGAGCAGCCGGTGGTGGGGCTGCAGGAGCGGGCATGGCGGGCGGTGGCGCGGCCGGCGCGGCATGGGGGGCCAGGGAATCAATCAGCCGATTGATGGTATCCAGAAAGGCCCCCCATGCCTCTCTGCGCCAGTTCAGCGCCTGCTCCTGCAGCCGGAGGTGCTGCTCCGACACCTCCAGCTGCTGGCGGAGGATGGCCAGCAGCTGGGGGTCTGTGGCCGCCGCCGGTAGCAGGCGCGGGGTCCGCCGTCTGGCCCTCCGCGGGGCCGGTGGTTCCTCGGCCAAGGGGCTGCCCTGGAGCGAGGGTCCCGGAGGGGTCTCCGGGACGACCGATGCCTCGCCGGCGCTCTCTTCCAGTCCTTCGGATGGTGCAGGTGCAGGTGCAGGACACAGGAGAGGAGGGGGGAAAGAAGAATGGAGACAGGCGTTAGTGTGGGCCCCGAGCCGTGGCCTTTGTCCCCCCCGCCCTGTGCTGCAGGTTCCCCATCCCCGTCCCTGGGAGATGCTGCTGTGATGGATGGGGTTCAGGGGTCCCCCTGCCCTGCAGCCCGTCCCCTGGTGGGAGCGACTCTCACTTCACCCCGCAGGGTCTGAGAGCAGGAGAGGTTTCTTAGGCCACAGATGGCCAGTTTCTGGCAGGAGTGACAGCACCAGCTGTCGGAAGAGACAGTCCTTCCAACCCGTCGTGGGGAGAAGACCCCAAGGGGGGCCCCTCTGGGATGCAGCTTTCCCCCTCCTCTGGCTGGCTGCCTAGCAGCTCTCCCTTCCCCTAGCCTCTACCTGTGGCCCCCGCCCTCGCCCCCCAATTCCAAGCCAGCTCGGCTCCTCCCTCCTGTTTGTTCAGGGCAGAGGTGTCACCTGCCAGCTGTAGCGCCAGGATCCTCCTTTGGCCCTGGGAGCTCCTCGGCTCGGGTGGCTCATATGTAGCCTGAGTCTCCCTTTGGCACTCCCCCCACTCCATCGCATGCTGCTGCTGCGGGGTGTCCCACCCCCTCCGCCCGGGGGCCCCTCGAGGTTCCGCTCCCCCCTGGCCCGGGGATGGGGCATGGCACTGTCATGCAGGGTGGCGGGGGGCAGGGGCTGATGGCTGCAGTGCTGTGAGGGCCATGGCCCTGGTGTCCTTGGGGCCATGGCCATGTGAGCGTGTGGGGGGCCCTGGACACATCTCTGTTCCCCCCGCCCCTCAAGCCCCGGGGTGTCCACCAGAGAGGGGTACCTACCTGTGGGTCCGCTCCCACGGTCCGGAGATCCCCGGGGGTCGGAGGCCCTGCTGCTGCTCCGGGATGGCAGGAGGAGGATCTGCAGGCTGGAATTGGTGGAGGAGGAGCCCCCCTCCTCCTCCTCCTCCTCCCCCTGCCGCGATGTCCCGGGGATGGCCTCCGGGGGGGGCCCCCGGGGTGCGGGGCTTACCTCCGGGGCGGAGCCCGGCTGCAGGGCCTGCTCAGGCTCGTCAGCCGAGGTGTCAAGGGTGGCCGGAGGGGAGGAGGTGTGCCGGGGGCCCAGGATGTCCCTGAGCTCCCTGTAAAAGGGGCAAGTGACGGGGGCGGCCCCAGATCGGCTGGCCGCATCCCGGGCCCGGGCGTAACCCTGCCGCAGCTCCTTCACCTTACTGCGGACATGGTCTGGAGTGCGGGCAGGGTGACCCCGGGCAGCCAGGCCGTCGGCCAGCCGAGCGAACGCATCTGCATTCCGCCTCTTGCTCCCCATTACCTGGAGCACCTCCTCCTCGCTCCAGAGCCCCAGCAGGTCCCGCAGCCCGGCCTCCGTCCAAGAGGGGCCCCGCTGCCGCTTCCCAGACTGCGTGGCCCTCTGGCTGCCCTGGCTGCTGTGGCTCCTCTTGGGGGGGGTCCCCTGGGGGCGCTGGGGGGGCTGCTGGGCAGCCATGGCTGCTGACAGGGGCTGAGGGCTGTGCAGGCTCGCCACCGCGTGTGCAGGCAGGAGCCTGCACGTTGCCTCAGCCTCCTGCAGTCAGGGTGGGGGAAGGGCCCTTTAAGGGGCCGCTCCACGCGGCCACCAGTGAGCTGCGGGGCTGGAGAGAGCGTCTCTCAACCCCCCAGCTGATGGCGGCCATGGAGGACCCGTCAATTTCGATGTTGCGGGACGCGGATCGTCTACACTGTCCCTACTTCGACGTTGAACGTCGAAGTAGGGCGCTATTCCTATCCCCTGATTGGGTTAGCGACTTCGACGTCTCGCCGCCTAACGTCGAAGTTAACTTCGAAATAGCGCCCGACGCGTGTAGACGTGACGGGCGCTATTTCGAAGTTAGTGCCGCTACTTCGAAGTAGCGTGCACGTGTAGACGCAGCTTATGTGTGTTTAGCACCTATTTTGACCCAGATATCAACAGAAAAGCTGATCTGCTGTCTTATTGTTATTGCCAACCAGGAACTGACTTTAAAAAATATGAGTTTCCATCAGCAGAGCAGATTGTTTAATAGTAATGTAAATATTAATGTTAGAATATCAGACTGAGATGTTGGTGTTCTCCTGTATGAGCCAGACCATATGCACACACAGAGGTCTTGCTTATTTGAACTAGTTACTGGCTGACCATTCTCATTGCAACTCTCATTATAGTATACTTGGCAACATTCATTCTCTGCCAATGATCCTCAGACACCTGAACTTCAGGCTCTGGTTTCTTAACTGCAGTGAGTAACATAATTAGCCAGAGAAGGTAAGTGAGCCCTTCCTTATGTCTCCATTCTCCAATGTGCCATTGTGCCGTTCACAACCTGGGGATAAGTCACATCAACAGGTGGAGACGGGATCACATGAAACATTTCTATTACTTTACCCCCTCCACCACACACACCCCTTAAGGCCAATTGATAAAACAAAGGAGGAGTCTGGTGGTACCTTAAAGACTAACAATTTCATTATGGCATAAGCTTTCTTGAGTTGTAACTATGCCATAACTAGGAGATTCACCCAGCACTGTCTGGGTCCTTAACTGAAATAAGTTTTCATTTTCTTCATTTAAATCAGTACTGTGCGGTGGGGCTGGGGGGTTCTGTATGCAGGTTGCCCTGGGAAAAGAGGACTACCCCAGCCATCTCTCATCTCAGCAGCTTGGGGCCAGGTGGGAAGCACCTCTCCATAGCCACTGCAGCTGCAGTGGGCACAGCTGTGGGAAGGGTCCCCCAACTGTGGGACAGACAGACACATAAACAGACAAATTCTCTGAAATGCATAGTAAATAGCTATTCCTTTCTCCAGCCCTACCTCTGCTGGCCCAATAGAGTTAGAGCTGACCTGGGCCCCATCTCTGGCCCCTTTCTCTACCCTCTGCAGTAATTCTACACTACAACTGTCCCTCCTACCAGAATTCTCCCTTTCCTTTTGGTGAGAAACAGCTGAATTCTAGGCATATCTCATTGTCTTGGCACAAGCAAACTCTTACCTTGCTTTAAGAAATAAGAGGAAGCTCCATATCAAATTTGGTGGTCCTAGCTCTTACCATTCGAGGAGGAGTTCTTGACCAAACAGACTCACAGACAGACAGATGCACATTTCTAAATTATATAACAAGATATATTTCTTAGTCTTTAAGGTCCCACTGACTCCTTGCTGTTTTTGCTGAAACAGAGTGACATGATACCACAGAAATCTGACACTGGTCAGCTATTTTCTTATCTTCCTCAACTAGATAAAATTTTATGGGTTGATTTTTACAACTCTCTTTCTACTGGCTATTGGCTTAAGAGAATAAGACAACTTCTCAACCTGTGTGCAGAGAACTCTCTCTAGTTTAATCACTCAGGCCCCGGTCTACACTAGGGAACAAAGTTGATCCCAGATACGCAGTTCCAGCTACACCATTAATGTAGCTAGAATCAACATACCAGAATCAACTTTCTGCCCTAGTATATCAGGACTCTTTGGGCTTGCACCTACAGCCCTTGCTCCATGCGATAGCATGGAGTACCAGGGTCAATGTCCAACCCCAGAGAGATAGATTTTGCCGCATCTTCACACACGCGGCAAAATTGAACTCCAAAAGATCAATAGCGGGCTGTTGAACACTGGATAAGTATAGCCTACTATGAGACAAGGCTTTTTTTTCTTATCTCCTCCCCGAGGTGGTTCTACACTGTAAACAACAACAATCCCAGACATTTTTATTGCACTTTCAGACCACTGAACCAGACCTCCAGAGGATTTACATTTAATTAGTACACTAAAAGCATTCTTAACTACAATAAACTCTTCCATATCCAGCATTCTATCATCCAGCACTCTCAAATAACTGTCATTTTAACCATAAGTAAATTTCAGTTATGTTTTCCAAAAGTACAGTATAGTGAAAGTAAATACAAATTACTACAGCAAATACAAATTAATACAGCAAATAAGTTTACAGTGTACAGTACTACTGTTGTTGGTAAATAAAGTACTCTGCATACATTTGTTTCTTAATATCTAATCTTGTTTTTCTTTAGTGTTATGCATTGCTAGATATACCTCTCTATTATCCAGAATATTTGAATATCCAGCAACCTTCCGGTCCCAGGGCTGCTGGATATCAGAGTTTACTGTATGTTTCATCAATGGTTCTTTACAGGATAACTCCTCATCTCTGATGAGCTGTAAAAACAATGTCCTTAGTTATTCAAGTACATGGGACATTTAAAGCCTTTTAGCTATTGGATCCTCAGAAAAGGATTCATTGTATAGCACACAGATTTCTCAGTGTTGTTACAAAGAAACTTACACTGAATTTGATTTTATGACCTACTAAAGCATACAGAGCACTCGTGCTCAACTGAAATCAGTGGAAGGTGAGGCTTATCAGTATCTGATAGGATTAAAGATAATAGTAATAAGCCTCTTTATCAGATTTTGGGAGTGTCTTTGCCATGCAGTGATTTTCCCCACATCATTTGTATATATTTGAATCCTTTCAGTCTAACCCTTTAATCTCTTTCTGTATCTCGTTTCAGCCAAATGTGTTTTACATTTCATGTTGCTTAAATATTAATGATGGAGGGGCACAGGGTAGTGTAGTTTGCATCAAATTTGCACTAAGATCAACATTTTTCAAATCTGAGTCTGAAGGTTAGGTACCTAAATCCAGATTTTTTATTTTATTTTATTTTATTTTTGAAGTGATGAGAGATACAGATGCTGCCCAGCTGACTAGCAGAGTGCTCATGGCTGGCAGCGTATGTTTCTATGGTGGTGCACATCTATAAATGCCTTGGTGCACATAACAAAATTTATTCTGCCCATGGGTGGAAAAATAGAGTGAACACTGGTGCGGCCAGTCAGATCCACCATTTACACTGTTTGGCATTGTACCAAAGAGTTATAGAGATAGGATCAGCCCTGAGGAGTTTACAGTCTTAGAAACAAAGGAGACGAGATGCTCAGAGTCCAAGAGGAATTGATTTCTTAGCTTTTTCCTCCATTTATTTTTGCATTTGATGTGGGTTAGTAATTGCATTTGTGAGCAAGAATTTTCCGTGCTATTCGGGAAGCCACTCTCTGGGGAACTCCCTTCAAGATCTCCCTTGGAATGCTTGTGGAACACTTGTCTTGCTGTCCATTTAAAACAAAGGTTACCTCAGGAACAGCTCAAGATCAGGGATGGAGTCTGATGATAACTCCTCAAATGCAATATTGCAGATCACCTAAAATATACCAGGGACCAGGGCTGTGGAAAATGCTAGTGTCAAAAAGCCTTTTTGAATGAGTTCATTGAGGCCCCAGGAAGGGACAGCAGCCATTTAGAGGAAAAGGATATTAGCTGAAATCTCCTCCAGGGTTCCCCACCATTTGCCAGGTTAGGGTCCCATCTAAATCCCCACTAAAATCCAGTGGTTTTCAGTCTGGCCTCAGGGTTGATGCAAGAACTTTACACAGCATAGCTAGTCCCACAGTCTGGCAGCACCATACTTATGAATTTACACACTCAGGGGCCATTTCTATACACTTCCTTCAGAAGTGGCATGCTAATACACAGAGTGAAATATGCTAATGAGGCATGAATGCAAATTCCCCGTGCCTCATTAGCATAATGTCACGTGATTTGGAGTCCGGAAGACCGTTCTTCCGGACTCCAAAATGCCATGTAGAAGCGTGGCCCCGGGGGGCTTCCGGAAGGAAGTCCTTCTTCCAGAGGCCCCTTCTTCCCAAAAATTTTCGGATAGCTATACTATTGGATAGATGTACTATATATACACATTTAAGATAAAGGATAGCTTAATAAACATTTATTCACATTCTTAATTTTTATTGTGTATTAAAAAACACTGGATGATATTTTACTTGTGATTTGTTTCAACCTCTGTTTGGATGGAAATTAAAAGTAAATTAATTTTAAAAGCACAAAGTATTTTTAAGTGTTTTGGTTAAATAAAATTACCTTAAATGTGTTCAAAATGTAAGAAAAATATTGAAAAGTTTATTAAAACATGTTTTTCATTTAAAACTCCTATGGGGTTTTATCATTTGATGTGCATCTTTAAGTATGCTTATCACAAAGGGATGATCACATTTTCTCAGAAAAACTGAGAGTGAAAATCTTCTTTGCACTAGAAATGCCATCAGCTTCATATATGATACGTTTTCTGTGAATTAGATTTTTCAGTCTACCTGGATCAGACACCAGCTTCTTATGAAAAGTGTGACAGTTTAGATGTTGCAGAATTGCCAGTCATAAAACAAACTTAGGGTGGCTATTAATTTTTTTTTAATTATGAAAAGCTAAATCAGAAGCTCTTTCTACTCTAAATTCTATAATCCAGCAGCTGTAATTTAATGTTTGGTAATAGTTGTGTTTTACTGACATTTGAAACAGCCCTGGTAGTAGTATGTAGCTTTGGTTTTGTTCTTCCCAACCTGATTTTTGACAGACATTGCTGTCTCAGGAGATCAGAACACAGTCTCTCCTAGGAACTGCTCTGCAAATATGAAAGAAGGTATTCAGAGACCTTCACATAGTGACAAAATTCTCACTGGATAAATGAGCAACAGGTTTTCCTCCAGGGCAGAAAGACACTATTTTTAACAGATCAGATGTCAAAGTGCTGTCTCATACGGAGACTTTTTTGCAGAGTGAAACATGACTGAGCTCTGAAGTGTTCAGATTTAATGTAAACTGTGGTCTCAGGATTTTATATTCATGTACAGGTTGAACCTCTACAATCCGGAACTCTCTCGTCTGGCAATATCTGTAATCCAGCATTATTTTAGCTAGCTGGATGACCACTTACCATGGGTGTGGCCAAGTTTCCTGTTATAAGATAAAATTCTGAAGTAGGCCATGATATTTGCTAAGAACCACTGTTCCAAAATGGAGTCGGGTAAGCGCCCCCCAAGCTATCTGTGGAGGTCATCCTTGTTGGTGTAGATAACTTCCTAGGCCTACATATTCCAGGAAGGGATCCTGGGGGAGGGGAATTGGACTATAGTTAAAGGGCAATTGACACGATTCTTTCACTGCCTTCTGCTTTGATCCTCCATTGCCCACTTGCTTTAAATCTGTACAGATAACATGAATGGTCATGTCCATGTAAAGATTACATCAGGATGCCACATGAGACAGCACCACTTCACACGTCAGTGTATTACAAACGAGACAGCACCGCTTTACTCATCAGTGTTGAGGACTGCACTCTTCAAAGGACTTGCTGTTCATAGATAAAATGTGCTGTAAACTGCGCACAGAAACTCTCTGTAACTCCCAGATTGTTCATTAATTCATTTGGATTGCTCATTGATTATGCTCATTTCCTTACTGTTTGCCCCTATTCTTTCCTCTGCCTATCAGCTCTCTGTGTAAGTCTTTAAAGTGCTACTTTACTGCTTTTTTGTTTTGATAGTATATAGACTAGCACAGCTTTCTTTCTGTTGCCCCTCAATGTCTTCAAAGAGCCCAGTAAGCAGTGCAAGTGTTTAATGCTGCCAGACAATATCAACCTCCCGTGGCCTGACAAATTCTCTCATCTGGCACTGGTCCAGTCCTGAGGGTGTCGGATGAGAGAGGTTCAGCCTGTACAACTCAGACACATGCTAGCTGCATTTCTACAGTCTGTAATTGGGGAACACCAATCAGAAAAGATACCCAGACAGTAAGTATGTACCTACCTTTCACATATGTATATCGCTCACTTGTAAATTTCCATAGGAATTGCATTCTTGACCTGCACTCCTCTTGAGCAAAGACTGACATTCAGAGCAAGTTAGGTGCTGAGTCTGCTAGTTATTAGTTCATGATTTAGGTCTGAGATTCAAGTTCAGGCTACTATTGTGTTAGTCTACCTTGTACCTTAATTTCCCCTTTTTAAAATTAAGCCCTTCATTTGGTTCCAGACTGTAGGTATCGTATATACTCATTCATAAGCAGAATTTTGTTTTGTTTATAAAAAAGAAGTGAATTATCACAGAAGGGGGGTTGGCTTATCAACAGGTTGGCAAAATGTTGGCTCCCAGCCTACCTGGGTAAGCCGCTGGCATACCCAGACGTTTTGTGTACCTGGAACATCGTCAGGCCCAGATTCTGTTAGCTCCTTTTGGCTGCGATTCACGGCTTCTGCCCAATGGGAGCTGCAGGAAGTGGTACAGGCTGAGGAACATGCTGGCTGCCAGTTTCTGCCACTCCTGTCAGCTGGGAATGGTGAATTGCAGGCATGGGGAGCTGCAGGAGCTCCAGGTAAACAAAACATCCCAACGCAACAGTAGCTTATCCTGATGAGCTGGGAAACAAAATTTGCCAACTCCTGAAATGTAGAGTTACAGCATTTTGCCATTTTTAACCTATCCATCTTGGGGGGGTTGGCTTATTAATGAAAGAGCTAATGAACGAATATGTATGGCAACTTGTTGTTTACTAAAGAGATATATGCCATCACTATTCAACCACTGCATGAGTGCAGAGCAGAGGTTAGTGGTTGTCAGTTCATTCCAATAAGATGTCATGCACCAAAATAGAAGATAGAAACGTTTCAATACCTGCAGGAGCATGTTCCTTATGTGGTCATTTGGTATTCTGGTCTTTGAGTATCTTTCACCTGCCAAAGGCATGAGAATATTCTTTTACATGTAGTACTCGATGAGGAATACTCACGTCTCTCTCTCTCTCTCTCACATGCACGCACACATTGTAGTTTATGGAAGGCACGTTTGTATTTATCCAAAAAAATTATCAGGTGCAGCAAACAGTCGATCTTGGACTTCTGCTCTTCTTCATCATCATCATTCAATTACTTTTGGCAAGAGTTTTACCTTGGTCTCCACATTGCCTACATTACATCCATAGTGTTCTGTGAGTGATTTTTACTTTAGAAAGGTGAGGAAGTTGTCTTACTTTTCATCAAGAGAATTGGCAATAGCAAGAACAGATTTATTTTCAGAAATTCTTTGAAGTTATCCAGTTATTTGATCAATCATTGGCAAAAAGAGATACATTTTCTGGAGTCTCCTTTACCTAAGGAGAGCTCTTCTACAGTTGATGCTTCAGTTAAATATGTATTCCTGAAGTTTTTTGAATAACTTTTGTATATGGCTCTATTTCCTGAACTTCAGGAAGCTTAAAGTCACTTTCCGAATCTATGGTAATAGCTTAACTCCATATTTTTTCAAAAGCCTCTTCTGACTCACTCATGTTCAGGAATTCACTGATTAACGAATTCAGAGATAAGCATGGCTGAGACAAGTCACACTAACTGCTCGCGAGAGCCAAATATAACTTTAAGCCATTGAAGAATTTTGTGAACATGCAAAGGAGCACAAAAAATTCAAAGTGTAATACTGAACTAAGACCTCATGCACTCACTGCCTGTCAGCTCTTGACGTATCTCAGGATAGCAAAGCAAATGTCACAGGAATAGATGTCATCTGTTTCACAGCACTACAAACAGAAACTTGGCATGCCTATTGAGTATCCCAGAGCTTTTTCAGTACCAAGACTATTTTTGGGTCATCCTCTCTTTTGAATGGCTTTGAATTTAGCATTTGCTGTTGAGAAAGAGAGAATTTCTCTAGGGTAACAGAGAAATTTCTCCAGGACAGTGGATAAAAATACCACTGGACCTCAAGGCAGCTGCCCCCTTTTAATCCCCCATGTTGGAGGGTCTGTGGGTCTAAGTCTACAAAGAAGCATTACTGTGGAATAAGCTATTCTGGAAGAGATTTTCCAGCATAGTTTATTTCAAAATAGCGCATCTACCCACAAAAAGCATATCAAAATAGCACTCAGCTATTTTGAAATAGAGCATCCACACTGATAGCATGCTGAATCGCATTTAAGGCCACCCTCCAGGTGGGGCTGGAGGCCCCCTATTTGAAACAGCCCCCATTCAGAAATAGATATTTTGGAATAGACACTATTCCTCGAAGAAGGATGTTTACAGAACTCAAAATAAGCCATCCACTATTTCGACATTATTTTGACATAGCGATTTGGCTATAGAGATGCTTGCAAAGTTATTTCAGAATAGCATCTGCTATTCTGAATTAACTCTGCTGCATAGACATAGCTAGGGGGTGTTACTAATGGGTATACTTTGCGTTGTGTGATCCACTTTCAATGTTCTCATTCCACATTTTACTGTAGTTAGCTACTAAAGCCAGCAGTTCCAGGAATTTCCCTTCATTGTCACTGTTTTCACTTCTCTTTTTCTCTTTCAGCAATGAGTCTGCAGCGCATCACGGGACATCTGCCACAGCTCTGATATACATGTGATTCTCCTTCATTAAAGCAAAACATGCATCAGTAATTTGCAACCAAAGTGAAAGACTCAGTAGAATGAAGCCCATAGAATGACAGTGCCAGTGACTCTGTTTTCATGCTCTTGGAATTCTACTTCCTTTTCCAGAGCTTTTCCAGTTGCTGAAGGCATTATCTGATGCTGAATGTTGTTCTGCTTCTGATTCCTCTATGCTATGATATTCTTTGTCATTATATAAGATCAGAGTCTGAAGCTAATACTGGTAGAGCAGTCGCCTACAGATTCTTCCAAAATGCAGCTGTCAAAGCAGTCCTCCACTTTGACACTCCAAGTACAGAAGGTGGGGCCTTCATCATCATCATCATCAGTCCCTTGACCGAGGTCTTTGGGGCGCCTTCATGACAATGTTCTTTATAGTGTCTCTCCATCTTTGGCAGTCATGTGCCAGTTCTTGAGTTGTGGCAAAGTTCATCCCTGTCCATTCTTTAATGTTGTCTCTCTATTGCTTTTTCTGTCAGCCATGTCTCCTTTTGCCATTGACTGTGCCTTGTGGTATTTTCTTGGACAGGCCTGATGATCTCGTTGCATGTCCATACCATCTTAGCTTGCTCTTTTTCACTCTGGATGGTAGATCATGATGAGGTCCTATTGCTGAGTTGATGGTGTTTCTGACCTCTTCATTACTAATATGTGCCATGTAGGGGGTGTTAAGAAGCTTGCGGTATAGCCTCATTTCAAGGGCCTTGATCTTGCGCTCTAGTTCTGCTGTCAGAGTCCAGGTCTCACAAGCATATAAAAAGATGGAGTGTACAAGTGCTTGCATGAGCCTTACTTTTGACTTTAGGGATATGTTTTTGTCTTTCCAGATTGGTTTTAATTTTGCCATTGCTGCAGTTGTTATTGCTGTTCTGGCAAGTAGTTCTGGTTTTGTACCTACATCAGAGATGATTGACCCTAGGTAATTAAATTGTTTTATTCCTTCCAATTTCTTTTGTTTTATGGATATTTGTGTGAATATACCCCTAGGATTGTTAGTCATGAGTTTTGTCTTTTCTGCGTTTATTTCTATGCCATATTCTGTTGAAGTTTTATCTAGGCATTTAACGAGGTTATCTAGTTCTTTTTCACTCCCTGCCAGTCCAACAATGTCATCTGCGAAACATAAGTTGGTTATAGATTGATCACCAATACTTAATCTAGAGCATATATCATGATATGTTCCAGAAAGATGTTGAAAAGGGTAGGAGAGAATATGCAGCCCTGTCATACTCTTACAGTGGTACAGAACCAGGCACCAATGGCACCATTGGATAATACTGCACTACTGGCCTTTTCGTATAAATTTTTAATTATATCAATGAGTTTACTGTTGATGTTAGATTGATGAAGTGGGTCTTTGCCCACAAAAGCTTATGCTCATACATTTCTGTAGCCTACAAGGTGTCGCAAGACCCCTTGTTGCTTTTACAGATCCAGACTAACATGGCTACCCCTCTGATACTTTAAGCTACCTGTGTTTCAGACACAAAGGGACCCCACAGGTTGGGTCCCAGGGCATACCCCTCTTTCAGGCAGCTGTTTTAGACTAGTCTAGTGCACACCTCCCAGTCTAACTTCCCATTTCAGAGTAAGACCACACAGGAGGAAAGAGTGGGAGGCAAGGAGGATGGGGAAGGAAAGCACCAGCCCATAGTACCTGCAGAAGGATGAGATCACCTGAGAAAGTAAATGATGCATGCACTGAGCTGAGCCCCCTTGAACAAAGAGTCATTCAGCCCTGTCACTGGCCAAGCCACTTCCCTCCCAGTTACCTTCACTGGCTCCTGGTTGCTGAAGTGCCTGCACGGGGGGAGCAGGAGACAGATTAAGTGAGAGAAAGAGAAACGTACTGCTCATTATGGCCACATCAATTTTGGGGGTATTCCTGAAGCAAACAGGGACACAGGACAGTCATTGGTTTGAAACTCTCTTCTGCTGTGCCTCCCCTTTGCCCACACAGTTCATTTCAGTGGCAAGCTCCCAGCTCTCTGAGGCAAGGAACTAACTGCTTGTATTTCACAAATCACTTCCCCTATCACAGCTCATGTACTATAGTAAGGGAACAAATGGTCTCTGCTTCTCAGGCGGGGAAGTGGAAAGGGTGGCATAGCAAGAAATATTGTTGGAGGGTGGCTACTACCCCTTGCCAGCGCCCTGCCTGCGAGGAACATAGCCACTGTTTTACTTTAAACCAGAGGCCTGACTGGTGGCTGAACAGCCTTAGCTTTGAGGGTGATAAAGTTGGCTTAAAACCATCTTTCTCCTTTTTCCTTCCCTAAGCTACAGCACACACAGCTCAAACAGACAAAAATCTGGCCCCTCTATAAGAATGTTGTATTCTCTAATTTCACTGCAGGTTGGACCTCCCTAGTCCGGCACCCTCAGGGGCTGGGTGATCCTCAGTAGGGGATTTTGCCAGACCAGGGGAGGTCAGTGCTCCCTTGCTGTCCACTGGTCCCACTCCAGTGCTCCCCTATGGGACGTCATCCTGCTCCTGGCCGCCAGCCCAAGCTGTTGGGTTCTCCAGTCTTGGGCTTTCCAGCCCCAGCCATAGTTCCCGCTGCCCAGCTGCAACAACAGCCCCTGTCTGCAGCAGCCCAGCACCAGCCAGAGCTTCTCAGGCCCAGCCACAGCTCCCTGGCTGCTGCCACGTTCCAGGCCCCCAGCTGCTGCAGGCCTGTTCCTGCTGGCTTCCTGGTGCCCGGTGGTTTCCTGCACCAGCTACAGTGCCTGGCCCCAGCCAGGGCCCCCAGCTGCTGAAATCACAGCTGGCCCCTGCTCCCAGCCTCTAGGGCTCTCTGGTCCAGCCATGTCCATGATCTTGATGGGCCACGGATGTTGCTGGACCAGATTTCAGAGGTTCAACTTGTACTTAGTTCTCCTTTTTCCGTTCTCATTCATGTTCTCTTTTATTTTTACTGAACTTCTTCACACTAAAATTTCAATGAGTCTGAACACCAGAGGACTTCAAATATTTCCACATCAAATTACACCAGACAGAGGTGAGCACTATTTTTGCTGACTAAGTGTTGGCTTTAAATATTCCATCTGAAACTAGACAAGACAAATGCAACAAACTGTCCTGCAGGGAAGAAGCCTACCCTGGAAGCAGGATGAACTGACAGAAGAGCTAACAGATCTTTCCATACTCAAAAGCTTGTCTTTCTGTTTTATCTGACGATAAAGTGTAAAATGGCCTGCTACTTGCTACCATATTGTGCTATCAATCCCTCAGTCTGGCAAGTTCAGAATAGCAATACCTGTCAATAGACAGTAGTAAACAAGAACTAACACTTTCTTTTGCTCTCTTAGAAAAGGTTGCAGACATATTCCTGCCAGCAAAAAACAAAACAAAACAACACAAATAGATTCCACAAGACCAGTGTCATTATCTGCAGTGAAATGTGGAACTCAGTAGAAGTGCAAAGGGTTTCTATGTGAAACTTCTTTGCTTATCCTGATTTAAAATGTAACTCCATTAAAATTGACACAGGCAAGAATAACAGGTCTATTCTGTCCTCTGTGACCCATTCTGGATCTAAAAAATGTGCAATTCACAGACAAGTAGCATAAGCTGACTATCATTATTAAAACAACAAGAAGTCCTGTGGCACCTTATAGACTAACAGGTATTTTGGAGCATATGCTTTTGTGGGCTTTGCCACAGGACTTCTTGTTGTTTTTGAAGATGCAGACTAACTCGGGTACCCCCTGATACTTATCATTATTAAGTGAGCAGAAGAAGACCGATACTTTGTTTAAAGTGTCTACTAACTCTGTAAACTCTTTCATATCTGGCATTCTGTCCTCTGGAAATCTCAGATAACCGGCATTTTAACCATAAGTAAATTTTAGTTACGTTTTCCATAAGTAAAGTATAGTGAAAGTAAATACCAATAAATATGGCAAGTACAGAGTAAGTTTACAGTGTACAATGCTAGTGTTGGTAAATAAAGTACTCTGTGTACATTTTTGTTTGTTTCTTGATATCTGATCTTGTTTTTCTTTAGCGTTATGCACTGCTAGGTATACCTCTCTGTTATCCACAGTATTTGAATATCCAGCAACCTCCCAGTCACAGGGCTGCAGGATATGAAAGAGTTTACTGTAAATACTTAGCGATCATACCACAATTTTCATCAGTGGACCTCAGAGCTCTTTATGAAGGAGGTGATTATCTTTGTTCTTGTTTTACAGGTGGGGAAATGGAGACATGGTGAGACGTGAGCTGTCCAAGGTCACCTATCAGGCCAGTGGCAGGGCCAGGAATAGGGCTGTCTTGAATCCTAGCCCAATGCCCAATCCACTAGGCTATACATGCTCTCTGTACTTCAGCTACCCATAACAATCCTCCAAAAGGTCCCGTCACTCTACACATTACTCTTAATCTCCCCTTTTTGTGTTATTGGGATGTAGAGAAGTTTGAGATGCACAGCAGAACCCCGAGATATGTGCACTTGAGCATACCTCAGGTTAACACAATTTTGAGTGGCAGGGAAACTGACCAGTTGCTGTGCTGGTCAGTTTCCCAGCTCCTGGCAGGGGCAGCAGCCAAGAACCTGACTCTCAGCTGCCACCCCGACAGGAGCAGCTGCCAGTGCTCACAGGTGCACTGGTCAGTTTCCTGGCTCCCACAAGTGCAGGAGAGCTAGGAGCCAGGCTGCTACCTGGTTCCTGGCTCCTCCCAACCTGCACGAAATTTGAGTCACATGAGGTTTCCCAGGAAAGCAACCTTCACATAACTTGGGGGTCTGCTGTAGGGATGATTTGGTGAGGAACACCAACCCCACTTTGGGCATGAACGGGTTAAAAGAAAACGGCTGGGCACAAATAGCTTCTCCCATCCAGGTCTGCTCAGAAGCCCAGGGAAAGTTGTGGGTGATCAGGCTGAAGAAGAGAGAAGTCTCTCAGGCTGAGCCAGAGTGTAGGCTCCATAGCACATAAAGCCCACGGGCAGCGCTTTCTTCTGTCACCCCATGCCTTGAAGAACAAGCAGGTCTTGTAAGGTCCTTCTGCTTTGGTTTAGTGATTAAATATTTGGCCTATAGGGGCCACCCCCCCACACTAAAGAGATATATTGATAAGACGCTGCTCAGGGCAGCGATTTAGACTAACTGCAGGGAATAACAGGCTGGGACCCTGTGGAGAGGAAGGATGTAGGTCCTCCTACCCCAACTTCCAAAGACAGAGGCCTAGAGGGAGCTGAAGACCCCCAGTTTTGGGTCAGGAAAAGGCACCTCTACCTTCCTGAGGGAGAAGCTAGCACGTGGAGGTTCGGTGTGCTACCCCTAAGGCTGCCCAAGCCTCTGAGCACCATATCACAAATGGGTTTTGAAGAGGAATTGGAAAGACCACCTAAGGGCAACTTGCTAAGGTGGGAAGAGGAGGTTATTTCAGGCATGGAGAAAGCACGAATGAGTGAAAGAACAAGGAAAACTCTGTAAGAAGACTGGAGAGAGTAGAGAGAGTGGAATAAGGAATGTAAGGAAACAAAGGTACAATATTTAGGAGGGAGAAGAGTTATTCAGTACCTTGGAGGTGAAGACAATGAGTGTGAGTATTGATAGAAGAAGTGGTCAAATGTAGACAGAGAGGTCGGGAGGAGGGGGAGGGGCGCAGAACGTGTGCCAGGGAGGCTGAGAAAGCGGAGAGAAGTCATGGAGCAAGAGAACCAGACAACAAACTAGGGGTTTTTTTGCTCTGTGGGTATGGAGTTAGAAATGTAGTAAAGAAAGACATAAAACATTGTCCTGGGAAAGGATAAGAATGACTCAAAAGACAAAGGTGGAAGCTTCTTTGACCCAGAGGACAGTTGAAGTGTCAGCCATGATGACAAAAAAGAGAGAAGTCTGAATGTATAGTATAGGAAAAAAGGGGAAGTTTTTTAAATTTGAGGTGGTGTGCTAAAGCAGACAAAATTTTTAGAGACACACAAATATGGTACTACCAAGAGCAAAAGTTATTGTCATAGGATATTGTCATGGCAGCCAGACCTCATGCTCAGAGCATCTACAGTAACAGGGTGGGAGCCCACAGTCAGCCAGGGCAAGATATCAGGGGACAAACTTGAGAGTATCAGACTCACAAATAGGTAACCAGAATCATGCCTGGTCAAGGTACAAAGAGGTCAGAAGCAAGGAACAAACCAGGGATCAGAATTACAAGTTGGACACCAGAAATGAAGCCATGGTATTGGGAAACAGAAGACATAATCCAGAGCAGGATGGATCTCAGTGGGATCAACAAATTCCCCTTCTGGTGCTGCGTTTATGTAGAATCTGTGGACCAGCCAGGACCCTCCAGCATTCTGCCAATCAAGTTTCAAGACTGGATTCTGCCCTACTAACCCATAGCCCTTCAGTGAGTGACAGGTTGGCACTTACTAGCAGCTAAGAGTGCTGTGGATGAGGATTTAAGATTAGTAGTTCTTGACAGTTTGAGGTTTTTAATAGCAATCAGTAGGGCCCTAGCAAAGTCACAGTCCATACTGGTCAATTTCGAGGTCATAGGATTTTAAAAATTGTCTCTCTCACGATTCCAGTGATTTAAATCTGAAATTTCGCAGGGATGTACATATAGGGGCCCTGACACAAAAAGTTGTTCAGGAGGAGGGGTGTAAAGGTTTTTGTAAGTGGTTGTAGTACTGCTGCCTTTACTTCTGTGCTGCTGCTGAGGCTGGCGTTACCTTCAGAGCTGGGCAGCTGGAGAGAGGTGGCTGCTGGCTGGGAGCCTAGTTCTAAAGGCAGGGCTGCCATTGGCAGCACTGCAGAAGTAAAGATGATACAGTACTGCCACCCTTCTGTGCAGCTGCCAGCAGAACGGGGCCTTCAGACACAGCCACCAGCTCTGAGGGCAGCTGCACAAAAGTATGGGTGGTGTGGCATGGTACTGCCACTTTTACATCTGCCTTCAGAGCTGGGCACCCAGCCACCACTCTCTGCTCTTCAGTCACGCGACTCACAAGACAGTGCAGAAGTAAGGGTGACAATAGTGTGACCACCCTACAATAATCTCGCAACACCTTGGCAACTCCCTTTTGGATCAGAACCCTCCAGTGAAAGAAATGCTGGTCTCCGCCATGAAATCTACCTAATATAGGGGAAAAGCACACCCAAAGGAGCAGATTTTACACTAAGAAAACAGATTTCTTGGCCACGAAAAATGCATTACAGACCATGACTTTGGTAGTGTCCTAGCCATCAATATGAAGATATTAACGGAGACAATGGGAATAAGTGAAGTTACCCAGGGGGCAGGAGTACAAAGAAAATAAATGAAGGAACTGAGGTAGGATCCCTGGGAAATGCCAGCAGAGTGCTGATTGTGGACGTGAGAGAGCAGAGACTGGACAGAAGGAAGGTGAGAGCAGCACAGAAGCTGATGGAATGAGAGTGATGGGCGGAGGGGGAAGGGTGGGAGAAGGACGGAGGGAGCTCTCTTATATCAGTGTTTCAGAAAAGGTGTTGACACTCTCAAGGATAATTCAGGGCTGAGCATCACTAGTATGCACCACAGGGTTAGAAACTGGGGCCTGCTCCAACAACACCAATGACTGAGGCTTGGGGGGAAGGATAGCTCAGTGGTTTGAGTATTGCTTTGCTTAACCTAAGGGTATGAATTCAGTCCTCACAGAGGCTACTTAGGGATTGGAGCAAATAGATGTGAGGGATGATGACTGGTCCTGCTAAGAGGGCAGGGGACTGGACTAGAGGAGCACCTGTTGTCTCTAGGAGATGTATATCTTCAATTTTATTTATATATGTAGTACCCAGAGGCACGGAGACCTCATCTGGGGTGAGTGAAGTCTCTGCTCTACAGCCTCGGCTGAGAGCCAGCTGACCTTCAGCTCATGTGATAGAATGCAGGGCTTTAGACCCAATGCTTGCAGGTTATGTCCCTGGGGCCAGCAACCCAGGTCTGTCAGCATCACAACTGGTGCACTGGCTGGGAAGGACTCAGAAGCTCAGGACACACTTCCTCAGCCCAGTTGTAACACCAACAGACCCAGGTTGCTAGCCCCAGGGATAGAACCTGCAAACATAAGGCCTAAAGCCCTTAGGCTTGCACTCTACCACATGAGCTAAAGGCCAGCTGGCTCTCAGCTGAGGCTGTAGAGCAGAGACTTCACTCACCCCAGATGAGGTCTCAGTGCCTCTGGCTACTACATATATATTTCAAAATTGTTCAAATATCAGAGGGGTAGCCATGTTAGTCTGTATTGGAGCATAAGCTTTAGTGGGCAAGACAAGTAGGTCTTTGCCCACAAAGCTTATGCACTGACATAACTGTTAATCAATAAAGTGCCACAGGACTTCTTGCTGTTTTCAAAGTTGTTCCCTTGGACCCAGTCAGATGTGGGCAGACCAAACTAGTCTTAACACCCCGCAAAACTGATACCTGTGAGGCCTTACAAGCTCAACTTCTTGCTGAGTTTGCTGAAAAGTCTGGATGCAATGAACAGAATTTTGGTGCTGTCTTCAGGAACTGAAAGCTTTTAGCAAGTGCTATGAGAAGATCATAATATCGAGCCAGTCATGCCCCTTTTCAATGCCTAGAACACCAGCCGATCATTCAGGAGGGAAATGGTATAATCTTGGAACACAGAACCTACCACCTGGAACATCTCTTCGATGCCTTTGTTCAATAAAATAAGAGACGAACACCCTCATATAAATCTCTTAATCCAATGATCATTGACTGACAACAAAGTTCTGAAGAACTGGAAGCTTAAACACTAAGTGCATTGATGAAAGGAACTCATGAAACATTGCCAGCACCTGGTGAACTGTGATCTATGGTGAATTAATATACGAAAGTATAACCTACAAGTGATGTGGAGACTGAAGCTGTACCAAAGATATTGCTGTCTTACAATTACGTAGATGAAGTAGAATCAGTGACAATCCAGTCTGTTGAATGACAGAAAGCTGGTCAGATGGTACCAGGAGGACTTTGCTGAATTGATCAGAAATGAACTGATGATTGGTGCACAAATTGGGCTACCTATGTTCTGTGCTGGAGTAGCACAGAACACGTTCTGCTGGATGCAACATTTTAGATTTTTGACCTAGGAGATTTCGAGTGTCAGGGCACAGACTCCAAAATAGGTTTGGATTTCAGACTTTCATACATATCAGTAGCGTTTGGACACCTATGTCAAGTATAAAGGAAGACAATATAAAGAGGTTTTGTTAAAATGCATCTTTTGAGAGAGTATAGCCTAAAGCATGTTGAAATTAGGTCAAACTCTAAATGCATCTAGCTCTACTAACAAAGTCAATGGAAGTGTGTATCTAAGGGCAAAATTTGGCCTTGGCCATGTAAAAATAAACTCTGTTTAGACTACATAAAGGTAACTTACATAACATTGCAATATGGAGAAAAATATGGATTTCAGTAAAATAGAATAGTTGCAATAAAAACCTGTTCAGTGCAAAATGTACTAGTTGTAGGTGTTCTAATTTAGCTAAAATACATTTTAGATACTCAGCCATGACAACATTTTTGAATGGGTGATTAGTAGAGTCACTCACTCTTTCACAAGGAGGGGAGCTACAGAAAGAGTGCCTAATAGCACATCTATAGTTGGAATCTTCTTCAGATTGTTGATCATTGTAGTGAAAAGTTGCCCTTGTTAGGAATCTCTGGGCAGGCAATGCAATGAAATAGCTCTAAAACAATACTGTTATGTGAATTAATTTTTGATTCAGTTAAAATTGATTTGAATATAGATCTTTTGGATAAAACAAACTTATCTCATTCTGTTTATGTTTGCCTTAAAATTCATTGGGAACTGGCAAGCTACAAAAGCTCTCTCTTTCACGGTACCTAAATTTTAACCAAAAATATTCATAACTAAGTGAATTATACAGTTCTTGAACACTTCCATCTTAAAAGAGCATAGTTAATAATAATACCATGTGACAAGTTGTGCTTACATAGTGACTTTTCACAGTGTGTCAAGGAAAATTACACATAAAGAATACAAAAATACAAATTTAGTTCATTCAGCAAAAGCCGAGGGCAAATATACTTGAGGTCTCTGTTTATAAGCACAAATGGAATTAAAAATACAAATCTCAGTGGGCAGCTGATTCCAGATGGGAAGAACGCAGTACCACAGTGAAACCTATAGCTTCCAAGAAATTTTACCATATAAATGAAACTAGTTTAAAAAACAAAACAAAGCAAAAAACCAAACCAAAACAAAACAAACAAAAAACAAACAACAACAAACCAAACCAAAACCCAAACAACTGCATGCAGCTAATTCCAAGGTAACTTTCAGGCAACTGTTTGACCAAAAAGTTAGACGGTCACGCTAGACTAGTGTGGAACACTTTTAAAAAGGAGCACAACACACAAGATTCTGTATGTTATTCTGGGCCCCAGGGTACAACCGTCAGTGGGCCCTCATGCAAGCACAAGTCATACCCATGTGGACACAGTCCGCTTGACGCTTGGGCAGGGCTGTGTCTGTGCTGGCTCGTGCCCGATGAGTTGCTAGCTGCACTGCTGGTGCCCAGGGAGCTGTCGGCTGCGTGTGCTCTTCCAACACAGCCAGGGCTGCCACATGCCTGCCCCTGTGCAGTTGCCAAGTGTCTAATTGTGCAAATCTGATGGAACTTGCCCTGTTCCCCACCCTTCTCCTTCCCTAAGGGACTGCTCTATCTCACTGCTTTTGAGGCCTTGCCACCCACTGACTCCTTCCTCCCTCTACTCAGATGTTTGTCCTCCCCCCTGGGCACTTACTTTCACCAGGCTGGGCCAGGGGGGTGGAATGCGGTGGAGCGAATGCCATGCAGGTTCCAGGATGGCGTTTGGGTGCAGAAGAGGGTATGGGCTCTGTGCTGGGAAAGGGCATTGGGGTGCAGGACAGGTGAGGGGAGCACCGCTCACCTTAGGCAACTCCCAAAAGTGACTGGCATTGGCTCTCAGGTGAGGCGGGCAGGGTGTCTCCCTCCACTGCTACCCATAGGCAGTGCCCCTGCAACTCCCATTGGTCGCAATTCACAACCAATGGGAGCTGTGGAGTCAGTGCTCAGACAGGTGGCAGCCCATGGAGACACACTGCAAGAACCAGAGGGACAAGCCGGCCATTTCCAGGAGCGGCATGGAGTGAGGTCATATCACAGGTGGCTGAAATT
The DNA here is from genome assembly GCF_033958435.1 of Carettochelys insculpta. NCBI lineage: Eukaryota > Metazoa > Chordata > Testudines > Carettochelyidae > Carettochelys > Carettochelys insculpta. The sequence continues at coordinate 110,918,441 of NC_134137.1, read as the reverse complement.
TCCAGTGTCTCTAACACAGGACTAATGGGCTGAAAAAAAATAACATAAATGAAAAAGACTAAACTGTGGTATTCTGCGTTGACACATGTACAGAGACTTTTCAAGAGACTACAGTGCAACACAGTGTAATAATGTGATTCAGCAATGTCTGGAGCATTCTTTGCTGTCTATGCATCAGGTTGGGTCAGCAAAGGCTGAGCCACAGTCTTGCCAAGTGTCTGAAACTGTAAAAAGAGGATTTCCCCATCCTGATTCATACGCTATTCTTAAGATTTTTTGGTTTGCTCATGTTTTGCTTGAGCACCTACATATCATATAAATAAAATGTTATTGCTAATTTGTTTCTGGTCAGTACCACAGGAGCAACATATTTGTTAACTAAATTTCCCAGAGAGGCCACGATCCCCGTAAGACAATGATCGAAAGCTAGCCATAATCACTTGAACGCTTCTGACCTTACCTAGCACATGGGATACCACACAAACTGCGTAGAGCCAATGGAATGTCATCTATTCTAATTAGCTGGATGTCCATCATGGCAGTGTATTGCAGGGTGTCTATGTTCTACCCACTTTTGGACTTTCAGACCAAGTCTGTGTGCCCACGCAGGGTCTCAGGGTAGTGTGGCCCAAAGGCTAAAGACTATTTGGCTGCCCTCAGGTAAGGGGCTGCATGATCTAATGGCCAGAGTCTATTTATCTCCATGGCCCAGTTGCCAATGTTTAAATGGCTGCCATTACGCTGAGGTGGACTGCCCTTATGGCCAGAGTCGATATAGCTGTCCCTTCTGCTAGGATGGGATGGCCTAACAGACCTAATGTCAATATAGCCACACTCTCTCTCAGGGCCAGAATCAATGAAGTTGCCCTTCCTGTCAGGGCTATGTGGTCTAGCATCCTGAGTCAATAGGATTGGCGAGGTAGGTTGGCCCTGCAGGTCCTCCCTTGCCACCTGGTCCCCCCTGACAGCCCTGCTGGTGGTTGGGTTGCCCACCACAAGCTCAGAGGGGATCCTGCTGAAACACTAGTCTGTGTGAAATTGGTTATCGTCAGAAAGTTACCTTGGGTCACTTTGTACCTATTCCTCTGTGGTGTGCTGTCTTGGGATTCCCACAGATGCTGCTTCAGGAGCACCTGGGTCCTGGGTTTTGTGGGTTTTGTGACCATATGCCTGACCTTCACATCCTGAAGTGCTCTCAGACCTTCCACAGGGGCCTACAGCATACTTCCCCGGAGCCCACCTCCTTCCCCTCTAGTGGTCAGCCCTAAATGAGCTGGATTGTGCCCTTTTATACTTTTGGTCTTGGGCCAGAGCATGTGCAGCAGGGCTGAGGGGGTGTGGCCTCCTCTGCTCAAACAGAAGCGTTAAGCCCTGCAGTACCAGTGCAGGGCATGCACGTGTAAGGCCGACAGACCCAGACTGCTGACTGGTGGGATACGAACCTTTGACAACACGGGCTCAGGACATGTGCTCTACCATGTGCGCTAAAAGCCCATGGCCTCTGAGCTAAGGCTGTAGAGCAGAGACTTCACTCTGAGGAAGCACGTCCTAATCTTCTGAGACCTTCCAGCAGTTCATCCCGGATGAGTCCCCACTTGTAAGGCCCTCAGACCCAGGTCATTGGCAGAAGGGAATGAACCTGTGACCTTAGGGGCTACAGCCATGCGCTCCACTACATGAAATAAAAGCCAGCTGCTTCTCAGCTAAGGCTGTAAAGAAGAGATTTCACTCTCCCTTGTCAGTGCACTCAGTGCCTCTGGGGTTACACAAACACCATCACTCAGGATATTGACAAAAAGAGACCAACAGGCATATCAATAGGATAAATAAATGAACTAGTAGCCAAACAACAGTGGGAAGATATCAAGTAGAATCATGTAAGCCCTAAAGCACATGGATTTAGCTCAAGTTCTTGAAGAAAATCAGGACATGTCAGCTATATTCCAGTTTCATGCTCATTGATGTGCTAGCAAAAGTAGAGGTCTTTTTTTCTATTTTGTTTATTCAATACTGCCTCTTCCCCTTCATTGTCTCTTTCTTTAGTGTCTCCTGTTTCAGGGTTGCATCGTTGTACTGTTCACAATAGTCAGGTCAGGAAGTTCAAAACCAAATTGAGCTCTCAAAGGGTCCTTTATAAGGGCTCCAGCTAGTTTTTTGAGAAGGAAACACTTAGTTAGGGTACCCAGAACTCTAGATCATTGTGTTACTCCCCTGCCTTCGGTAAACACTTGGTGGTGCTAATCTGGATGACAACTTGGTCTCAGCCCCGTCTATTAGCCCCCCCAGGAAAACTTCTCAGAATTCTGCTGCTACATCTATACTCCTCAGTACACCTACACTATGCACATCTATTCTGAAATACGTTCAAACCAGCAGGTATGTTATTTTGAAATCAGTAAACCTCATTGCAGGAGGAATGACACCTAACACAGTCTACTTCACAATAGATCTACTAAGATGTGGAACAGCACTATTTTGAAGTAAGCCAGAAGGGCACCTAATGGCATTATTTTGAAATAGGCACTACGTATCTGGACTACTATTTTGAAATAACTGGGTTCTTCCGCCCCTCCTATGCTGTAGGCTTGATTTTGAATTTCTGTAATGTTCTGTGGATTTCTGGATTATGTTATATTGCTCCTTTACTGTTTATGTGTTGCTTACGCATACTTACGGTAGTGGATGCCATTTTATTAGCCTTGCCATTTTGAATGCAGCTGAACTCTTGTTTGCACTTCATTTTGTGAGCTTGTGTTCAGAGAGCTTTGCTGTCTTTTCCCCCTACTGGAGGGAAAGGGTAGGAAAGTGCCAGAAGGGTCACATGCACAAGGGTTTTGTATGCTAGAGTCTATATAAGGCCATTGCGTACAGTGTCAAATACTATGCGTCCCTGAGACAACCCATGAACCAGATACTTGGGCGCACGCTGAGAGTCAGCATTCATCAGCAGTACTTACCCACAGAACAAGCAGTGTCCTGGGTTGTTCCACCCAATCCATCACGGTTCCATGTTCCTTCTGCCACACACCATCTTCAGCAACAGGCCGCCCAGAGCCCAGCATCCTCTGCAGTAAGCTGAGTTGCTGACAGCTGTCTGCCGTTTATCCGTGAACTGTTGTCATCACCCTGCAAGTATAAAGCAGACTTTGATAAATATAGCCATACTTACTCAGGGTTGCATAGCAGCCAGGCTTCAAGCCCAACTGGTTCAGACCACCGAGGTATTTTACTAGACGCTCAGCTTTTCTTCATGGGTTCCCAGTTGTGTTTGTTTTCCTATATAAAATCAGTTCATTTTGCATCTTTAAGCTGAGTCCAGTTTTCACTAACCTGGGACTGTGGGTAGGAGAGTGATGATTTGTCCGAGCGATAGATTCTGCTTTGGGGCCTAAATGCCAATCTCTGATTTGTGAGTTTTATCTGTTACAGTATTCTGAGGACAGCACTGTCACAGGCCACAAAATAACACTGAGAACTCTTTGCTTCCAAAGAGACACTGTGTGCTTGGTTCAGCTGAGGAGGCACACTCTACTTAACATCACAGCCCTGAGACGGCTTTATAGTAAACAGAGAGTAAGTCTAGAGAGTCACAGATTCAAGTGAGCGAAACTAATGGAACAATGGTGGTTATAAACAAACAAAATGTATAATACTCCCAGAGATTCATCTTAATTTATATCAGTCTAAAAGCTTTGTTCAAGGAAAGTTTATCACCCCAAGCACCATCTCAGTATCACCAGCTTCAGGGGCAAGAATCTAGCATTCATGGATGCAGGAAGCACTGCCTTTATTGCTTCCTCAGAGATGGGTCACAAATGGGCTGTTTTTCCTCCTCTTTATCGTTCAGCAAACCTTCCAAATGTGTTTTTTTGAAGTGATCCCCAGATAAAATCCTTCTTCCCTGCAGGTTGTGCTTTGGTGTGCTGAGGACATGTTGCTTCCTCACCCTCCTGTTACCTTGCTCTTCCTGTTTACTGCAGACACAAATGAACTCCCATTATACCTGGCTTATCCTGCTTAACTTACAATCAGAGATCAAGGCATATAGGTAAATCAATGTTTATTTGTCTGGGGGAGCCCAGGTTATGAACCCTGCCTAGCAATGTATTTTTAGCACACAACGTACATTTTGAGCAACACCTCACAGTGCTGATGACCACAAATATGACCTATGCTTTTCTTTGCTACCTTATCTGATAGTTTTTAATAGATAAATACTGTGATGACAATGGGTTAGGTGAAGAGTGTTTAGAAGAGTGTTTCATGACAAAGAACTCTTTGCTACTTACCACTGAGGGGCTCCCAGGGTCACCTGAAGATTGCCACCTTTGGGTCCCCAGTCACCACAATTGTCATCTCTGTCACTGTTCTGTGTGTTGCTTGTACTCCAGCCAGAAGCCATTCATTGTGGGCATACGATTTGAGCAGATAGAGACCAGACTAAATGCTCTTCCTTTGACATCATTTACTGGGCCTCTGGCTGAAGCCACCTGCTTTATGGATTGCGATGGAAACCCTCCAGCCCCACGGCATGGCTAGAAAGACTAATGAGCATTCCTGTGCTCCAGAAGCACCCAGTAGGTCCCACTACAGAACTTGCTGCACTTGGAGAAGGGAAGCTTAAAAAAGTGGAACTTGCCAAAGAGCTGGGGGAAGCTTTTCCAGGAGGAGAAGCTGCTAAAGATCTCCAGTAAGAAGAGGAGTTCAGTCTGAGGTAGTGGCCAGCCTTTCCTTTCCCCGCTTCCTCGTGTGGGGACAGACAGACTACAAGCCTGAGATGGTTGAGGGGATCTGGAGGTGGTAGGCTCTGAGGAGCACTGCCAGGGACTAGATTTAGTTGCACCTGGAAAGGACCCTGGGAGTGAACTCCTGCCAGGAACAGAGAGATTGCCCAGGAGTAGGGTCTGCCACAGGAGACCTCAGGAAAGAGACTCAAAGAGACTCTGGCTCAGCCATGGCTGGCACTTCAGCTTGCAACATGGATATTGATCTTTAAAGCCCAAGGAATTAAACTTGACACATTTTAATGGTTATAGAAACATCTTATAAACTTTCACATACTTTTCACAATTGAGCTTTGGGGTACTTTTTATAGGCCTCATTATCACCACAACTACCATTCTTGAAGGATTTGTCTGTCAAATCAGCACTGCGTACATGCATCAGTTTTCTTCATGAGTGATTCTGTCACATAGTCTTTTCTGTACTTTTCCTTAGTGTGTCCAAGTGTGTCTGCTCCTTTGAGCAAGCTTCTAAAAGGGAGACATATTTGCTAAAATAAATAGGCTTATATGACACCATTACTCGGTGTACAAGCTTCTTCACACGTTCTACCCTCCTAAGAATATCAAAGTCTCATTTCTTCAGTATTTGTTTAAAAAAACAGCCTTTAAAACAGAGTGATCATTTCATCCCTGTTTCGGTTTTTCAATTTTTGAACACAATGGGCTGGTGTAGATGAGCCCAACATGGAGTTATGAGAAAGCAAAAACCAGCAAAATTTTAGTCTGCTCCCATCTATTCATAGTCTCACTTTCAGTTATTGAAAAATGGTGACTTTCTACTTATTTTATGTCTTACTATCTACAATGCTGAGATTTAAGGCAATTAAAACAATGAAAGTATTTGTTTATTTGATGCTTCTCAAGAGAGTGATCATCAGACTCTTGCTCACACATTGCTGTTGGAGTAGATTATGTGACCTGTACAATGACTGTACAAGGTGGAACTTATCAAGGTTCCTTCAAGAAGCAAAGGGGATCGTCACCTCATTGTGGTACTGGGATATTCCTAGAGAAAAAACTGTGGCTAATGGGGATCTGGTAACTGTATTCCCACAAGGATCTGTGCGGACTTCAGTTCCAACCATGAAGTTTGAAGAACAGAAGTGATTGATGTGAATGGAAAGTTGCAAGTGGTAAAAACTGATATAGTTGTCTTTCATGCTGGCACTTGTCACTGGTACATAAAGATCATATGGCACAGAGTCAGCAGGGAATGGAAGAATGAAAATGAACTATACACAGAGTATTTTGGAGGATGTTGAAAGTGATCACTCTGTCGTCACATATTGGATCTGGAAGATTTTCAAATGATAGCTCACTAGTGGGAGGTGGAACTTTCTTGAGGCTGACATGTCCTATTTCACAAACACAGGTGAGAATATTATTTCACAAACATGTATGAAATATAACTTGGAAAATGTTAAAGTATTTAAACAAAGTATAAAGTTAAAAAAAATAAATAGAGCATCCCCGAGAGAAAGAAATTGGCTCCACGTGTGCATTTCTGTGAGGTGCAGGCTGAAATCCAACGTTCCTGACCATAATCCTGGCACCATTAAAATCAATGCCAAAACTTTCATTAATTTTATAAGGGCCAAGATTTCACTTCTGGATTTTGCCGCCTTTTCTCCCTTCATCACAGAAGTTTGAGAGGGAAAAGACCTAGCAAGTCACACAGGTTTTTGAGCTTCCATTGCTTCTTCCCTTTTTTGCTGTTTTCCCTCCTTCGTTTTGAGAACTGGAAGGTCAGGGATAAACTAGAGAGAGACTGAAAGGAACTGGTGAACATGTTTTCTCTTCTCCTGGGCTGCAGGAGGCAAAAAAAGCTGAATGGAAATGCACAGGCTCATGTTTCTAGAATACTCTTGATGGGCCTCCTCAGTAATACTCTTTTGCCTCCTTACTACTTGGTAGTAATTTCTTGTTATATATGATAGGATGGGATAATTGGAAAGTAGGGCAACTATTTAAATCACTTCTAGTTCTGCTGTGAGCTGTTTCTTGATTTTCAAAGGGATTTAATGTTGAGATTTAAGTGGAAACAGCCACAATTCTACTAAACATTTAGTTCCTGTGCATCACCACAAAGCCCAGTTGCAAGGATATTGTGGTGGCAATTGGTGTAGCAAAAAGGCAAGGCATGAACGTATGATAGTCATTGATAAATATAATGCAATGTCAGTAAACAGAGACTATAAGGATATCAGCTTGCACCTTTATCAACAATGCAATAAAATGAATCAACAGTATTGCAGTAATATTTTAAGGTTAAACACAGAGATGCTGCTGCCAAAACTATCTACAACCTACTGCTGATGAAGCGGACTTGCATTGCAGGATCCAGTATACGCTACTTTTTTTTGACACAGAAGGAATGAAGGGGAGAAAGTTCATCCATTTTCCGGGGGGCGCTAAATTCACTAATTCACTTATAAATGGATTAACATTGCAAAGCTACCCTAGACTTTCCCACAGAAATGGGGAAAGCACAAATGAATTAAAGGAAGGACATTGATAGATAACTAGGAGATTAACTTGAAAAAATCCATCCAGCTCACTGAAATATTTCAAAATTTGAATGTGACTTTTCATTTATTTACAGGTGACTAGGACCCAGAATTCCTGCTTTTTACTGGAGATTCTGTCACTTGACCCTGGGAGAATCATTTAACTCCCTTTCTCTCATTTTTCATACCCACAGAAGAGGAATAACAATTCTTAGTTGCCTCACAGGAGTTTTGAGGGAAGCCATTCATTCGTAAAATAGAGTAAGATCATCATAAGAAAGTGCTATTTTAATGTTCCGTTATTAATGATCATTAATATTACAATGGATCACATTGTTTATAGGTGTAACCAGCGCTACCAAATGCTTTGTGGGTCACAAAGGCTGCATCTACACATTCTAGATCTTCCGGAAGAAGACCGCATTCTTCCAGAAGATCCCGGAAGCATTGGCACATAAAAACCCCATGACAGGAAGCTGACAGGGTGGAGGCAGGCAGCGTGTGCAGTGCCGTAGCACACACATCTCAGATACCCCTGCAGCAACCACTGACACCACAATGGCCAGGAGCCAGACACCCTGCACCCACCAGGGTACCCACAGGGAGCTGGCTGAGGGCAGCCAGGACCCTGATTGGGCCACAAAAAGGAGGCCCTTATTCTGGACAGAGCCAGAGCCTCCTGGGGCTCCGGAAAGATGAAGAGGTACTAAGGGACATGATTGGCCACCAGAGGAGTGTGCGCTGGGGACCTTGGGGTGCCAGGCCATGCCCAGCACACCGCCCCTCAAGCAGGGACTCCCCCATGCCCGAATGCCCCCCTCATCCACTCGCCCATTCTGCAATGGGGAAGGGGGCCCAGCTACGGCGGCCAGCACCATCCTGAAGGTATTTCAAAAGCCATGTGTGGCACGGGCCGCTGTGCAGGGAACATGGGCCACAGCTAAGGGGACATCCCTGGGACATGCCTGTTCTTCAGGTCAAGGGTGGGGGCGGCTGACTATGGGGGGGTGAGAGGCACGGCAGCCAGGGCCAGGTTGGGGGACTGAATGCCCCGCCCTCTCTCCCCCCCACGTGTCTTACAGTAGCACCAACCGGAGGGCCTGACACCAGGGCTGCAATGAGGAGGCCACAGCCTATACAGCCACCTTCCAGCACCAAAACACCCTTGCGGAGAGGTGGCCGTACCTGGGTGAGGTGGACCTGGCCTGGTGGCGGAACACATGGGAGGAGGTGGTGGGCAAGCTCTGCATGGAGTGTGGAGCACTTGCAGAGCTGCCCCCCGCAGCATCCCACTGTTGCCCCCCTGGCTGCACCTGCCCCTCCGAGTAGTCTTGAGGACCTCGCCGCCCTTCTCCCAGTGGGCCACTTGCCACTGCCCTCCAGGGACTCGGGGCCTGGCTTGTGTCCATGTGAGGTCCTCTGGGGAAAAAGGCCCCCGTGAACCCTCCCCCCCGCCGCTGAAGTTGAACCTGCAGCACCACACTCCTACATCCCCAGTCCTAATGGAGACCACGTACCCAGGTTGGGAGGGGCCCCTGTGGTTGCCAGGGCTCACAGCCCTCCACCCCCTCCCTGCAGTAGTGCCCCCCATGCCCGTCCCCATTTCCCCTACCCAAGTTGAAATGCCCCCCCAGTTTAATAGGCCCCTATATACGTAGTTAGCCCCGCACTGTTGTAAACTGTTCAACAGGTTGTTTATTGTTTTATAGTTTTTTTATGATTAAGTAAAATTTTCTATCTTTTCTACACCCATGTCCCTGATTATTGTGGGGGGGATGGTGAGGGGTGGGTAGATGGGGGACCTATTGGGGATGCCCAGGTAAGGGTCAGTTCTCCTTCCTGGATGCGCACCCCATTGTGGGTGACCTGGCAGTCAGGGACTGAGGCAGGCTGCTCATATTTGGAGAGGGTCTCAGCCATTCAGCCCTGGGGGAAGGTCTCCTCATATGCCTCGATGAGGTTGTGGAGGGCACAGCAGGTCCCCATAACATGGGGGACATTCTCCACCCTGGCATCAAGGTGTGTGAGGAGGCATCTAAATCTTACCTCCAAGTGGCTAACAGCACACTCAGTGAGGTAGCACGCCTGTGTGAGACGGCCATTAAAGAGCTCCTTGGAGAGGGTGAGGCGACCCGTGTATGGCCGCATAAACCACAACTGCAGGGGATATGCCAGGTCACCCACCACACGGAGTGACAGGGTGACATCCCTGATGGTGTGCTCCCACTGGGGAATATCGGTGCTGGCTTCTACCCTGCACTGCAGGGGGGAATTCCTGAACACATGCGTGTCATGTGCCCAGCCCAGCCGGCCCATGTAACTGTCCGTAAACTGGCCTCGATGGTCCACCACCACCTGGAGCACAATCTGACAAGGCTGGTCCCCACTCTGACACTCTGGCTGCATCTACACTACAAGATAAATCTGATATTTAATAAATATGAATAGATAACTTCGATATTATGAATTTGAATAAACAGTCGACAAAGCTTCTTGAAATTAGACCCACCTTTTTTCCGCGTCAAATCTCTGCATCCCCATTGCCCCATGCAAGTTTGACAGCATGAGCACTGCATTGTGGGTACCTGTTCCACAATTCCTTAGCCCGGTTGCTTGTGGGTGCTTCATGGTGGAATCCCAGAATTCCAAGCACTGTCCCATAATTCACTGCATCACTAACTGCGTGAAAAAAGAACTGGAGATTGCACCATTTCCTGCTGCAGTATTCCAATGCAAGAATGGATCCACAAATGCTCCAACTCATAGTATAGATCATTTCAGCAAGCAGAGTGGCTGTCACGCAATTTGTTCTTCAATTTCAAAGCTCAGTGACGCTTGGCTATCCTACTGGTGGTCTTACTGCTGCTGCTAATGATGACGAGGATGGTTTCGAAGAGCAAATTTCCCAACTGCAGTCCAAGAACTCAGAGCTGCTGGCTGCCAGGACTGCATTGCTGACAGTGGAGCAGCGGTTTTGGCCTTGAGAGACCAACACACACTGGTGGGACCACATTGTTTTGGCCAAGTAGGGGGTGCAGAACTTTCACATACGCAAGTCCACCTTTATGGAACGTTGTGATGTGCTGGCACGTGCCCTGAAGCACAGCAACACCAAAATGAAGCAGGCTTTACTGATTCACAAGCAAGTGGCAATTGCACTGTGGAAGTTTGCAAACCCCAACAGTTACTGGGTAGTGGCAAATCAGTTAGGGGTGGGCATATCTACAGTGTGGTCCGTGGTTATGGTGGTGGCCCATGCAATCTGTTGGTGTCTCCTCAAGAAGACTGTGCCCCTGGCAGATGTACAGGCCATAGTGGATGTCTTTGCTGCCCAGGGCTTTCCTAACTGCAGTGGGCCAATAGATGGCACACAAATCCCCATCATGGCACTGGACCACCTGGCCCTGGGAGTATATTAATCAAAAGGGGTACTTCTCCATGGTCATGCAAGGGATGGTAGATCACAAAGGTTGTTTTACCAACATCAACATTGGCTGGTCAGGGAGGATTCACGAGGCACATATATACTGAAATTCAGGACTGTACTGAAAGCTCCTGGATGGTACTTTTTTCCCTGATCAGAACATTGAGATTGGTAAAGAGGAGATTCCCATTGTTATATTGGGTGACTCTGCTTACCTTCTGCTTCCCTGCCTGATGAAACCCTATACAGGAGCCCTGGACCCGGCAAGGAAAACTTTAATCACAGACTTAGCAGGTGCAGAATGATCATGGAATGCACCTTGGGATGTTTAAAAGTAAGGTTTAGATGTTTATCGACCCATTTAGACATTTGTGAAGCTAATGTCCTCACTGTTATTACAGCATGCACTATTTTGGACAACATATGTGAATCAAGGTGGGAGACTTTCCCATCAATCAGGAATTCTGAAGTGGAGGCAATAGGCAGGGCTTCCTCGCAGTTGTCTACACAGCCATCCACCAGCAGCCATGCTCAGGCGGCAGCAATAAGTGATGCTTTAAGAAGCAGCATTATGACTGATCTGTAACACACATGCTACCTATGTATTTCTCTGCCATAATGCCAATAGCTCATACTGTGCCGTAATGAATGAATGCTCTTACTTGGTGGGAGGGGGTTAAGTTGCAATAAATAGAATGCACGAGGCAGGCATCTCTGCCTTCAGTGGCCTCGCCCCACCAGCCCGGCTCCCTCAGCCGCATGTCTGCTGTGGACCAGAGAGTAAAACTGGCCAGCTGTGCCTTCAGTGGCACTCACCCTTCCCCCAACCACCCATTTTGATTTGTGTTTCCCTACACACACACTCCTGCAGGAAAAAAAAATCACACCAAGCTCAAGGGAATTACATTATTTTGGAGGAAGAAGAGGTCTAAGTGGCCAGGAAAATAAGCCCTCTCAAGGGTGCTTGAGGAGCCTTTTGCAGTGGCTCTTGGGGCTGGAGCAGCAGGGTAGCCTTGTCCTCCCTCCCCATGTGTGGGGACCAAGATGACAGACCTCTCCTCAGAGGTCTTTGGCCAGTGGGTATCAGCTGCTGCCCTGCTGGGTTGGAAGTCCCTCTGCAGCTGAAGGAGGAAGCGCAGGACCTCTGTCTGCTCAGTAACGACTGTTACAAGCTTTGCCATGACCTCAGTCTGCTTTGCCGTGACCTCAGGCTGCTTTGCCACGGCCTCACTGATCTTTGACAGTTGCTGCTGCTGGAGGTCTAGCATCTCAAATTTTACTTGACTCTAACGTCACTCAGCTGTACTGTGACGCCACTGAGCAGTGTCCTTTGTCAGGTTCTTGTGCTCTGCCTCAATGTTTTCCATGTGCTGTAGGAACAGATCTTGTTTGCATTTGTTATGTCTTCTGTCTTTTTCTGCAATGCTGGGTGCTAGGTCTGGAAAATGAAGGTCAAAATTATGATACAATTCACATAATGTGCTCTGAAGTGCAATGAATGGGTCTCTGTGTGTATTAGCAATGAAAGTATACTTTTGAAGAACACTTGGATTATTAAGATTGGGACAGTAAGCATGCATTTCACAATAC